>NC_054483.1:92457116-92761426 GCF_017639515.1 Carcharodon carcharias
GGTTCTTTGGAACATGGTGCAAGCTGAAGATACGCCAAAAGGTAAATGGGTGTATTGGTACAATCTCTTGTGTGTATTTATGGTGACAAACCTCCAAGAGGCCTTCTCTAATTCCAATTGTTGATAAGCATGACTCATATCAAGCTTCGTGTAGGTAGTTCCACCTGCCAGTTTAGCGTACACGTCTTCAATTTTTGGTATGGGGTGTTTGTCCAACTTAGCCACTTTATTGACTGTTAATTTGTAGACCCACAAATTTGAATGCTTCGGTCAGGTTTGAGAACAGATTCAATAGGTGCTGCCCACACTGAAAACTGCACTGGTTGCATCACTCCCAGTTTTTCTAATCTGTCCAGTTTGGTGCCTAGCTTTTCCCGCATTGCATAAGGTTTTGCCTTCATGAATCTTGGTTTTGCTGCTGGATCTACATTAATTTTTCCTTGTAGCCCCTCAATCTTTCCAAGTTTGTCCTTGAAAACTGAGGCATATTTTTATAGGAGCTTTGATAGCCCGTTAGTTCTTGGTTAGAAGATTTCAGTCCATTCCAATTTAATTTCTTTCAGCCAGTTTCGTCCGAGGAGACTGGGTCTCTTGCCTCCTACCACCATCAGGGGCAATTTCACTGTACTATACTCCGTAGTGTACTGTGACTTTAGATATGCCCTTGACTTGTATGTCTTCTTCTGTGTAAGTTTTCAATTTGGCATCAGTTTCTTCCAAATTTAGTTTATGTTCCCCATGATTCAGGTATTTAAAAGTATGCTCATCTATCACCGTAGTGGCTGCTCCAGTATCCACCTCCATCTGATTGGCCTGTCATTCACTCTCATGGTTACACAGATAGGCTCTGTTTTTCCTCCTTTAAGTTATATAATGAATAAATATCTGAATCTTTACTTAAGGTTTTTCAATGCTGTTAATCTCATTGGGATTTTGCTTTTGTCTGAAAGTTTGCCTAATTCTATCTGTACAATGTCTCTTGAGGTGTTCATTTCGAAGACAGAGAAAACATTTGATCTTTTTAAACTGTGATTTATTACAAGGTTGTCTGTTTCCATGTCTGTTACCATTATGCCATGTTTTTACTGCTAAGTTATTTCTTTTAGCTAGTGGTGCTGCTCCCACTTCTGAGTAAAGCATTGTACTTTTGTGCTCTTTTTGGCTGAATCTCCCCACCCAACATAGAGGATGACACCATTTTATGCTTACTATATGGCTTTCGAGTCTCACACTGCACCTTCCATCATCAGAGCAATTTTCAATGCCTTCTGAAAATCTAACTTTGTTTCAGACAGTAATCTCTTCTGAATCGCATCTTCATTTATACCACACACCAAACGATCTCTAAGCATATCATTGATAGATGTACCAAACTTGCAATATTCAGCTAAGTGTTTCAGACTTGCCACATAACAACAACCATCTCCCCCGTAGCTCTATTCCTTGAGCTAAATTTGAACCGTTGCATCGTCACCAATGGCTTAGGCTGGTAATGATTCTTTACGAGTTCACTAAGTCACCAAAACTTTTTGAACCTGGGGAACTGGGTGCCAAAAAATTTTGAATTAATCCATATGTCTTACTCCTACACGAGGATAAGAGGATCACATGCTTCTTCTCCTCCCCCGCAATGTTGTTCGCCTGGAAGAAGAGTGCGAGGCATTCAACATGATGAGACCAGTCATCCGAGGTTGGATCAAAAGGCTCCACTCCACCAAATTGCAGCATGCTCTAAGGGGATTGCTTCAATGACCAGGAAGGAAATTTTTTCTTTACTTACAACTACCGTGTGAGGTATGGCCCAATTTCATTTCTTCTGATTTCTTTCGCTCTTTCTTGCATTTTACCTCGTCCTTTCGTGTCTTTTCTTGCCTTTTACTCTCGTCGCCTGTTTGCTGGATCCAGTGCACTGGTTTGTTGGGTCAGAAAGATCCAGGTTGCCCACTTGTTTCGTGGTGACTGAGTTGGTACCAAGACAGAGAAGATCAGTAGCCCGTTCTTAGAAGGAACACATTCTGTTTATTTACAAAAGGAACTCAGCAGTTACATTTGTGTGCTTACAACTCAAAACTCTGTCTTTACACTTCAGACTCTAACTCAAGACTACTGACTACAGAGATAGCCTGTGCTACTCTGCTATTGGGTAACAAGATCATGTGATCTTACATTACAACATTTTGTCTTAAAGGTATATTACACATCAGATTATCACAGTACCCTTTTCTCTGCATCGGCTGATTAAATGGTCTATGGATTCTGTGATTTTATGGTTGTTGTTGAAATGACATGAACTCTAGTTGATCAATACAGAAGTTTACCCTAATCCTGAATCAGTCTTCCAATGTAGTCCATATCTTTTGGGGCCCCTTTAGCTCTTCTTTTGTTAATCCTGAAGTGTTCAGCCTGTGTAGACCTTCATTCCCAATTGCTAGGCTAATTTTTTATGGCTTTTGACCGGTTCAGACATATCTGAATCAAGAAACCATAGCTCTGTAGGCTGTTTAAACATCTTGAATTCAGGTAGTAGATCAACTGCATCCCAATTCAAGCTGGGGCATTTTGTGGGTATTCGGACAATACCCTTTTGACCTTCCTTCTTCCTTAGTACCTGGGAAGAATGTCATTGAAGCCGCTTTGTGTGCTTTCCCAAAGCTCCTCCCACGAAGAGAATTTGTGGTGGGAATGCACTATGGAATAATGACACATTTGCTTTTTATTCAATTTATTGTTCACCAACTCCCTAAGCTGCCCATTATAATCACAACCTTCTCTGGCTCAAATTTTATGACTTTTTTTTTTACTCACCCTTGCGATCCGGCCCACACCCAGGCCACTCGCCTTTCCTGACTGAGCTAACCTGGTGCTGGTCCTCGCGATGTTCTGTCTCGCCCACGGAACTGATAGGTTATGTGCTGCAATCTCATTGCAAAAGATCCATCTGCTTACCAGCTCTTTCCTTGAGCACTGTCTCTTCAGAGCCTTTCTTCACAGTCAGCCTACTGCATATTCAACACTCTCCAACGCTTGTCGAGTGTTGTCTCATGCCATGTAGCATGATCTGAGGATGGTAACCATGTCAGACCTGTTCTTAATCTTGCTGCTAGGCTGTTTGACCACCACTGAACATCATGTTGTGTTATTATAATGATATAATACCTAATTGCTCATAAGGGATTTGGTAAACATGTTGCAGATTCACTTATTAAGACTAGGCACATGAGAACAGTTATACATATGTATAAAGCTTGAAGACATCAGAGCTGCTGTGTGTGCTCTGCTCCAAGCAAAAGTGAAATTAAGACTGGGGGCAGAATTTAACAGCCCCTCCTGCCGATGGGATCTCCTGGTCCCACCGGTGTCAGTGGAGTTTTGAATGGCTTGCTGCATTTTCCAGCCCCACCCTCGCAACGACAAGGCCATAAAATTCCACCAGAATCACAGGCTGCATTTCCCTTCTAGTGATGTCATGCTGCTACCCCTTAAAGGCATATTACAACAACCAGTGCCCTCTTAGGGCATAGTACCTGAGGGAGGAGGAGGACTACATGTGCATAATGATTGGCTGCAATCTTCCATTGTGTTAACTACATAAAATCCTCAAGAATCATGTGTTTCAAAACCCATTTTTACAATTTAATTAAGGTTTCCTTTCTTTCAAAACAAAATTGGGTCTGTCCAAGATGCCTTCCCAAATTCAGTGGTGCAATCACACCAGTAAGAAAATTCCATGCCTCTTACTTTCCTGTTGATTTGTACTATCCAATATCAATTTTTACATTAATGTAATCCAGGGTATGTAACAATGCACGCCCTTGACATATGAACTGGATCTATTTTTTCCAAACATGCCTTCATGTGATAGTCTTTCAAAGATTATAATAAGTAATTGAAATAAATTAGTATGATTCAGATGAAACCAGATCACTGAATTGTAATTCCGTCCGTACGGTCCTCAAGCTAAGAACAACATTTTTATACATATACATGTGTTTTCACTTTAGAACTCTTGTTTGCTTCAAGCAATACTTGTACTTTGAGAACGCTCTGGCTGATTTTGCCAACTGTCAAGAGATAATGAGGAAAGGATTGACCTGGATGGTGCTGATTGACTTTTCTTTGCTAGGCGGCTTTGGATAATATGCTATTCATTATCTGCCTGTGATCACAACATAACACCAATTTCAGGCACAGTTGGACAATCATTCCATCCAACTGAACCATCATATTCCCTCAAGATTTCCTTTATGCTTTCCAAAACCTCAGCTCAGAATCCTGTTTTCTGACAGTAACTGCCTAGAGCTGTTTTTAACCTTGTTCATACCTTCTTGTCCCACCACTCTTAGTGATAATCTGTTCACGTTTATCGCCTCTTTATTGATATTATTCTGAGTTTCCTATTTTCTCTCACCATCCTTATTTTGACTGCCTACTTTATTTGAAACTTTGTGTCTTTAATATGATCATGAGTCTGACATTGTCAGTCGGTCTAGGCTACCCCACTGATACTGTAGCGTGAGTTTTCCTGGCCCATTGTGGTCGGGCTGGGAATCTGGCACAGAAAGCCATCGGGAGCCTGATGTTTGCCGCACCGCTACAGCATTTTGCCAGCAGTGGCCACCTCAATTCCTCAGTTGCATGGCCACCCTCCATGCAGCCAATTAAGCCTCTTAGTGGCCAATCAGGGGGGGTCACTTCCTCCCCCCCCCCCCCCCCCCCCCCCCCCCCTCCCCCCCTGGTCATTTCAGGGTGATCAGGAGGGCCCACCACCAATCCAGGTCTCACTCCGCCCACATTTTCCATGGTACACATTTCTCCTCATTACACTCCCCTGTATTCTAGCTGTGCTCTGCATGTCAGGTGCATGAGGGAGTGGTGGATGTAAATTTTAAAAGCAAAGGGGCAGGCAGTAGGATTGACGTTGAGGAGGCTGTCTAACCTGCCAAATCCAATGCTGCGTAACCTTTTAAAATTTTCATTGCCATTCAGCAACAACGCTGCAAAGCTGGCAAGACTTAGTAGCCACATGCACTACACAAAAAAAATAGAGGGTGTCACCGATTCATTTAAGTGCACAGGCCTTTGCGAGCTACCACACAAGTGAGGTAACTTAACCTTCTTGTTACACCACTCTTAGTGATAATCTGTTCATCTTTATCCCTCATGTGTGGCCTTTGGGCAGCTTAGAGGGAACATTGCTTACTAGCCCCAAAAATAAGGAGACCAAGATGAAAGAACAGCCCCGACTCCTCGTCCACCTACATCCAGAACCCAATGTAATCTTTCCAGTTTCGGCCTTAGATGTCAGACTCTGTTGTGCTCCCCATCCTGCTCCAGCTGGATCTGAAAGCTTAATCCATCCCCTCCCAATCTCCCTCTCCATTTAACATTGGATTGTATGATCTCACTGTAGGTTCGAGGCTCTTGCCCCGATCATACTCAATCTTGTGACCTCTTTTAATATCTAGTCAGCCTGTGTTATAGTAGTTGCTAAATGTATTGGTACAATTAAGACCCAAAAATATGGATTTACTGTGCCACCAGCAGGAAGGTATTATGGTCAGGGATTCAAGGTCATGACATCGGATCCACTATTAATTCCCAAGCCAGATCCAGACAATTCTTATTTTGATCCAGACTTGTCTCCGTCTGGCCCAGGCTCCAATCTTCAATCTCCAATTTGTCTTCTGCCAGCAATATCCCTGCCTGACCCAAAATCCCATATCAGAAGAATTACATTTTGACTCCCATCTTGTTGCGAGCTAGCCTTTTATAACATAAAAATTACAGAGGACACAAATACAGTAAATCAATAAGAGGAGCATGTGAAATCAATACTGACATAGAATGTTACTAAGGGGCGCAGTGCAGACAAGAACTTGCGGTAAGCGAGAAGCAGAATAACAGCAAAGAATTGGAGGCAGTCTGAGATGCAGCGGGCAAGGAGCAAGGGTACACAAAAGTCATAAGAAGTGTGGGAAACATACAAATGTACAGAAAATGTCAAGCATTAGATAATAGGCACAGTTCCAGGAAGGGACACTCGATTTTTATTTTTATATTGATTTGTACATGAACAATGCCAGAGGAGATCAACGGATGGATATTGAAAGATATTGAATACAAAAGCATCCTTCAAAATGCTGTGACATTAACACGCTCATCAACCTTTATCTGGATGCCTCGAACACAGAAGGTTAGCGATGCATTTTTTAGCTGTAAAGTTGACAGGTGTACAAGAGCTATTAGAAAGAATAAATCTGCTTCATCTGGTCATTAATTGGGCTGGCCTGGAGGAATGCATGCACAGCTTTCAAGGTCACTTATATCAAAGTAACTTAGCTGAAAATGATGCACTAAGCTTATCAACTTCTGCAATACATTGACCACAGAATGCTTGTGAACAGAACTATTTGTGATGCAAATCACAGATGCAGGCTTTTATACACAAAGCTCCCTTCCCCACATTGCGTTCATCATGGATATTGCAGTCTCAGACATGGTGCCACATTTGCTAAGCTCCCAAAATGTCAAATTATAAATTCTCGTACTTATTTGTGCATGTTGCCTGCCGAAAGATTTCTTGACTCCCAGTAATTATTGTTTTTCCATTATGTTAACAAGATTCTGCAAATGCAATTTAAGGAATCTTCTAACAAAATGAAAAGTACCAATGCCGCAGCAAATTACATACTTACAAATACTTGTACAGACATCAAACCTTGGATATAATGCTGCATTCCTCACAAAGGACACAATGACTAGCTTCCAACCACGATGGCTTTGAAAATGCCCAAGATGTCCAAGCAGTTATGCTGGGTTCATGCTTGTTAGTGCCCTCCAACACTGGCCTTGCTGGAGTTTTGGGGGTTAATGGGAGGACACTTCACTTGTGTAGAGCCAGCAGGTAGTTGGATCACAAGTGAGTGCCCACTGATTTCCACTCTACTGGAAATTCCAGCGACTGGCCACCATATGTGGCTAGTTCTTGTCCCCTCCCGAGAGTATCCTTAACCAGGAAATTAATTATAGAATTTATTTTTAATTAGTCCACTTGCTGCCTTCTGGAAGCTGGTACACCTCATCTGGCAGAGCATTCAGGCTTCCAGACATAAGCTGAAAGAAGAGCCATGTCATTAGCCTTGTAAGGGATGGGTAGAAGCTTTTTTACTTTAAAAAGCTGAGTGGGAAACCCCATATTTGGGTAGGACCCAACATATTCGGACTTCAGTCTTCTTTTGAGTGTTTCATTGAATTCCACCCATGACCCAACAGGTGTATGGAGGAATAATTGTGTAAATTTGGTTGCTGTTAAGTTAAACATCTGCTGTGAAATTTTCATAAGTATGTCAAAAAACAATTTTAAAAAATGTATTCCGCAGTTGAACAGAATCAGAATGGGAGCGATGGTGAGAAACTGATGTATTCAACATGTGATTCTGATGAATTATAAGACACGGATTTTAATATTTGCCAATTTGAGTTATACAGGGAGATTCATTCATATTGTGCCCTTTGAGCAATGTTCAAGATATTCAATCTCTTCTCATGAGACATTTTAAAAATAAAAGCCAGCAGGAACAGCTTCTCATTCTAATATCCTCTAATTACTAAGAGAACAAGAATTTTATAATGTGCAATGAAACCACAGAGGGTTTTTTTTGTGACAAAGTTATTTGTATTCATTAAACTAACCACAAATACCTATACTGACTTTCTCGCCTGCTTGTATAATGCAGATATCTTTATGTTTTAGGTCGGGATTGTTTTACACTATTCCACCCTATCTACAATCTTCTGGATTTGTGTCACTGCCAGGAATATTTACAAGCAAGTGACAAGAAAGGTCCCTCAGTATCATGATACTGACCAGCCACCACATTCCCAGCAACCAATGCTGAGGTAAGAATTAAGCACATTAGGTCCTTCTAAGAACCAGCAGCTTGTCATTGGATTAATGATGAAGAGCAGAGTGTAAATGCAATTAACAGACAACTTGAGGCCTGGGAAGCATTTGCCAAAAAGGATTTTGGTCCATTTGTGTCCATGTGTTTTTATCCCTGCTTTTATTTTAATATTTTCTCTTCATCTATGTGATTCCCTCCATACTTTGCACCAGCACAAATAGAAAGGGTGCAATACTATCAGACTGTTGTGACTCCTCATTATTTCTAATATAGTGTTGCACAAGGGACATCAAGATGAAGGGCACTATTCATTTTAGTTGGGGTTTGTGGGAAAGAGGTAATTAGACCAGTGTGTGGAAGAGGAATGACTAGAGGTAGAGCTGGAGGAATTGTTTGGAGAGATTCGGGGGGCGGAGTGGGGGGGGAGGTGTGTGTGTGTGGTCTGAGTAACAGGCAAATGAGGAGGTAGGTTAGGGAAGAAAGACAAGAGGGGAAAGGAAGGAGAACAAGAGTGATGAAGGAGAGAGAAGTAAGAACGTGAGAAGGAAAATGAGAGGATCGAGAGAAATGGAGGACGCAGGGTGATGATCCAGATCTAGTGAGACGGCAGAGCAGGGGCAGGGAAGGGGAGGCAAAAGGAAAAAATTAAGGTCTGGATTTTTCCTATGGCAGGCGGGCTGGGCGGGGGCAGGCGTGGAGCTGATCACCGCCCGCAAACGGCTGCGCGCCGCCATTTTATACGGACGGGCCAATTAAGGCTGGCTTAGCGTAAGTGCGATCGGTAATGCTCAGTGCTACCTGTCCGGGTTGGGGGAGGAGGGAGAGTCAGGGCCTGCGTTCTTTCGCACATGCACACAAAAGTGCACAGCAGTCTCCCTGAGGCACAGAGCTGCTTCAGGAAGATTGAATGGTTACGAAAATTAATAAAGAATAGATTTTAAAATTTATTCAAGCATATCCCCCCCCCCCCCACGTGACTGAGTCACATGAGTTGGGACATGTTTGTAAAGGTGAGAAAATTTATGTATTTATTTTATAAAAGCTTCAGGAAACCTCATCCTGCCCGTGGATGAGGTTTCCTGAAAAACCTGAAGGCCGCTTGTCCCTTTCACCCTTGGCCTTAAGGTTGGACGGGCAGCATTCTGAACAACTTCAATTATTTCCTTAATGGCCTTAATAGGCCGTTGACATTTCGGCAGGCTCGCAGCCACCTCCGGCATGTGCTCACCCAGCGAAATATCGAGATGATGTCGGGAGGCACGCCCAATGTCATTGCGCGTCATTTTACGCATTGGTGTGTTGGGCCCGCCCCTGCATGCCGACGGGAAGATTCTGCTGATAGGGTAAGAGGGAAACTGCAGTCGGTGGGGGTGGAGTGAGGGTATGGGGTAAGAGTATGGTGTTCATGGGACAAGGAATTGGCAGCCAGCTGTTTGGCTGGAAGAGGAATTGCAGCTAACAAGGAAATGCACACCAATGGGAACTCGATCTGAGTGAGTTGAGCACAATTTATGACTTTATGCTCAGAACTGGAATAATCAGTTTCCTTGCTCGTGTTGGGGTGGAAGTGGGGTTGGGGTGGGGCGGAAGGGGTGGGGTGCTGTTTAGTTCAAAGGATGAGGTGGGTGTAATTGCTTACCAGATGGGGTATGAAGTTTTTGGTTTTGTTTCTCATATTTCTTTGCCATTAGTTTTGCTCTGTTACACTCTCCTTCAGGATTCCAATTCGAACATTACCGAAGGTTGGTCTTCATTTTTCTATGGAGGGTGGGGCTTGGGAGGAAGAATATGCTCAGCTCTTTCCTGCAGTTTCTCATTCAGTCTGTCTACAAACATTAATGTTTATTATTTTTGAAGATCCTTCAGCATTTACTTTTTGGGGTTTATCGGTGCAACTCTAATTGCATCCCTGCTCCACTTAGCCGTGCCTGTTTGCCCTACCATTTTGCAATGTTTTCTGTGCTCAGTGGGATTTAGTTGCATATGCTTACTGATTAATTGTTTTGCTTCTTGATTCAATTTTAAAAGTATCAGTGGATTACTATCGCTAAAGCTGATTTATTGTCCTGCCAGCTTCTGCTGACATGTCTTGAGTTGCCACAAATGGTATTCTGTTTGAGGGATGCATAGGTGGACAGCTGTGCTGTCACGTAACATTAGATGAAGCCCCATTTTTTCTGTTTGTCACATAACAGCACCACGACTGGTGCAGTTCCTTTGGAATTCTGTGACCGCTCACCAATTTTAAGACATAGCTGCAACATTAAATTCCATAGGATATAGACTTTGGCCTAGATATAATACAGACACTTCTAGGAAATTACAGTAACATACAGTGCAAAAGTCACCTCTTTCTAATTGTTTTGAAAGTCAGCTGCCATAAAGCAGTGTATGTACTTGCTATGTTCTTGGGACAATACACCACATTCTATGGTAAGGCAAATAATGTAAAATATTAAACATTAAACTCATTTTGCTAGACTCTAAGGCAGTGTTATTCCCCTTTTGCCTGAAATAGAGTGTTTTCTTCTATCCTTCTGTACTTCTTAATTTTCTCATGTTCAATGTTACAAGGGAATTTCTTTAATATCTTATTCTTGGTGTGAAGCAAAATAGTTCCCAGTGGAGGAGCTTGGGGAAAATATATTGTTACCCACTAAGACTAAGATTATGTGTTAGAGTTTTGCTGTTGCCAAGGTATTTGCTTAACTATCTCTCACTTGATGAAAATACCATAGGGCATTATCTTTAGGGGGTAAGGAAATTTATATAAAATTGTTCATTAAAATCACAGCTAATATTTGCACAAAAATACAGACTTATAACAAACCATAAACAATATTGATTTTTAGACTCAATTCATGTATTAGTATAAATTGCTATGAATATAGCCCAGAAGTATGTGTAGGAAGTGATTATTGGAAAGGAGGCACTTGTGTATTTTTTATGTGGTCTCCTGTACTCTCTATTAGTATTTAATAAAACCAATGTGTTGTGGGTTTTTTCAGATGCATATAATTGTCCAACATGTAAACACATAAACTCCTTTCCTATACTCCATTAAACAATGCCGTATTTCTTCTGTTTTTTTAAGATTTGTCATCAGTCATAATTTCTCACTTGCTCCTATGTGAAAGAGGGAAGCTGTTGTACTAGTACCATGCCAGAATTTTAATCTGTGGGCAGAAATTTCAATTCCTCGTCTTTTTAACAATGTTGTAATATTTGCAGTAAAGGAATCAGACATATGCCATCATGCTATTGAAATTTGTGAGTTGCAGGAACTATTTTTCTACCACCAATATTCATGGCTGATGCCTCTGATTCCTTTTCATGCATCACAAACCTTGTGAATATCAAATTTCGCAGTTGCTTTCACATAAAGGTAAAGAAACAGCCAAAACATTCATGGCTGAGATTATCATTCCTTTAAATGCCTGAGTTCATGAACCACTCAGTAATCTTTTTACTTTGTCAACTGCTCTTCTTGCCATTGCTCACACACAAGGAAATCCTCAAAGAAATATTGGAGACGTTCATTGTAGAAGGCAAGCAAAAATGTAAAAGGAGAGAAATGCTTGTCCCATTTCTTAAACAATTTGAGTTCTCCATGTAGATCAAATTGTTATCAGTGTCATTGTCATCTCTGGGTAACCAAGGTCTGTGCTCACTTATCCCTTTTAGGGTCATGAGTATTGATACTCATCCAGTCAAGTGTGTTAACACTAATATAGGGGTACGAAGCAATTAGAAAAACTGTATGCCATTCAGGACCTCCATACAGCGCTTGAGCTTACTAGGTCCGTCTGTGAGTGAAAGTAATCGAGTTCATTTGAAAAACAATGCACACTTTCCTCTATTAAAACCATCCACTACTCCAAAACTGTCCTGGAGGGCAAAGATAATCAAGGATTCCTTTTATCTATCCACCTCCTTAAACACCTGTCCTCTCTCATTCCATGTTCGTCCCTACAAACAAGTACAAGGAGCTCATGGATTTCTTTGCCAATGCAATAAAGCCATCCATTCAGCAACCTATGACATTTCCTCATTTCACCCTTGCCTAACAAGCTAAACCTGCCTCTCTGTTCACTCCTATCACAGCTCACTTGGACGACTGTGGATTAATTAGAGAAAGGCAACTTTTATGTTTTAAAGGCAAATCATGTTTAACTAGCTCGATTGAGTTGCTTGATGGGGTAACAGAGAGGGTTGATGAGGCGTACAGTTAATGTGGCGTACATGGGCCTGAATTTTTCAGTCGGCAGGCGGGCTCGGCGGGAGAGGCGGGGGTGGTTGTGGAGCCAACCGCTGCCCGCGATCGGCTTTACGCCACCATTTTACATGGGTGGGTCAATTAAGGCCCACCCAGCATAAGACGCAACGGGGAGGAAGGAGAGTCGTGCATGCATGCGAAAGAGCGCTTCTATCTCCCTGAGGCACGGAGCTGCATCAGGGAGATTGAAGCAATTGTTAAAGAAATAAATAAGTGAATTAAAAATGTAATTAAACATGTTCCCTCATGTGAATGTGTCACATGAGATGGGACATGTTTTATATTTCAGAAAGATTTTAAATTTAATTGATAAAAGCTTTAAGAAATCTCATCCCGCTTGTGGATGAGGTTTCCTAAAAAATGTGAAGGCCGCTTGGCCTTTTTGCCTGCCCACCAGGTTGGACGTGCAGGGTAAACAATTATATTAATTCATTTATTAAAGGCCCTAATAGGCCTATCACCTATCGGCGGGTGCGCAGCCAACTCTGGCACATACCCGCCGAATGAAACGTCGCGAGACAGCATGATGATGTCGGGACGCACACCCAACATCATCGCACATCCTTTTACGCGCTGGTGTGTCAGGCCCACACCCACACGCCAACGGAAAAATTCAGGCCATAGACTTGCAAAAGGCATTTGACAAAGTGCCACATAATAGACTTATCAGCAAAGTTGAATCCCACAGAATAAAAACGAAAGCATAGATGCAGCATTGGCTGAGTGATAGGAAACAGAAAATAGTGGTGAACAGTTGTTTTTCAGCTGGGGAACAGCATGTAGTTGGGTTCAACACCAAGACTACTGCACTTCTTGGTATATATTAATGACCTAAACTTAAATGTGCAGGGCACAATTTCAATATGTGATATTATCAAAAGATATAATACTTGGAAGTATTGGGAACTGTGAGGAGGATAGTGATAGACTTCAAGAGGACTAGAGAGGATAATGGAACGAGCGGACCTGTGGCAGATAGACTTTAATGCAGAGAAATGTGAAGTGGTACATTTTGGGAAAAAGAATGAGGCGAGGCAATATAAAATAAGAGGTCTAATTCAAAAGGGGAGCAGAAACTGAAAGACCTTGACGTATATGCGCACAAATTGTTGAAAGTGGCAGAGCAGGTTGAGGAAGTGGTGAAAAGGTAAATGGGCTCCTGGGCTTTATAAATAGGGGCATAGTGTACAAAAGCAAGGAAGTTATGGTGAACCTTTATAAAGCTGTGGCCCAACCTCAACTGAAGTATTGTTTTCAATTCTGGGCATTGCACTTCAGGAAGGATTTTTGAGGGTGAAGAAAAGATTCACGAGAATGGTTCCAGTGATGAGGGACTTCAGGTACATGACTAGATTGGAGAAGCTGGGGTTGTTCTCCTTAGGGAAGAGCAGGTTGAGAAGAGATTGATAGAAATATTCAAAATTATGAGACTTTCAGGCAGAGTAGATAGAGAGAAACTGCTCCCATGGCTGGAAGGTTTGAGAACCAGATGACAGTGAGTTAAGGTGATTAGCAAAAGAACCAATGGCTTCTTGATGAAAAGTTTCTTATGCTGCGGTTGGTTTGATTCTGGAATGCGCTACCTGAGAATGTGATGAAGAAGGCACATACAATTGAGGCTTTCAAAAGGAAATTGGATAAGCACCTGGAGGGAAAAATATTCGAGGCTATGAGGAAAGAGCTGGGGAGTGGGTCAAGCTGAGTTGGTCTTGCACAGTGCTGGTGTGAACATAATGGACCAAATGACCTCCTTCTGCAATCTAAACATTCCGTGATTCTATGAAATGCAACCCAAAAATGAATATAAAAAGCAAAGGGTTATGATGCAAGCTCACTTAAGAATATTAGAATATCTAGCAAATTATTTTTTTCTGCATGAAATAATTGACTAACCAGTTAGAAAACAAAGAATAGTTCATTATCTGATGTGATTTTCTAATTGTTGGTACCAATTGACAGGGAGGGAGATGTGCACCAAGTTTAAAGTCTGTATAATATGCGCTATAGCCATTGTAAGATACATTTTCCTCAGTTTGCTAGTGTTGATAAAAGAAGGTTGGTGTGAGTGTGAAGCAGGTTTCACTACCTTATTATTGTGCTGAGTTTTTGTTAATATTAGAAATCAGAGGAAAATATTTCCTGATGTGGATTGATTCAGATGTGAAGCCATAGAGGTGACCATATTAATGAGATGTAATACTAAGGGGCAAACAGACAAAATAAATTGACTTTAAAATAACATTCAAGAGTATGTGGGTAAAAGAAAAAAAAAAGATGATCAAAGAGTATCCTTTCTGTTAATTTAGGGAAAAGAAAGTCACAAATTAGCTTTTGCCAGACAAAAATACAGTAGGGGATGTGACTAGGATGGGGGCTATGTAAGATACAATGCATTCTTAAAAAGAGATTCATTTCAGAATAGAAAGCTAGGTAAAGTCAACCCAACAGCTTTACAAAAGCTGCTAACTTGAGAAAGCCCTGATTTATAACTTAGCATAACATCAAGTTATTACATGGACTTGTAATTTAATCAATAAGTATGCCCAACATTACTTGAATCATATTAATAGGGAAAACATAAATACCTGAAGGACTTTATTCAGTACATCTTCCAGTATTATGAAGTCCTGCTGTGTACAATATGGCTGCAACGTCTACCTATATAACAGTGACTGCATTTCAGTTTTTAAAAAAATAATTGGTTATCAAGTTATTTTTGATTTTCTTAATTCACTCAAGCGACTTGAGTATCACTAGCAAGGCCAGCATTTATTGTCCATCCCTAATTGTACTTGATAAAGGTGATGGCGAGCTGCCTCCTTGAACCACTGTAGTCTTTGTGTTGTTTGGGAGGGAGTTCCAGGATTTTGAGACAATGACACTAAAGAAATACCTTAAGCCAAGAAGGTGTGTGACTTGGAGGGGAACTTGCAGGTTGTGGTGTTCCTTTGTCCTTCGAGGTGTAAGAGGGTTTGGTAGGTTCTTTTGAAGGGGCCTTGGCAAGTTGTTTGTAGATGGTGGACACTGCTGCCACTGTGCGCTGTTGGTGGAGGAAGCGAATGTTTAAGGTGGTGGATGGGGTACTGATCAAGTGAGTTGCTTTGTCTTGATGTTTTGAAGTACCCTGATGATGTGAAAGGCATGTGAGCATTGCACTTCGGAATGGATATTGGCAAAACTTTTACTGAAAACTGTTTTCCCTTTTCCATTTTAAAATGAATTAATGATTTTATATTTTGAAACAATTCTTCCCAGTAGCAGAACATAATCTTTTAGTGGAAAGGGATTAATTAATTTTCCTATTTAAGAAAATTTGCTAATAAGAAGTAGTAAATGCTGTCTCAGTGACTTAAAGATCACTATCATCTGGATGGCAGGAAGCTAATTTAAGTTGTGCACGTGCATTCTAAATGATGGTGCCCTCCCCTGAACATGCCAGATGCTGGTGCATTATCAATTTTTACATTAAATAGTTTTGCATTCTTGCTAATCTTAGATACTTTTATACTTTACTGATGTCTTTTCTTTCAGAGACATTTGGATTTTCAACAATCCAACAAGATCATCTATCCTTTAAAAGTAATTATTTTAAATCCAACCCCTGACCAGTAATTCAATCCACTCAGGACCCTATTCACACAGATGCGTTGTACACCTTCCAAAGCCCCACTCCATTCACAGGGACAACTTTTTCCAACTCCAAGCCCCCCAGTTTACACTCTTTTAAACCCATCTAATTTCAGCCTGAACTTCTTCTTTCAAACTTCCCTACTCCCTGTTTATATTACTACTCTTCTCCCTCAATTCCTTAATTCAATCATGAACTCTTCTCCCTCTCCAGCATAGATCCTCCTTCAATTTAGTTCATGCTGGGTCTCTTCTTCCTCCTTCACCTCATTCAGACAAACAGGCAAGCTCCCACCATGTCAGTTCATGCTGGATCTCTCCATTCTCCTCACCTCCAAACCACCACCTTCTCAGTTAACACCGTCACTCTCACCCTGTTAATGAATACTGACACCATTTATCCCCTCCTACTCCCCGAGTTAATATTTGAACTCCCTTTCTTCCTCTTCCACCTAGAGCATTAGCTTACTGTTGGGAGTCATTGCTTCCTCAATAATCTGATTGGCAAATTATGGCAAACTCCTAAGAAAGCTGGCCCCTGCTTTGATCGTGGTATTTTAGTGCAGTAATTCACATGGTGGAAGTTGTAGCCAGGAGGATGTGGAGACTGATCATAGTGTGAATTGGTCAGTGTGGAAACAGTGGAAACAGGATTGTTACTGATAGTGATTTGATTCCCAGATGAGTGTTTTTTTCAATTTCGCTTTTTTTTAAAGTGAACTATATTGCTGTGCCACATCAACTGCAAGTACAGCTACACAGAAAATTCCCAGATCACACAGCTTATTACCTGGTCCAACCTCCATCTGCGTCACCTCAGAATGGGCCAGGGACTGCTCTTTCCCAGGGTTGGATCAAGCACTATTCCCTCAGAATGGACCAAGCTCTGCCCCTCAGGGTGAATTCACAGGCACTGAATTCACTGTGCTGCTTATCTGGTCTATTTACTAATGGATGTGATCCTGGCCATTGCAAGCTCTAAGTAGGAATTCCTTTGAGAACAGATATTACAATAGTACACTGCAATCAAATTCACTTCCATTAGCAACAAACCTCAACATAATACTGAACAGGTGGGAAGTAGATAGCAGAGGAGAGTCAGGGAGGAGTGAAGAGGGAAAATGAAAGGGAAAGAGGAGGGGGTATAAATGAATGTCTATGAAAGGAACAGAGCAGTGAAGGGGAGAATGAAAGAGGCAGAAGCTAGGAACAGTGCTTTTGTGAAGAAGAAGGAAAGAGAAGCTGGGAGTAGAGTTTTAGAATAGTAGAACCAGGAGATTGACAGCATTAACTGATGGATATTCAGGCAGGTGACTACCAGCATGAACCAGATGAAAAGGAGGTTGATCTTGAAATGAGGAGCAGGGAAAAGGGTATCTGTATAAACTGATGTATGCAAGGGATTAGTAACTGTCCTTTAAATGCAGCCTAATGTGTTCTCCGTTTATAGAATAAATAAAGGTTTCCAGAAAGGATTATGAGACTGAAACTAAATAGATACATAGCTGTGCCAGCATGTTGGCTGGGGTGCACTGCATTCTAACATATGTCCACGTAAGCTTTGACCTGCCCTCACATAGGTTCAACTAAAATTGGCTGTAAATGGAGAACATAGTTAATTTGCCAGCCACACAACATTAAGTACTACAGATCTGTGGTGTTAGTGTGAAATTTCAGTCATTTGTTGGTGCTTCTTAAGTGTTCTTCAATCACAATAAATATTCTGATAGCGTGCCCTGGTCTAACTGTGCCTGGCTGGAATCCAGCCTCCTAGTCTCAAATAATTGGATAATTAGCTGACATTCCTGTATCGTGCTTCAAACGTACAACTTTCTGACCCAGATGTGAGGCTGCTCCTAACCAAGCAGAACTGGCACATCATTGCTTTAAAGATCTCTGCATAGCAGGTGATAAGTCTAGGATACAGGCTGATCTTTGTTTTCTAATTTCTGAAATTCCCTGTTGGGTTATAATATTGATCATATAAAAAGGTCTAACTTCAAACAGGAGAAACAAAAGCAAATTATTATGTTTGAACACTGTAACTAACAATATGTTTTCCATGTTCTTCATGTATTTGTAAGGTGATAGGAATTCAATCCTCTTGCAGAGGATGCAGAGTAATAATTTCGGTTCAGTCAAGGATTGCCAGCTCTTAAGTCCAACTGGATGTTAAATGTAACCTTCTTGCAGTTGGGTGACTCCCAAGGATACTAAATGTTATTAATTTATTAACTGCAAATTTCAGAGTAGATATCACTCAATATTTTACATGTATTGATCTGCCATTGCATTGAATACATCATTACTTAATTCAGTAGATTATTGCACAATTGTACTAAAACAACCGTTGAATCACCATTTGGCATCATTCTCATTTGTATCTGCTATAGAATGAACTTGGCTGCAGCAAGAAGCCTCAGGATTAATGTGGAGAGTGAGTGAATTGGTACTTCCATAAATATGTATGTAAACACAAGAGTAAACAGATCAATTGTTATCCTGTGGGTGGTGCATGATGATCCCAGGCCTGGAGTTGCAGGGAGGTCAAATTCCTGATGCAGGTTTTATATGGGAAGGTGGGAGGGGTTTATAGTATAAGGGTCAGGCACATAAAGGATTAATGTAGGTCTGAGTACAGTACCACCCACACAGTGATGTAAGAGTACACATGACCCACATCTAGGCTCAGTATAGTGTTGGACAGAGCCATGTGTAGGAAGCAAACACAGAGACAGCTCCTAGCTTAGACCTTTACTGAACCCATGTATATAGTTTCTAGCAGTTAATAAATACTTACAGTTGAACTGCATAAGACTGTGAATACCTTAATAAAGCCTACAGAACTACGCCCAACACCTTACAACATAATGGCAGCGAATGGAGCAACTCAAATCCTTGCAGAGACTGCAAAAGCAAATTAAAATCCTGGAAAATGGAAAAAAAAAATCAAAGAAACATTTTGACCTGAAGAAAAGCTTAAGAAGCGAAGGTGCAGAAAGAAATTGCCAGAGAAAGGCTTCAAAGAAAGGCTTGGAAGCTGAAGGCAGACTTTAAATTACTCGCTGCACTGAAGCCCAGCTTCAATACCCAGAGTGTGCAGAGTCAGCAGTCCTAGCAGGGGCGAGTTAAAAATTTAAAATTCCTGGACAGCAGAAGTCCTGGAAAAATTTAAATACTGCAGTGGTCAGCAATTGCTGATTGAATCACAGCCCAAGAAGCCCAATTCCTGAGTCAGCGCCTGAACACTTGGCAACCAGGCTTCCTCTGAAAAAAGGGGAAAGATAAAAATGAATTAAAAATTAATTGTAACTTAGCACGCAGCTTTAAAAACCCAGCAAAATCCGGGATTTGATGCTTCCAGGATCCGAGAACATTACAGTAAAGCGGGGAAGACTCTAACCAGTTGATCCAGGCAGCTGTTGTTGAAAGAATTTAAATGTTGAGATCGTAAATGCCATGACTATGGATGCCCGCCAAAACTGGCAAGGATGGGAAAGCCCTTTGAGCAGAAGCATACGGTGGCACTATCTTAGATTTTGGAAACCTCTTAAAGTTAAACCTGCAATTTAAAAATTTGAACCATTGATCAGAAATCCACTCTTCCACATCAATTTGGACTTATCCTAAGAGAGATCAAACACACAATTGGAAACTCTAGAGAAAGAGATTCCTTAGATACATGGGGCTAAATCTTACCTATGTCGGGTGGGCTTGGTGGGAGCAGGCGGGGGTGGGCACGGAGCCACTAGCCGCACGTGGTCGGCGGCACGCTGCCGTTTTATGGGCTGCATTTTGCTGTCGACGAGCAGGGGGCGGGGCCTGCTCACTGACGGCAAAATGACATGGGATGACATCGGGGGAACCCCCGACAATATCCCGCCCCATTTAAATTTTCAGGAAGGCGGGGGCACAGCAAGATCAGCTGTCCGCCTGTCAACTTGTCAATGGCCTACTGGGGCCATTGACAGGATAATTAAAACAATTAAAGACCTGCCCATCTAACCTTAAGGCTACTGGGCAGGCCAGGAGCCCCGGTGGGCTTCTTAAAAAACATGAAACCTCATCCATTGGCAGGATGAGCTTTCATGCAGGGTTTAAAAAAGTTTATTAAAGTTTCAGTGAAATTTATTAACATGTCCCATCTCGTGTGACATTGTCAAATGAGGGGGACATGTTAAGGAGTTTTTTTTTCTATTTTTATTATTTATACAACTGTAGCACTGAGCCTCAGGGAGATGTGCGCTCTTATGTGCGCTTGTGTGAAAGAGTTCACTCTCGCATTTGGGGAATTCCCCCCCCCCACCCCACCCACACAGGAAGCGCATAGCACTTCCCGGCGGATGTCAAGCTGGGCGAGCCTTAATTGGCCCGCCCACTTAAAATGGCGGCAGGGTCCACTTCTCCGGCCGGGATCAGTTCCCCGCCCGCCAGAGATTGGGTTGGGCCTACCTGCCCAACAGGCAGCAAATTCTGCCCTATGTGTTTACATTTTACACTGCCATTTTACGCTGCCTTAATCGGCCTGCACAGTGTAATACACGGCCGGTAGCACTCAGCGCTACCTGTGCAGGCTGGGGCAGGAGGGAGAGTTGGGTCCTGCGCTCTTTTGCATGCGCATGCGAAAGAGCATAACAATCTCCCTGAGGCAGCTCCGTGCCTCAGGGAGATTAAGTTGATAATGAAACTTCTCAATAAATGACCTAAAAAAATGATTTAAACATGTCCCCTCAGTGTCACATGAGCTGGGATATGTTTGTGCATCTAGCAAAAATTACTTAATCATTTTATTCAACCTTCAGGAAACCTCATCCTGCCCGTGGATGAGATTTCCTGGAAAACGTGAAGGCCGCTTGGGATCTTCACCTGCCCGGCAACCTTAAGGTTGAATGGGCAGCGGTGTTAATGATGTTAATGACTTTCTTAATGGCCTTAATAGGCCTTTGACAGTTAGGCAGGCATGCAGCAGCCTCCGATGCATGCCCGCCGAACACAAGATCGAAAGGAGTCGCGATGATGTCGGGACGCATCAGCGAATCGGGCTTGCCCATGCACGCCGATGGCAATATTTTGGCCACGATTGCTTCAGGTCTGGATAAAAAGGCAGAAGCTGAAAGAGTTAACACACTGCTTTACCTGCGAGGTCCGATAGCCGAAGATATAGTAGCTAGACAAGGAATCAATGAATCATCTGCAAATTCTGATGAAGTTTTAAAATCATTCAATGCTTATTTTAACCTCAAAATCCTTGAAAGGGGTTAATTTAATAAAAATGTCCAGCGGCCAAGAGAGCCTGTCAACTCCTTCATTAATGAGCTATGCAGCGAGACTGAAGGCTGTGATTACAGTGACCTAAAATCGGAGTTAATCAGGGATAGAATAATTGTAGGAGTAGCAGAGGACTCATGCTTCTAATGAATGTGCTTCAAGTGAAGGAAGATCTTAGCCTTGAGAGAACCATCCAGATTGTCAGGAGATCTGAAACCCATTTGCAGCACAGATCCATATTAAGGGGAGAAAGCAAACTGGGCTATAGGGGAGAATTTTCCTCCCATCAGGGGGGTTGTGAGGGGGCAGGCCCCGATCAGCTCCGCGCCGCCATTGTGGGCGGGACAATTAAGGCCCACCAGACGTGATGTGCCGCCCGGAAGCGCTGAGCGCTCCCTGTGCGGGCGGGGGTTTTGGGGGAGGGGGTTCCCTGAGTCAGGGCCTGCACTCTTTTGCTCTTTAAGTTCCCAAAATTTAAATACAGAAAAGAAAACATTTTAAGACATGTCCCCTCATGTGACAGTGTCGCATGAGCTGGGACATGTCAATGAACATTAATGAAAAACTGTATTTAATTTATAAACTCTTCATGAAACCTCATCCCGCCTGTGAGGAAGGCCGCCTGGGCTCTTCGCCTGCCCGCCAACCTTAAGGTTGGACAGGCAGCTCAGTTTATTAGTTTAATTGATATTTAAATGGCCTTAATAGGCCTTTGACAGTTCGGCGGGCGTGCAGCTGACTCAGCTGCGTGCCCGCCAAACTAAAGATCTAAATGATGCGCGGTGACATCAGGACACCCGCCTGATGTCACCATGTGTCATTTTATGACTCGGTGAGCGGGCCCCACCCCACTCACCAAGCCGCATTTTCAGACCATAAAGTAAACCCCACTGTCCAGTTAATAAAACAGCTCAGAAACACTCCAGGCCAAGGGAAGCAATACCCTAACTGACCAGCAGAGTGACCATGCCATCACTGTGGAGCAAAGTGCCCCCACAGGCACGACCAGTGTCCGGCAATTTCAGCCCAATACTTTCAATGTAACCGAATAGGACACTTCATGAATCTGTGCAAACCCAAAACATCAAGACACACAGAAGATCCCAAGAGGATTTACAAGGTCAAGAAGCACACCAAGCAGACAGCCATGCATATTGGGTGAGGTCAAAAATCTTGGATTTTTGTTCTTCAGTGTGATACCTTGGTTAATGGCCATCTCACAAACTTCAAATTGGACGTGGGAGCCAATATTACAGTCCTGTTGGACATGAGCTGTGGCTCAGAGGCATCTGGCTATGAACAACAGACACACCACTTCACGAGCCCAGAGGAATCCAACTTCCGGTCATAGGCAATATTCTGGAACCATTAAGGTATGGCAGCAAACAAACCTTTGAGCTGTTGCACATCATCCCTAACCAGGTGCTAGAAGCCCCTCATTGGTCAGACCAGCCAACCACTCACATGGTTACCAAGACACCTTGAGTAGATGACAGTCAAGAGAGGAACCAGCAATGAGAAGAGCCTCAACATCAGGCTCCGATCCCACTTGGAGGGAGACACCGTTAGACCACAGAGCAAACACTGCAATCCCCAGCCAGCATGACAATGCCACAAATGATGCTGGAACAAAGTAGCAGCCATCCGTTGATGACAGCACACCAAAAAGCCAAACCCAAAGGTGAGATTATTACCAAGTCACACCCCCACAACAGGAAGAGTCATCTTCCATCCCAGCATGCACCACGGAGAGCCACACAAAAGAAGAAGAGAAAAAAAAACTATAGAAATGAGCCCAGAATTTGTCCACCTCATTAAGAGTGGGATAAACCAACCGTCATCTATCACTACAATTGGGGAATTGACAAAGAGTGATTCAATGCCAAAGAACAGTAAAAGAGAATGAAAAGACACCCAGATGCCAGAACAACCTCCGATTCAACAAAGTTAACCTGCAGCTTCAGAGTCTATCACTCCTCTGGCATTAGTGAGAACAAGACATGGAAGGGCTATAAGGCCTCCAGACCAACTGAACCAATGAACTCAGAGACTTGAGCAGAGGGGATCGGGTAGTAGTAATGATGTAATACATGGGGTAAACTGGGATAACTTGTAAATATGTTGGATAAAGACTTGGGAGGAGGTATAGTTTAAGGGTCTGGCACATAAAGGATTAACATGGACTGAATACAGTACTGCCGGCATAATGATGTAATAAAACACATGACATGCACCTAGGGGTCAGTGTAGTGTTGGATAGAGCTGTATGTAGAAGCAAGAATGGAGACAGCTCCTGGCTTAAACCTTTACTGTGCCTATGTATATCGTTTCTAGTAGTTAGTAAATATTAACTGTTGAACTACCTAAGAATACAAGTATCTTAAGACCTACTGAACTCTGCCCAACAACTTACAACAGGGTTTTGATATTTGGGATGGTGGGGGGAGCTTTGGTGATTGGGAGGAAGTACTCCTGCTCCTCCTGGCCCAGAAGGAGTGCTCCCTGAGGCTGTCAAAAATAAAATCTGAAAATGCTGGAAATACTGAGCAGGTATGTTGCTATGACTTAAGTAGCAACATACTTTTATTCTATTTTTGTATTCCGTACTTCATTTTCCTTACCTTGTATGGTTGCAAATGTCATCTTCATAAAGAGGCAGTTATCTGAAACTGTTATCCTGATTACCAGCAACAGATAAATAGTGGTTCTCTTTTGTGAAAGGGAGAAGGACATCTTGATCGTAATTTACTTTCAAATAGTGCTCTAAAATGTCTGATAATTCATTTAGGTTTGATTCTGCTGTGCACAGCAGCAATACAATTTCAGATAATGTTTTGAATTGATTGAATCACATGCCTAGTGAAAGAAATACATTTAATTGCTTGGGGACCTGCTTGTCCATTTATTCATAGCCAAAATTAATTTACATTTTGAAACAAGGGTTTGTAGTGTTGTCAAATAAAAATTATGGGGAATTAAAATAAACTCAAATATTTTGCATTTTTAAATGTTCATGTTTACATTTTGACATCATAAAGCCTTGGAATAAAGCTGATTGCACCTTGCTTTAGTCTTTTTATTCTTTAATGGGATGTGGGCATCACTGGAAAGGCCAGCATTTGTTGCCTGTCTCTAAATGCCCTTGAACTGAGTGGCTTGTTAGACCATTTCAGAGGGCAGTTAAGAGACAACCACATTGCTGTGGGTCTGGAGTCACATGTAGACCAGACCAGGCTAGGATGGAAGATTTCTGTCCCTAAACAACATTAGTGAACCAGATGTGTTTTTACGACAATCAATGATGGATTCATTAAGAGGCACCATAGGTGGCTCGGCCGCATGGGTGGGAAGGAAGAAGAGTGAATGAGGAATAGTGATAGGGGATCCAATAGTTAGGTGAACAGAGAGGCATTTTTGCAACCATAGACATGACTCCAGGATGGTATGTTGCCTTCCTGGTGCCAGGGTCAAGGATATCACAGAGCGGCTGCAAGACATTCTTAAGGGGGAGGGTGAACAGCCAGAGATTGTGGTTCACATTGGTACCAACAACATAAGTAGAAAGAGGGAAGAGACGCTAAAAGCAGATTGTATGGAGCTAGGCAAGACATTGAAAAGCAGGACCTCAGAGGTAGCAATCGGATTACTACCAGTGCCACACACTAGTGAGCATAGAAATAGCAGGTTGGAGCTGTTGAATATGTGGCTGGAGAGATGGTGTAATAGGGAAGGATTCAGATTCCTGGGTCATTGGGATTGGCTCTGGGGGAGGTGGGACCCATGCCAGCCAGACAGTTTACATTTCAATGAGTTCGGGACCAATAAATTTGCTGGAAGGTTTGCTAGTGCTGTTAGGAGGGCTTAAATAGTTTGGCAGGAGGATAGGAACCTGAGGGTAGACTCAGATGGGGCAAAATCAGAAATGGTAATGGAAGGCAGAAAATCAGTGAGTGAGTCTGGAAAACAGAGGAAACAAAAGATAGAAAATAAAAAAGAGAATTTGGCAGTGCTCAAGGGTGTATACTTCAATGCAAGGAGTATAGCAAATAAAGCAGTTGAGCTGAGGGCACAGATAGAGACTTGGCAGTGTGATATCATATCTGTTACAGAAACATAGCTTAAAGAGGGACAGGAATGGCAGCTCAACAGTTCTGATTACAGTGTTTCAAATGAGATAGAACAGGGGATAAAAAGGGAGGGGGGTTGGCAATTTTGGTTAGAGAAACAATTACAGCTATGAGGAGGGATGATATGTTAGAAGGAGCATCAATTTAGGCTATATGGATTGGGCTTAGGAACAAAAAAGGGGCAGTCACACTACTGGGAGTATACTATAGATCCCCAAACAGTCAGAGGTAGATAGAAGAGCAAATATGTAAGCAAATCTCTAAACAATGCAAAAACAGTAGGGAGTAATAGTCAGGGATTTTAACTACCCCAATATTAACTGGGATAGTTTTAGTCTCAAAGGAATGGAGGAAATAGAATTCTTAAGGTGCATTCAGGAGAACTTTTTTGGTCAGTATGTAGCAAGCCCAAAAAGAGAGGGTATGGTTCTCGACTCAGTTTTAAGAATTGAAGCTGGACAGCTGGAAGGAGTGACAGTGGGAGAGCGTTTTTGTGGTAGTGATCATAATTCAATTAGTTTTAACATAATTATGGAAAAGGACAAAGATAAAACAGGAGTTGAAGTTCTAAATTGGGATATGGCCAATTTTACTAAGCTGAGGAGTGATTTAGCTACTTGAAGGTAAATCAGGGTCAGAGCCTTGGGAGGCAATCAAAGTGGAGATGCAAGGGGTTCAGAGTAAACATATGTTCACAAAGGAAAAGAGTGGGACAGCCAAATCTAGAGCCCCCTGGATGTCAAGGAGCTTACAGGGCATGATAAGACTTAAAAGGAAAGTGTATACAACAAAAGCACAAAATGCTAGAAAAAACTCAGCAGGTCTGATGGCATCTGTGGAGGGAGAAACAGAGTTAACGTTTCGAGTCCATATCACCCTTCTTCAGATAGTTGAAAGGAAAGCTTATGTTGGACATTGAGAATTCAATACTACAGAAAGCTGAGAGGAGTATAGGAAGAGGAGGGGTGAAATTAAGGAAATTAGGA
The DNA here is from genome assembly GCF_017639515.1 of Carcharodon carcharias. Classification (NCBI taxonomy): domain Eukaryota; kingdom Metazoa; phylum Chordata; class Chondrichthyes; order Lamniformes; family Lamnidae; genus Carcharodon; species Carcharodon carcharias. The sequence goes on from NC_054483.1 coordinate 92,483,305, forward strand.
AAGCAAAGAGAGGGCGTGAATGAATATTGGTGAGTAAAATCATGGAAGACCCAAAGATGTTTTATTAATACATGAAGAGTAAGAGAATAACTAAGGAAAGAATAAGACCCATAAAAGACCAAAAAGGCAACTGTGTGGAGGCAGAGGATGTGGGTATGGTTCTTAATAAATACTTTGTATCTGGCTTCACAAAAGAGTAGGACAATGAAGACATCATAGTTAAGGAGGAGGAGGGGTGTGAAGTATTGGATGTGATAAACATAGGGAGAGAGGAAGTATTAAGTGGGTTAGCATCCTTAAAAGTGAATAAATCACTGGATGAAATGTACCCCAGGATGTTAAAAGAAGTAAGGGAGAAAATTGCAGAAGTTCTGACCATCATTTCCCCATCCTCTTTGGACACAAGTGAAGTGCCAAATGATTGGAGTTCTGCTAACATTGTGCCTTTGTTTAAGAAGGAAGCGAGGGATAGACCGAATAATTACAAGCCAGTCAGTCTGACCCCAGTAGTGCAAATCATTGGAATCTCTTCTGAGGGGCAGGATAAACTGTTACTTAGAAAGGCATGGATTAATCAAGGACAGTCAGCGTGGATTAATCAAGGACAGTCAGCGTGGATTTGTTAAGGGAAGATCAAGGACAGTCAGCGTGGATTAATCAAGGACAGTCAGCGTGGATTTGTTAAGGGAAGATCAAGGACAGTCAGCGTGGATTAATCAAGGACAATCAGCGTGGATTTGTTAAGGGAAGATCAAGGACAGTCAGCGTGGATTAATCAAGGACAGTCAGCGTGGATTTGTTAAGGGAAGATCGTGTCTGACCAATTTGATTAAACTTTTTGAGGAATTAACAAGGAGGATTGATGAGGGTAATGCAGTCAATATGGTCTACATGGATTTTAGTAAGGCTTTTGTCAAGGCCCCACATGGCAGACTAGTTAAAAAAATAAAAGTCATTGGGATCCTGGGGAATGTAGCAGGCTGGATGCAAAATTGGCTCAGTGGCAGGAAACTAATGGGTGATTGTTGATGGATGTTTTTGCGACTGGAAGGCTGTTTCCAGTGGGGTTCCACATGGCTCAGTACTAGTTCTAGTTCCCCTGCTTTTTGTGGTATATATTGATGATTTGGATGTAAATATAGGGGTAACGATCAGGAAGTTTGTAGATGACACAAAAATTGGGCTGCACGGTTGATAGCAAGTAGGATTGCTGTAGACTGCATGAAGATATTAACTGACTAGTCAGGTGGTCAGAAAAGTGGCAAATGGAATTCAACCCAGAGAAGTGTGAGGTGATGCATTTAGGGTGGTTCAAACATTAGTATTACACAATAAATGTGAGGATACTGAGTGGTGTAGAGGAAGTGAGAGACCTTGGAGTGAATGTCCACAGATCCGTGAAGGTAGCAGGACAGGTTGATAAGGTGGTTAAGAAGACAAATGGAACCCTTTCATTTTTTAGCCAAGGCACATAATATAAGATCAGAGAGATTATGCTGGAACTATATAAAACATTAGTTAGGCCACAACTTGAGTACTGGTCACCTAATTATAGAAAGGATGTAATTGCATTAGAGAGGTACAGAGGAGATTTACGAGAAAGTTGCCAGAACTGGAAAATAGCAGCTATGAGGAAGGATTGGATAAGCTGGGGTTATTCCCCTTAGAACAGAAGAGGCTGAGGGGATATTTGATTGAGATGTACAAAATTGTGAGGGGCATGGATAGAGTGGATGGGAAGGACCTATTTACCTTAGCAGAGAGTTTAGTGACTAGGGGGCATAGATTTAAAGTGGTTTGTTGAAAGATTAGAGGGGAGACGAGGAAAAGGTTTTTCACCCAGAGGGGTATGGGGGTCTGGAGCTCACTGCTTGAAAGGGTAGTAGAGGCAGGAACCCTGAGTTCATTTAAAAGGTGTCTGGATATGCACCCCAAATCTCCATAACCGGCAGGGCTACAGACCAAATGCTGGAAAGTTGGGTTAGGCTGGGTGGCTAGTTTTTCAGCCGGCGCAGGCTTGATAGGTTGTGGCCTCTTTCTGTGCCATGAACCTTCTTTGATGCTATGTTTACCGAGACTAGCTTTCAATTCCAGATTTTAATAAGTGAATTTAAATTCCACCAACTGCCATGATGGAATTTGAACCATTGCCTCCAGAGTGTTAGCCTGGGCATCTGAATTCCTAGTCCAGTGACATTACCACTACATCACCATCTCCCCTAAGTAACTGGTAATGAAGAAATATACAAAAGCATATCATGCACTAAGGAGGCTATCTGCCATCTTCCCTTCTCATATGTAAACAAACTCAAGACTCATCTGCAGCACAGTGCCACCTAAATGGGGCAAGGGCAAGAATATGTGCTAACATACTGTTGTTTGACAAAATGGTCCATCTTCCCTCCTTTCTTCAACACTGCATTAAATAATGCAGAATCATTTAGCTTTATAGGGTGTTGAGGGGTCTATAAACCTGTCTCTTCAATGAAGAGCTGTGCCAATTTTGCCCAATAATTCCTATTTCAAACATATTCAGTTCTAGCTACATTAATGAAGAATTTATAAGGTGATACGGGCTATAATTAAAGTACCATGTGTTAACCAGAGGCTCATTTTGCAGGAATGTACCTTGGGTGAATTTCCAATATCATAATGTGATGTTTAATATCATTTTGTAATTGCCAATTATCTGCAGGAATACATGATTTATTTTACTTTTAATTCTGTATTAATCTTTTACTGTAGTCAGAAGAAAATATTGGCCTCAAACTGAAGTATATCCCAGTATTGTTACAGTAGGAAGATCATACAAATACTTCAAATTGCTCAAAGTTACTTATCAGTTTTTAACTGGAATATGTTTAAAATGATATGAACAAAAAATGTAAAATATTGCACCCAACAGTGCACTCCTTTCTATCCACACAGGAGCTTCCAAAGTCAGTGGAAGTCCATCTCATTAGCATGGGTCCAAAGGGCACAATTGCCATTTTGGATCCATCTCTGGCACATATCTGTCCATGCCTGTTAAAATTTCCAGCACATGGCTGCCGCTGGAGGAGTGGTTGCCAGCCCCGATCTCCCATAGTTTTAGTTGATCAAGGACAGCGATGATCTACACTTAAAATAAAAATTCTTTGGAGATCCAGGCCATTTACAGTATAGACTCAGTTGAACCCCTCTGGGGGCTAATATACATCCACTTAGCAGTGCCCGCTGTCAGCTCTGCCAGCTGTCTCCGCAATATAAATGGTTTGTTTTTTTTGTATTATACCGGGGTTAATGCAAAAATGTTCTGTGTTTCTTGTCATCTGTCAGTATTTATTAATCTGCAATTTTCCTACCTTTTCAGTTTGTTTTATGTCATTTTAACTCTGTCGCTGATCTTACCAGGTTTTATTTGATCGGAGGGGGCATTCCTTTCATAATTTGTGGAATCACAGCTGCAACAAATATCAACAATTATGGGAGTGAAGACAATGCACCATAGTGAGTAGCTTTTCTGCATTGGTTGAATGGCACGTTCCTATCCATGGAGATTTCTCTATTCTGTTTAAGGAATCTCACTTTTCTGTTTTGGGGAATCTTTCTTTTGTGTGGGAATCTCAATTTTCTGTGTTTGGAGATCTCAGTTTTCTGTGTTTGGGAATCTACGAACATATGAAATAGGAGCCAGAGTAGGCCATTCGGCCCCTCCAACCTGCTTCCACCATTCAATAAGATCATGGCTGATCTGTATGTGTTTTGTATTCCACATTCTCACCTATCATCGATAACCTTTGATTCCTTTGCCTAACAAGAATTTATCTACCTCCACCTTAAAAATATTCAGTGATCCTTCTGAGGCGGAGAGTTCCAAAGTCGCACAACTGTCTGAGAGAAAAGATTTCTCCTCATCACTGTCCTAAAAGGCCCAGCCCTAATTTTAAAATAGTGGCCTCTAGTTCTGGACTCACCCACAAGATGAAACATCCTCTCCACGTCCACTTTGTCAAGACCGTTCAGGATCTTATATACTTCAGTCAAATCACCCATCACTCTTCTAAACTCCAGTGGAAATAAGCCCAGCCTGTCAAACCTTTTCTCACAAGACCATCTGCTCATTCCAGGTATGAAACTGGTAAACCTCCTCTGAATCGCCTCCAGTGCATTTACATCTTTTCTTAAAAAAGGAGACCAAACCTGCACACTGTATTCAAGATGTGATCTGACCAATGCCTTGTAGAACTGAAGCATAATATCCTTACTTTTATGTTCAATTCCTCTCGTAATAAAGGATAGCATTCCATTAGCCTTCTTGATGACATGCTGTACCTGCATACTAACTTTTTGTGACTCATGCACTAGAACACCTAGATCCCTCTACACCTTGGAATTCTGCAGCCAGACTCTGTTTAAATAATATTCTGTTTTTTTCCTTCCTGCCAAAGTAAACAACTTCACATTTTCCCACATTATATTCCATCTGCAAACTCTTCATGTCCTCTTCACAACAAACGTTCCTTCTTGTCTTTGTGTCATCCACAAATTTAGCTACAATTCTTCCGCTGAGGCCCCAGCATAGACCCCTGCGGGACTCCACATCACATCCTGCCAATCAGAAAAAGACCCATTTGTGCATACTCTCTGTTTTTTGCCAGCCAACCAATCTTCTGTTCATGCTAATATGTTACCCCTACACCAAGAGCTTTTATTTTTCTGTGTTTTCTTTTCTGTGTTTGAAACCATCACTTTCCTGTGTTTGGAGATCTCAGTTTTCTGTGTTTGGAGATCTCAGTTTTCTGTGTTTGGAGATCTCAGTTTTCTGTGTTTGGAGATCTCAGTTTTCTGTGATTGGGAATCTATGAACACCGAAAAGTGAGATTCCCAAACGCAGAAAAGAAAGCACAGAAAAATAAAAGCTCATGGTGTGGGGGGTGATATATGCATGAGCAATTGGATAAGATCAGAGTCAACATGGTTTTTTGAAAGGGAAATTGTGTTTAGCCAACTTATTGGAGTTCTTTGAGGAAGTAGTATGTGCTGTGGATAAAGGGAAACCAGTGGAGTACTGTACTTAGCTTTCCAGAAGGCATTTGATAAAGTGCCACATCAAAGGCTATTGTGGAAAATAAAAGCTCATGGTATAGGGGTAACATATTGGTATGGATAGAAGGTTGGCTGGCAACAGGAAGCAGAGAGTAGGCATAAATGGGTCTTTTTCAGGTTAGCAAGATGTAGTGAGTGGTGTGCCACAGGGATCAGTGCTGGGACCTCAACTGTTTACAATTTATATAAAAGACTTGGATGAAGAGATGGTTGCCAAATTTGCTGATGCCACAAAGATAGGTAGGAAAGTAAGTTGTGAAGAGGACATAAGGAGGCTACAAACAGATATAGATAGGTTAAATGAGTGGGCAAAGATGTGGCAGATGGAGTATAATGTGGGAAAATGTGAAATTGTCCATTTTGGCAGGAAGAATAAAAGAGAAGCATGTTATCGAAACGATGAGAGATTGCAGAGCTCTGTGGTACAGCGAGATCTGGGCGTCCTAGTGCATGAATCACAAAAGGCTAGTATACAAGTACAGCAAGTAATTAGGAAAGCTAATGGAATGTTATCATTTATTGTGAGGAGAATTGAATACATAAGTAGGGAGGTTATACTTCAGTTGTACAGGGCACTAATGAGACCACATTTGGATTACTGTATTGGTCACCTTATTTAAGGACGGTTGTAAATACATTGGAAGCAGTTCAGAGGTTTACCAGACTATTATCTGGAACAGATGGGTTATCTTATGAGGAAAGGTTGGATAGGCTAGGCTTGTATGCACTGGAGTTTAGAAGAGTAAGAGGCGACTTGATTGAAACATATAAGATCCTGAAGGGTCTTGACAGGGTGGATGTGGAAAGGATGTTTCTTCTTGTAGAAGAATCTAGAACTAGGGGTCACTGTTTAAAAATAAGGGGTCACCCGTTTAAGACAGAGTTGAGGTGAATCTTTTTCACTCAGAGGGTCGTGGTCTTTGCAACTCTCTTTCTGAAAAGGTGAAAGATGCAGAGTCTTTGAATATTTTTAAGGCAGAGGTGGACAGATTCTTGGTAATCAAGGGGTTGATAAGTTATCAGCAGTAGGTGGGACGTAGAGTTGAGGTTACTATCAGATCAGCTATCATCTTATTAAATGGGAGAGCAGGCTTAAGGGACTGAATGGACTACTGCTCCTTGTTCGTATGAAAGAGGAGCAGACATAGGCCATTTGGCCCCTCAAGCCTGCTTCCATCATTCAATAAGATCATGGCTGATCTGTATGTGTTTTGAATTCCACATTCCCACCGATAACCTTAGATTCTTGTTAGGCAAGGGAATTAATCTACCTCCACCTTAAAAGTATTCAGTGACCCCCACCTTTACCACCTTCTAAGGCAAAGAGTTCCAAAGTCACACAACTCTCTGAGAGAAAATGTTTCTCCTCATCACTGTTCTAAAAAGACCAGCCCTAATTTTAAAACGTGCCCCCTAATTCTGGACTTACCCACAAGAGGAAACATCCTCTCCATGTCCACCTTGTCAAGACTGTTCAGGATCTTATGTACTTCAATCAAGTCACCCTTCTAAACTCCAGTGAAAACAATCCAAGTCTGTCAAACCTTTCCTCATAAGACCACCTGCTCATTCCAGGTGTCAAACTGGTAAACCTCTTCTGAACCGCCATCAATGCATTTACATCCTTCCTTAAATAAGGAGACCAAACCTGCACACAGTATTCAAAATGTGATCTCACCAATGCCCTGTACAACGTCTTTACTTTTATGTTCAACTCCTCTCATAATAAAGGAGAGCATTCCATTCGCCTTCTTAATTACTTACTGTACCTGCATACTAACTTTTTTGACTCATGCACTAGAACACCTAAATCCCTCTACACCTTGGAATTCTGCAGACGCTCTCCATTTTTAAGTAATATTCTGCCTTTATATTCTTCCTGCCAAAGTAAACAGCTTCACATTTTCCCACATTATATTCCATCTGCCAGATTTTTGTCCACTCACTCAACCTATCTATATCCATCTGCAACCTCTTCATGTCCTCTTCACAACAAACCTTCCTTCCTATCTTTGTGTCATCCACAATTTAGCTACCATGCCTTCACTCCCCTCATCTAAGTCATTGCTATAAATTGTAAAAAGCTGAAGCCCCAGCACAGACCCCTGCAGGACTCCACGTGTCACACCCTGCCAGTCAGAAAAATACCTATTTATGCACACTCTCTGTTTTCTGCCAGACAACCAATCTTCTTTTCATGCTAATATGTTACCCCTACACCATGAGCTTTTATTTTGTGATTTTTTTTCTGTGTTTGGGAATCTCTCTTTTCTGTATTTGGCGTTCCACTTACCTAAGGTACAGGTGGACTTGTATATAATTACATTTTTTCAGTTATCATATTGGCTGGTGAAATCAGACTTCACAAAAGAAAATGTGTGTTATAGGAGTGGCTTATTTGCCATCAAATACTTTATCTTACAGTGTGAATTTGGTTCAAGGTCCTAGTGGATCATATCGATTAACACAATGATGTCAGAAATTTCTTGATCCTAGGCAGAGGCGAATTCTGACTATATTGCATAATACTGTTGGGTAAGAAACCTACCTTTGCAGAGCTGGGTACCCCATGAATCTTTCTAGAAGTTTCCTCTTTGATGATCATATTTGCAGATATTCATAGGCTCAATTTCTGTTTAAATAACAATGGATGTGTTATTCTTCTTGGACAGTACTGTAAAGTGGCCTATGGTGAATTAGCAGCCCATCTTGCACTCACCCTATTTTTCAGAGGTGTGTGAAACCAATTTGCCATCACCAACTACTTCCTGAGATGAAATGACCTCCAGTGTTTGAGTGTGGAAAACCTCACATTGTAACCTGATTTTTAAAGTCAGTCATGACTGTTCCTTCTCATTTGTACTGATAGGTCAGATAATTTTGGTGGATTATTTTCTGGCTTCAATGTCCTACATGCTCATTTTCAATATATCACTTAGTTATTTTCCCATTTTAATGTGTTTTTTTTTATCCACAGTTGCTGGATGGCATGGGAGCCTAGTCTTGGTGCATTTTATGGGCCTGCTGCTTTCATTGTGCTTGTTAGTTGTGTCTATTTTCTGTGTACATTAGTGCAACTGAAGCGTCATCCAGGGAAGAAATACGAGCTAAAGGAGATGACAGAAGAGCAACAGCGATTGGCCAGCACGGAGGTAGGCCCCAGTCATGTAACAGACTCCAGCTCCGTGTCACATACATGTTCAATGATCTCTTCCTCAATGTTGGAAAATGAGCATTCATTTAAAGCTCAGCTTCGTGCTTCCGTGTTCACCCTGTTTCTCTTTATTGCTATGTGGACCTTTGGAGCCCTCGCAGTCTCACAAGGACACTTCCTAGATATGATCTTTAGTTGCCTATATGGAGCAGTCTCAGTAACCCTAGGACTCTTTATTCTGGTTCATCACTGTGCAAAACGTGATGATGTCTGGCATTGTTGGTGGTCATGCTGCAAATCAAATCGGAATACATATGCTGTTCAAATGAATGTTCGACCACAAGTAACCATGAATGGTGATGCTCAGCTTCATGTTCCATGCCTGCTGGATTCTCCATGTCCCAGCAAATCATCATCCAGTTGCAATCATTCTGTCTCTGGACTCTGTAAGTTAACTAATCTACACGCTGTTCAGAATCATGTAAATTGCCTTTCACCAGTTACACCATGTTGTGCCAAAATGCACAATGAACAAATTATTGATGATGATGGGGATATTCATCTGCGTGCAGATGGTACATGTAGACCGGCAATGCATATCCACAGATGTCAGAAAAGCCGAACTAAACCACGACACTTCATTCGACACAGCAGGTCCACAGCCCAGAGAGAATATGCCTATCATATTCCTTCCAGCATAGATGGAAGTGTCCACAGCTCACATACAGAAAGTCATCACAGTATCCAGGACAGCCAGTCCATCCAAAGGCAAGTTGTCTGTGCAAAAAGTGATCAGTGCCCCAATGTCTGCCAGCCTGAAAGCAGTGATGCCAGCACAGTGTTATATGGCTGTAATAAAGCTGTAGACAGTGGTGTCAGTACAGAAGCTTTGCACCAAGGAGTCACTTTTGAGATGCAGTCACGGAGACAATCATGTCCTCTAAGTGTAACCAACCAAAATGGAATACTGAAGGGAAACCTGCATGAAGCCATGATTTATACTTCAGACAGTACAGGAAACATAAGGACTGGTCCTTGGAAAAATGAAACTACTGTGTAGTTTTTGAGTTTCATGACTACAAATTTAAATCATTATAGCGACAAAAAGTTGTATATAAATTTTGTATAATGCTTATGTGTTTGTTTACATAATTCATTGTGCAGATTTCAAGTTACATTTGCATATTTGTATGTATGCATCTATATTTGTACAGCACAAAGTATCATAAGAGCAGTATTATATTATGTATTTGTATTTCAAACTACAAAGGATGCATTTGTGTTACCACAATGTGGACATTATTGAAAGATTAGTCTGCAGATATATCATAATTAAGTTGAAGCTTTGGATTATTTTTCTATCAATGTAATGGTTTCTTCTAAGTAAGCAGCCAAAAAGTAAGATAAGCATTACTGTTCTATTAAAGAGACAGTAGCCCTTTGGATGGCAAGCACAAGTACCATCCTAATGTTTGTTAAAGATCCCCCAGTCATCAGTAAAAACAATATTATGTGCAATTTCTTCAGAGGATAAATTTATCATTTGTAATTATTTTTTATGAGTGCTAGTTATTCATTGATATATATCATCAGGTTAATAAATTTTTAAAAGAATCCTGTACACAGTCGGGTAACTGTGGGCCTTTTATTTTAATTGGCACTATTCAATGTAGATGGGTTCCAGTTTATTACACAAAGCATACAAAATAAATCTTTCCCACAATATCAAATGAAAAAGGGTATTGGCTCTTTAACTTTGTAGGAAGAAATTGTGTATTAAGTCTATATTTAGGCATACAGTACATGCTGCTGTAACATGCATGATTTTTGTTCAGTTAAACCATCATCACTCAGCCATCTGCTATTCTATGTAAAACCTAATCATTTTGGTAATGTAAAGACCAATAGCGTCTTATCCTTTTTTGATCCGTGTAAATGATACCATAATGCAGAAATACAGTCATTGGACTACTTCACTAGCTAAAGTGCCACACCACATGTGTAAGGTTAATGCTATAACTGTGCTAGAGATGACAGTTTTCAGTTGTCTGTGCAGAGCATGCAGTGCCTGGTGTATGTTACAGTGTACACTGTATAATGAATTGTTGTTTCCAGTAAATGCAGATATCACCATGTCTATTAGTAAAAAAAAAGCAAAAAAAAAAGTCTTCAAACCCAATTTGTCATCTATTTGAATGAGACTGCTTTTAGGAATTTGTTTAGTCAGCTTCATTATAAAATGTGAAATCGGGTAAAACCAGTTTATCCTGTTACAGACTAAATTTGTTTGACTCATTCAGGTGTATTTCGAGGGTATGGTAGCACTGTGGTCACATTGCCGGATTCGGAATTCAGATAATTTGTGTTCAACTCCCAACGTGGTAGTTTGGGAAATTGAGTTCAGTTTTACTTCCAGGTTTTTTATTGAAAAAAAGGATTGTATCAGTAAAAGTGCCCGTGAATCTGTCAGATTGTCATAAAACCTTGACTGGTTCATTGATATCCTTTAGGAAAGGAAACTTGAGAGTCTTATATAGCCTGGCCTATGTATGACTCCAGCCCTACAGCAATGTGGCCGATACTTAATTCAGAAGTGGCCTAGCAAGCTACTCAGTTCCAAGGATCAGCAATAACTGCTGGCCTTGCCAGCAACACCTACATCCTGAGCATGATAATGAAGAATCTTCAACTTTTCTCACCCACATTAATTTATCGTTTGCACGCTGTATTATGTAAAGAAAAATCTGTGAATAACAGATTTCCTTCGCCTGCCTTAACTAACTTTTAACTTTCAGCTGTTGTCATATGATATTTAAGTCATACAGCTATGAATGATGCAAATTCCGTGGTTTAATATAGCTCACTAAACAGTGATTCAGCAATTCAGCAGCATTTTCTCTTCTTGGTAATTATTACTATTTATGGGATTTATTATCTGCTTACAATGGCATTGAGTTACTCAGATTCTACAACAAAGAAACAGGCCAAATGGCCTAGGCTGACCCTGCTCCACATGAGCTTTATCCCACCCCTTTGAGTAAATACGGGTGTTTATAGCCTGTGTTTATTGAACCATTTAATTCCTACATAAAGTAATTAATTTGCTCTCTCTTAAATTCTCTTTGTAATTTGTGAAACTTATCTGAATAGACGTCATGCACACATTTCAGAACATGGGGTGTTTTGGTAGTGTCCATAGTGACCAGAGTAAATCTTTACACTCCCATGGGGATTGTTTTGCTTTTATTTTGAACAGCTTTGACACTGTGAGCAGTGATCTTCATTACAATTTTTCTGTGACTAGCATCAATAGAGGGAAATACTTTATATTGGATGGTCAGAATCTGAAATGGATTTGTCCATGAATGATATATGTGCATGGGAGTCCCATATGGCTTCATGACTGTCACATTTCAAATCTGATGTGGGATTGGGTACCATTTATGGTTATGATGCTGGACTCAAAATACAAAAACAACTTGCATTGATTTAGCGCTTTTCATGTTAAGGTCTTAACAAGAAGATCATCAATAAATATTTTTGACAGTGAGCCTCTGAAGGAGAATCAGCCTGGATCCTGTCAGATTGGCAAGGGTCTCGCCCACTGGTTGGAGAACTGGTGGAAAATCCCTGTCTGTTCCTTTGGGAAGGCCTGACAGAATCAAGTGCCCAATCGGGCCTGCAAAGATTTCTTCAATAGGACCTGGGGCATTGTGTCCAAGTTAGGAGAACTGTCCACTAATTAGTGAACAAATTGACAATGTCAAACACACAATGTCAGATCCATCAGCCTCTAAGGCAGATTCCTCCTTTACCATCCCTGGGTATGTTCTGAACCATCAGCTGGATAACCCATGAAGGGTTATTAACAGCAATGTGCATTTGTAGCACCTTTAACAGAGAAAACTTCCCAATGTGCTATGCAGAAATATAAATAGACAAGAGTGAATGTTAAGCCAAAGGAGATACTGGGATGTGCATCTGATTTTTAAGGAGGGCTTTACAAGAGAGGGAGGTTGCATGGTAGAGAGACTTAGAGAGGAATTCCAAAGTGGAAGGCCTGGATAGTTGAAGGCACATCCACCATGTGATGTAAAGGATGGAGGATACACAAAGGAGCATAGTGGAAAGTTCTGGAGGGCACGTAGGGTTGGAGGAGTTGCAGAAATCATGAGGGATGAAGTTAAAAAAAGGCTTCAAACATGTAAATATAAATTTTTAAGTGGAGGTGCAGGTGGAAGTCAATGTGGAAAATCTCAACATTGAACTCATGGGCTGGCCCTTCCTTTGGGCTTCAGGACCACAATGTTGGGACTAAGTGGAGATGCCAAGCCCACACTTGCCTACAGTGTTCCCAATGGTGCATTCGTCCCAGAGGCAGCCTCCTAATTGGCCACCTCCTCTCTCGTGCTGTTATTAAGGACAGTGAATGGGCACTCTGTTAGCGGCCTAATCAGAGAGTTGGCAGCTCTGGAGCCTCAACAGCCTCACCTGCTCAGGCAGGCTGAGGACTGCACAGGCAACTCAACATGGAGTGTGGGTATAAATGAAAAAGTAAGAGGGCTAAAGCCTTTAGGCCCCTTGGAGCAGCGGGGAAGCACCTCCAGAGGAAATAATTAGGGCTGCAAGTTCAGCCCTTCCCACCCACAGCCTTGTTAATGGTACATGGAAACTCTGGCTATAAGGGCCACCAGCCTGCCATAGGGAGGCTGTCTCCAGTGAGCTGGTAGCCTCCACAAGTGTGGGAGTACAACAGGGAACTTTCCCAATGTGGTTCTACCTACTTTTACAATCCTCCCTGATCCAAACTCACCCAGAATGGGGCCAGCAAAATTCCATCGGCGGATTTAAGTCAAAACAGGATCAAGAGAATCTCTGTAGATCACCACTTGCCACCAATCTCCAGCTGAAGAATTCATGCTTCTCAATGTGAAACACCACTTAAAGGACATACTTAGAGAAGCAATGACACAGAATGTACTCAGTATGAGCTGGTTAAGTCTGAAAGGCATAACTTCCAGAACAGGCTTGGGTCAGATGGTGAAGTAACTAATAAAAGAAAGTAATTTCTTTGACTTTGTTCTCACTAGCCTATCTGTTCTAGGTATGTCTATCCATGATAATCATTTTAGCAGGTACCACTGTATAGCTTTTGTAAAGACTAAACCTCACCTCTTTATTGAAAACGCCCTACATATGTATTGCGTCATTGTCCTTTTGCTAAGGACACTCAAGGCCTATATAACAGCCAAAAGCTGAACAAACATGAGCTGCTGTGGGCTATCAGCAGAATTGCATGCAATGGATATCTGTTATCATTTTTCCTAACACATTCTTTATTCCTCCAGGAAGCTGGGAGACCAACCCTGTTTCAGTGAGGGGTGTAAAACAGCATGCCAGGTGCAGCAACATGCATTACATGTAATGTCACCCGATTCATGCTACAACACAGAATTACCCGTATGTTAAACAGCTTCAAGTGCAACATATTAATTAGTACTTGGGAAAGCAAAACTCTATAGCCCAACATCCAGTCAAGGATGATGGTGGACAATTGGCCAAGTAATAGGAGGAGTGAGCAAAGCCCAGCACCAGAGCGTGTACACAGCTTGAAGTGTTTTCAAACTTCTTGAATCAAAAGTGCTGAGTGGGCAATTCTACTTGGTCTCCTCACAAGTCTATTTAGATATATGTGTCCAGGCATTTTGGTTTTGAATCACTACTTGTTAAGTTAAGCAGTTGTGAGTGCATTGGGTATAGTAAAGGCGATTTCCCCTGACAACAATCTGATTGAAGATGTAAAGACCAGTACTCGCTGTCCAAGCCCAGATGTTTCAGTACATCTTGTTACAGTTATCAGGTTCCTAAGATAATTATGGTTTGGACTTTGCCTTTAAATTTAGGTTAAAATGAAGGGGGTCATGTGACTATTCCAAATCCTGCCTGATATCAAGACTGGTGAGCAAGGTGCAAAGTCCTTACACCTGGGAACAAAAGGTAAGGGCAGCGTGCTAACAGTAAATAGACTTGCCAGCTCCAAGCCTTTGGGCAGAAGAGAAAAGAAAGGAAAAGAACAACAGTTGGTGTGATCAGCAGAGAGAAGAGGCCGCAGATTCATTGAGAGCTACCGAAACCGATGCAAGGGGGAGATGGTCTCTAGTTGGAGAGATGCATTCCTCAGCTATCTAAGGAGTCCAGGAGATTTGTCCTGGCAGAGCCAGTGGGGAAGAAGAATCATCAGAGCGGGCTTTATTAGTGAATTTGGAAAACTATCCATAAATTATGGGGAACACCTGGAGACAGTCACTCCAAGTTACTACTTGGTGATACAGGAAAATGTGAACCCTTGGAAGCTGGAGGCAACTGTGGACTTTCTGCTAAAAGGACTGTAATTCTTTGAAGACTGCTATGTGTGATAAGTATAATAGAGGTATGTTCTTTTCTGTAGTTTAAAGAATAAGTTGTCTATAAAAAAAAGTGTTTCGTTAAAAATGTTCTTAGTCATTTGTTACAGTAAAAATCCTAAAATGTGAAATCTTGTTATAACACCCTTTTCAGCTAATAACTGGAAGTTTGAATTTCTTTTTAAATGTTATTAGCCTCTACGGGGATCGTAACAACCTATTCAACAGTGTGTAAAATTGCCCAGTTATGTCCTATCTGCAAAACAAAAGACAAATTTAACCCAGCCAATTACCACCTTGTGAGCCTCCTTGAATCATCAGCAAAGTGATGGAAAAAGTCCCCAATCATGCCTCAGATTTTATTTAGTCACCAATTAGCTGTTTCTTAATGCTCAGTTTGGATTCTACTGAAACCATTTAGTTCCAGATGTCACTACAGCTTGATTCAATTATGGATGCTAAAACTAAACCCAGAAGAGTGTCAAGATTAACCTCCCTCGACATCAAGGCAGCATTCATCTGACTATGCCATTAAAGAGCCCTAGCAAAACCTAGGTCAGTGGGGGCTAAGGGAAAAACCTTCCAGTGGCTGGACTAATACCTGATAGTGGTAAGCTGGTGGTGCTTGTCCAAGTCAATCATCGCAGTGCCAGGACATCATTGATAAAAGTTCTCCAGAGCAATGTCCTTTGTCCAACCATTTTCTGCTGCCTCATCAATGAAATGCTTTCTGTCATAGAGTCAGGATTGGTTCTGTTTGCTGACACAATTCAAGTGTTCATCTCTGATGTCGTCATTCTGACTAAGTTGATTTTAATTATGGGGACACGACAAATGATTGCTCTCTTCCGGGTTTACGGAGTGGTAAAAATCAACAAAGATTTTCATTCCTGAGTGACCCCATCTGGAAAATGTACATGTGTGAATGTCAGGTAAAGGTAGAATTTGAATTGGACTTGCTGTGATATGTCACCATTGTCACATAGCTTGCCAATAATTTCAGTTTAGGTTTACAAATTGTTCGAGCAATAAAGGACTTCTAGGGCACACACAGCCTTGCTCAGCATGAGTAATCATCTTCAGGAAAGGTGGGAAGAAAGGAAGATCTTTTTTTTTATTGTTGATTTTCCAGATGCAATATTTTTACTAATTTCACCCACAAATACCTTGAAAATGAATTAGACCATAGCTTCCTAAATTGACTGCATAAATTCTCAATCCAAGTGCTGTGAGTGAAATTTAAAGCATAGAATTCAACCCAATTGCTTATAATATTTGAGAGGGGAATACCTCCAACCTAGAAATCCAGGTCAATCCAAATATGGACCTTTGAAGTAGGCTGACACATAAGATAATCTGTACCTAAACTGACAAAAATTGGCAAAATGAAGGAAATTTTACTTGTATTATTGGCTTCAACAAAAATACCAGACATTTAGATCTAGCTCTGGGTCCACTGGAATGAGGTCGATCCACATTGCACTGAAACATCTGTTATTTTTATCCTTTTTATTACAGAGCTGTATGTCATGAATTTATGATATATTCTTTTGTGTGACAACTGTTGATAGTCATTGGCATTTATTGATTCATACTGGGAAGAATGAACTTCTTTCAGCAGCAAACCAGAAGACCAATATTTCAATTATTTCAGCCTGAAGGACTCCTGACAGCTGGCAGCATATAACAAGCCTCTTTTGAACGAGAAATGGAGCATAGTTCGGGTTTTGTATTTTCCTTGATGTAACCTTTGTTTCATTGCTACTATATCCTGTTGTTAGAAATTAGGAAGAAATAAAAATAATGTGAAGCAATTTCATCATAAACATTTTACAGGAATTATTTCAATGGATATTACATCGCACAGTACTACCCAGAATTGGATTACATTAAACCACAAAGATACAAACACTAGTCATGCCGTGTAGTGTTCACATCAGCACATATTACATTTTTATGAAACTGCTTTAGCTGGTTTTTTAATATAGCTATTAACTCGTTTATCTTAAACATGTTACTTCTATTAAAACAGGAAACAAAAAAATTTTGTAAGAGTTAGTAAATGCATTTCAATGCGAATATTTTACAGCATGATTTCACTCCAACGAGGACACAGACACAACGGCATAAACACATTACTTACTATATTCTTGCCATTAAGCCAAGGATCAAACATCATTATGACAGAAATGAGCATGAGGAAACTTCAAATGTTGCCTCCCTTTACTGTTCCCTTCCTTCCACTTTAATTTTATTTTTCTTCCCATCTCTTTAGATTTCCCCTCTCCATTCTCCACATGAGAGAAGATGGCAATCTGCACCCAGGCCTCTGCTGATTACACTGCACCAGGCAACAAGTGATTCAAGTTAACTTGTCTTTCAGTTTCTACCCATACGTCTGGAGAAACATTTATGTTGTCCTCAAGCTGGCCTTTGGTCAATCTAATTGAGATTGGGAACCTGCTGTGTTAAGCCAGCATCGAATCAATCTGTGCTGAACTTCATTTAATGGTTAAGATCGATTGAGCTAAGATTGTACATTGTACTTCATCCCTACCCGCAGTTACAGACATGCTATAGTTATATTTTATTAAATAAATGGTATATTAGTGCAGTGATTTCAGTCACTTGAGCCATTGGATAGCAGTCAAAGGGTACAGTTTTCTCTGCATGAGATTACATCTATCATTTGGAAGAATATGCTTCCAGTAATATACTTGTGCTAAACTATGGGGCCAGAGGATTAACATCAGATTATAACTGGCGTTCAAAGGCATCCAAAACAATTAAACAAATGAGCTAAGGCACATCAGATCAATGTTAATGCCGAAGAATATAATCTAAAACATATTGTAAAGATATGTACACATAATGAAAAAGAAAACAAATTGGATGTGATTATGCAACGCTCATTGTGACCTGTGACGAGTACATTTGACGCTTAATAGCTTTGCCCATTATTTCTTACGTTCTTAGTGCACTCTTTGATATCTTGTATAATGTATCAGGCAAACGCTGCAGAAATATAGGGTGGAATTTTCCCTTCTGGAGACTAAGGCTGGGATTTTACGGCCCTGCCCACCGCCAAGGCCTCCCAATTCTGCCGCAAGTCGAGGGACTTGTGAATGCGACAGGTCCCTCTGCGGTGGGGCTGGAAAACCCGGCCAAGGTTCACCGGCGGGAGGGATTTGTTCGCATTTCCTGCTGGGTGACGGAGTGGGAAATCACGCCCAATTTCACACTTGGAAGCTCATTAATAATGCAAGAGCAAGTAGCTCTCTGAAACACATGTTGGGACGGGCACCGATTCTCCCACCCCACTGTCACCCAATGGGGTTGAAGGTCCGGATACCATATTTAAATGCCACCCGAATGCACACTTTACTCTCAACAGGCCAGCTGGTTGTCAGGAAACATCTTAAAATATCCTCACCAAGGAAGAAAGCTGTACCGAGGTTCAGCAATGACTTTCTTGAGGCCCTCACCCGTGCAGTCTGCCAGCACCGTGATGTCCTTTATCCAAGGAATGGCTCTGGGAAGCCCAACAGCCTCACCTCCCCTGCCTGGGAGGTGGTTGCAAGGGAGGTCAGCTCATTGGGTACCCATCCAAGAAACACAATCCAGTGTAGGAAGGAAATGAATGATCTCCTCCAGAGCAAGTCAAACTTCAGCTCACTCCAATCTCTTACTCTCATGATGCCCTTATGCTCAGGGATCTCGCACAATATTACTGGGGGAGACACCAACACTGATCATCTCACGGACACTTTAACATCACCAGCATCTCATGTGTCATGCTGCATGAACCCTATTCTCAATCCTTACTGGGGAGGGCTCAGCACACACGGGAGGCGAGCTTCCCAATCCGTCCTTCATCTCTTCTCATCAACTTTCATTCCATTTATCTTCATGCAGGCCAAGCTCACCCACAACAAGAGGGAGATATCCAGGAGCTGACCCACTTTGAGGAAGATGCCACCGAGTTGGCAGGGGAAGACAGAGATCGCTCCTTTTGGTAAGGCGATTTCACCCTCTCCCAGCAAGCCAGTCCGGGTGAACCCTCCATGAGTTGACCACACCCTGACATTCTCAGTGAGTGAAATGCAATGTTGTATTTAGCTTGTTCATGTACTAAATTAATCTTCTCTCTCTGTCAGGCACCAGTAGGTCCAGGCAGACCATAAGAGCTACCATAAGCCCCAGCCCCCAGGCCACCTCGGTGAAGGATGCTGAGGTTGCATCAGAGTAAGAGCCGTCAGTGTGTTCATCTGCACCCTCCATCAGCACAGAGACGCACACCCTGGTGGGTCATGGATCTAGATTAGGCTTGGGGGTCACATTCTGGGGAACACCTCACTGCCATGCCTTTGCAGCAGTCAGAGGCAGTGACAGCTCAGGTTTCAGGGACTCAGAGGACTGCTGGAGATCAGGCACCCCCTGATTGTGAGTCAGATGATGAGTCTCTGCAAGCTGGAGACAGATCACAGGTGGTGGAAAATCAGGTAGAGTAGCGAGACACAGTCAACAGACAGAACGAAGGATGGAGGAGTCCGTCCGTCATGGTTTTGACATCTGAACGCCTCAAGGTCACAGTGGGAAGGATGGCAACCGCCTCAGAGACTTTGATCCAGCAGATCCTGCTGGATTTGTGCTCAGACCTGCACTGCATAGCTGTAGGCATTGGTGGGATCCATCACTGGCAGTGGAGGGTGGGGGGTGGGGATGCACCTTGACCTCCCTCCACGAGCCCCTTCTCAGGGAGTTGGGCTCACAGGCAGGAGGACCAGCAGCTGGAGACCCCGTGGCCATCCACCCAGGTGATTCCGAGAGTGTCCAGTCTTACCCAATCCCCTCTGCCTGTGACCCCATCATCTCCAACTGTACAGACTGAGGAGGGTGCACCTGCCCCACAGCAGGACACCCAAAGCAAGCCGGGGCCCTCCAGGTCTCAGCCCTCCAGTGGACACCTGCCAAAATCATCAAAGACAACAGAGCTTAGCAGCCAGGAAGATGCTTCCGCCTCTGCAGCGGATGTCGGGGAAGCACCAAGACATAGCAGTAGGGTTAGAAAAATTAAAAAACTTTGACATCACTTCTGGGTCACGGGTGTTTAATCACTGTTTGTATCATGCGCCTTCGTAAATAGATTTTCTGCTCATGAGAATGGTTTTGTTGTTTGGAGCTCCATGCAAATGCATCTACGTGTCCTCGTGATGCAAGGGTGAGCCATGCTCCCTCTCAGTGATCGCCTCTCTTTGTGAGCCTCACATTCATGTGATGTGTAGCTGACGCCTGATAGTTACTCTACCCTTGTGTTACGTCAGGGACATGTGTCAAACTCGTTACTGGGAATGTCTCTAAGATGCATTAGTAACCCCTACTCCATACGAAGTAATATGGAGTTAGGCGTTCTCAATAGCCTTGGAGGGGTGGCTGTAATTGACTCTCAAAATGAGATGGCTGCCTTCATTATTATTGCCAAAGCGCAAGACCTGCAACCAAGATGGTCTCTTCAACAGTGCACGCATTTCAATGTCTGCTAAAGGTTTCTCACAAAGGTGGTGACGACTGCATCAAGTCTTTTGACGCAGCGTTTGCACTGTTGTGGCAACTTTCATTCCCATTGCATATGGATACAAAGGGTTTTCCACTGACCTTTCCAAAGATTAGGGCCTGATGAATCATGAGGGTTGAAGGTGTCAGTCCGAATGCTGAACTTGCTCTTGATGTGACTGGTTGTAAAGGCCTTTCAGTGCACTGGCATGGCACCAAGGGGCAGAAGGAATGTAGTTGTATCCCACTGCCCGCACCTTGCTCCTGGAATCAGTGTGGCACGGGCACATCTTCCATGTCATGCTTCTTCGATGGCATCACCACATGGAAGCTGACCCTCATATCCCTCTTCAAGCTCCTGCCCTTCCAGCTCTTCATCATCTGAGGAGCTCTCAGCCTCCTTCATGTCTCCCTCTGACAAAGGATCCCCTCTGTGAAGGGCACAAAAGACCACGATTGTGTGGGACACCCCCTGTGGAGAGTACTGCAGAGCCCCACCTGAGCGGTCCAAACACTGGAAGTGCACTTTAGGATGCCATTGGTCTGCTCAATGATGGATCATGTCGAGTTATGTGCCCTGTTGTATCTCTCCTCCGAGGCACTCTGACGATGACGCACAGGTGCCAAGAGCCATCATTTAAGCGGGTAACCATTGTCCACAAGCAGCCAGCCCTGTGATCGCTGACACCCTTCAAATTCGTGAAGTGCCAGAGAATGACTCAGGATGTATAAGTCATGGGAACTCCCAGGGTACCTGGCACAAATGTGCATTCTGGTGCTTCTGATGATCGCAGACCAGCTAAGTGTTCAGGGAGTGGAACCTTTCCTGTTAATGACTATCAGGGGCTGCTGCCATGGAGCTCGCAATGCTACATGGGTGTAATTGATTGAACGCTGTACTCCAGGGAATCCTAAGAGAGCTGCAAACCCCAGAAATCTAGCAGCTTGACGAGCTTCATCGAGTGTTAACTTCACATAATGACGGGTCTTACTGTAGTGGGCATCTGTCATCTCCTTGATACATATATGTGTTGAGGATTGAGATGGCACATAGCTACCCTGTGGATCCCTGGAACAATCCGCGTTGAGTGTGGCGTTGACCTTCAGGGGCACTGGCTGGGGGCATCCTCCCAGTCCATGGGGCATTACGTCCTCCCACAGAATGTGACAGATAGGATACACCACATCTCTTGGCAGGTGTGCGCTGAATTGTCTTTCACTCATCTCCAGATAGGAAAGTCTTCTTAGGTAGACCCTTGGTCATGCAAGTCACCTCCATGGGATGGGTCTAACCTTCTCATCCTCCAGCTGCTGCTGGGGCTCCCCTGAACCATGGACCTCAAGCAGGGCCTCCTCTCGAAGCTGGGCCAGGCGGCGCTGGGCCCTTCTCCTCCTCCTCAATCGGATTACTGTCATCAAGACAGCAGCATTGAGCACTGGCCCCATTATTCAATCCTCCTTCTCCCTGGGGACTGATAGATGCAACAGATTAATGAATACTGGGCAAATATAGCAGACTTCCCACTCGCAAACAGAAAGCCAATGCCATACCCTAGAGCTGTGTCTGTGCTACTAGCTTTTCATTGATACAGCCTTGTAGCTGAGGCGCACACCCACAGATCGAGGTGACCAAGATGCCAAACTTGATGCTTGACATCTCAATCCCATAGAGATTGGAGGAGGTTTAGATATATTCATGAAATGTGCCACCTTACCAAAGTCACTCCTGCAATCAGGCACCTCCCCTAACCAGGACCATCCTACCTGCAGCCCAATACTGAGCCAGACAGCCCCATGGCCACCAGCTGTAAGACCATGACCATGCCCTACACACCAAGCTGTGGCTTATCCCAGTTGAACATACAGGCCTTGCCCATGCCTGGAGCAGGACCACGACATGCATGCCTTGCATAGCCCTGTAGCATGGCCTGCAAAGTCCCAGCAATGCCTTTAATCTCGCACCCTGACCTCTTGGCCCCAGACCAGGAACAATGTTGTTATTTCCATGAGCTTTCCCTTTCCTTCTTTACTGATGACAACACAGTCTCCCTCAGTCATGAGTCTGCTGCCCTTGTCCCTCTACATGATAGAGATTGTGGGTTTGGAAGGTGTAAGTTCCTCTCCAAATCACACTCCATCCTGACTTGGAATTATAGTCCCGTTCCTTCACTATTACTGGATCAAAAATCCAGGATGCTGTAGTGCTTCAAGAAGGCAGCTCACCACCTTCTCAAGGGCAATTAGGGATGGGCAACAAATGCTGGACTAGCCAATGCACCCACATCCTGGGAAAGAATAAATAAAACAAAACTTTGCTGCCTTTATCAAGGAAGAAGATGCTGTCAAAGATATAGAGAAAGAGGAGGTAGTTGGGATACTGATGGGCTAAAAATGAGTAAAGAGGAGGTATGAGATAGGCTCCTTGTGCTTAAAATTGAATAGCACCATGACCAGATGAGATGCATCCAAGGATGCTGAGGGAAGTAATAGTGGAAACTATAGAGGTATTAACTATAATTCTTCTATCCTGCTTAGATACAGTGGGTGGTGGAGCGGGGTGGGTGTTGGTGGTGATGTCAGAGGTCTTGAAAATTGCACATTCAAGAAAGTCTGGAAGAATAAACCCAGCAATTCCAGGGCAGGCAGTTTAATGTTAGTGGTGGTAAAGTCTGTAGGAATAATAATTCAGGACGAAACTAGCTACTACTTGGACAAAGGTGAATTAATTGGGGAAAGCCAGCATAGATTTGTTAAAGGAAAATTGTGTTCAACTAATTTGATTGGTTTTTGATGAGGTAACCAAGAGACTGATGGGGGTTATAAGATTGATATGGGGTCCTAAGAAGTGTTTGATAAAGTGCCACAACAGGCTTGTCAGCAAAGTTGAAGATGAGTGACAGAGTTTGCCAAGTGGCAGAAAACGGAGAGCAGTGTGAACTGTTTTTTGGACTGGAGGAAAGTATAATGTAGGGTTTCCCAGATTCAGTACTGAGACCACATCTTTCCTTGGCAAATATTAGTGACCTAGACTTTGGTGTACAGGGCACAATTTCAAAATTTGCAAATGACATTAAGCTTGAAACTTGGTGAACTGTGATGAGAATTGTGATAAATTTCAAGAGGACTTGGACAGGCTAGGGGAATGGACGGAGAAGGGGAAGATGAAACTTAATGCAGAGAATTGCAAAGTGATGCATTTTGGCGGAACGAATGAGGAGAGGCAAAATAAAATAAAGGGTACAATTCAAAGGAGGTGCAGGAACAGCAAGACCTGAGGGTATGTGCATACAAATCATTGAAGGTAGCAGGGCAGAGTGAGAAAGTGGTTAAAAAAACATTCAGGATCCTAGGTTTTATAAATAGAGGCATATGGTACAAAAGCAAGGAAGTTATGCCGAAGCTTTATAAAATGCTGGTTCGGCCTCAATTCTAGGCAGTGCACTTTAGGAAGGATACGAAGGTTTTGGAAAAGCTGCAGGAAAGAATTACCAGGATAGTTCCAGGGGTAAGGGACTTCATTTACATGGATAGACTGGAGAAGCTGGGGTTGTTCTCCCCCAAGGAGAAAAGGTTGAGAGGAGCTTTGATAGAGGTGTTCAAACTCATGAGAAGTCTAGACAGAGAAGATCAAGAGAAACTTCCCATTAGCAGCAGGATCAACAACCAGAAAATATTAATTTAAGGTGAATGGCAAAAGAACCAAAGGCGACATGAGGGAACACTTTTTTATGCAGCAAGTGTTTAGAATCTGGAATGCACTGCATAAGAGTGCGGTGGAGGCTGTTTGAATCGTAGCTTTCAAGTGGGAATTGGGTAAACAAATGAAGAGAGAGCATTTGCAAGGCAGCAGGAGAATGGTGGAGGAGTTGAGTTACTTTTAACGAGAACCAGCATGGACATGACAGGCCAAATGGCCTCCTTCTGTGCTGTGACAATTCTATGATGCTATGATTCACTCATCGCTTCCAGCTCAGAAGGCACCAATCAGAAATGGACCTACACTGATTCTCCTGCTGTTGGGAGTACAGGTTCACTGAGTTCCTATAATGAAAGCAAAATACTGCAGATGTTGGAAATCTGAAATAAAAACAGAAAATGCTGGAAAAACTCAGCAGGTCTGACAGCATCTGTGGAGAGAGAAACCTAGTTAACGTTTCGAGTCCAATACGACTCTTCTTTGGAACTGAAGAGAGATAGAAATGTGATGGGTTTAATGTTGCTAAAAAAAAGGAAGGGCAGGTAGAGCAAAATAGAAGGTCAGGGATAGGGTAGAGGGCAGGAGAGGTTAAATGACAAAGATGTCATGGAACAGAAGACGCAGGGAGTGGTAATGATAGAATAAAGATGAAAGCTTTGTCCCAGACTCGGGGCAGAATTTTAGCCTTGACGTGCGGGATCGGCAGGGTCAGGCAGGGTATTCAGGAATCCTCCCACCACCTGCCATTGGCAGCGCTCCGTGATTTTACAGGCCTAGAATGTGTGTGACAGTGGGGGCGGGGGCATGATGTCCGCTGTGTCCAATGACGACCCGGCGGCCGATTCAATTACGGCTTCGGCAGCACCAGGAAGGCTGTCACCGAGGGATGCGGAGGCTTTGCTGCACCCGCATCGTAGCGGGTGGACACGGCAGGCAGGAGGGCAGGCTGGCGGGGCATTCAGCCCTGCATTTTTCGGACGAGTGCCTCGCAGCCCTCCTGGAGGAGGTGGCAGTGAGGAGATAAACCCTTTTCCCCAAGGACGGGAGGAGGATGCCCTCCCACCTCACTATAAAGGCCTGGGGGGGAGGTGGCATCCAGGGTCAGCAACCACAATGTGGTGAGGCGCACGTGGGTGCAGGGCCGGAAGCACTTCAATGATCTGCTGCGATTGGGAAGGGTGAGTACCGTGTTGGCATGGGTCACTTTACAGAACATTTAAGAGCTGCCCATTCCCCCATGGACCTCAGAGGTGTCACATTGTGAGTGCCAAATGTCAACGAGGCAGGAGCTGGCCAAGGGGGTGAGCCCTGGCCGCTTGGACCTAGAGCCTTGCGGCTCCAGGGTCACGAATCAGCTGAGCTCTGCGAGGTGTTCCGCAGCCGGTGTTGGCCAGGCTACAATGGCACTGCAGGTACAGGGTGGACTAATCAATGCCCCTCTGCCCTTTCAGGAGAAAACATCCCATAACAATGCTGAGAGGCTGCAGACTGGCAGGGGACCCCCGTACCACCTCATCCTCATACGGTATGAGCAGGAGGCCCTGGAGTTGGAGAGGCACCAGGCACCTCGGTCAAGCAGCCAGTCAGGTACCAGAGAAAGGTAAGAGTGCAGTGCACAGAGATGAGAATGTCAGATATTGATACCGTTCCAGTGTAGTCTCTATACTGATGTGAGCCTGGAACCTGCAATCCCCATTCATAATCGAAAGACGAGGGCACCATGATGCATATCTCTGTCTCATCAAGGTGCCAGGCATGCACAGTGACAGTTTCATGGCTTAAACTAATGACACATCCTACTTCTCCCTTTTAGGCTCACCAGCAGTTCATTATGAGAAGCCTGAAGGCCCAATCTTGAACCCTGATGACCACCATGCTCACCATGCACCAGCGTCACACCCTCTCTGTCAAGCAGGCACCAGCGCAGGTACCAGCACCTCGGTGGGCATAAGATCGCTATCTAGTCTAGTGGTGCATGATGGTGAGGGCAATTCACACTCACTTGAGGTGCAGGCGGAGGCAGAGAGTGCCCAGGGTGCCGTCGGTCAGAGGACTACTGGAGACCAGGACGATGCTCAGTCGATGGCTAATGATGTGCCTCTGGAGTCATCCACTAGGCAGCAGATACTGGAAGTCCAGCAGGGTGTGCGGGAGGATCTGGCAGAGATACATGAGGGAATGCGTGCCATGGTCTCCGTTGTGGAGGAGTCCATGCGGAGCATGAGCAATGCAATGACCCTCATGGCCAAACGCAATGCCTCCTCCATGGAGAGAGTAGCGACTCTTTGCATCTTAATGTCACTTCCTTAGACAGCGATGAGTTTCCTTGGGTCTTTGAATTTTATGACATGTCTCTCTCTTCACACTCCCCTGAGGGTGATTTGTTTGTTTTCCACCTTCATCTTGGATGGTGGCCTTGCATTTTTAGTATACTCTCTCATTTCAAATTGCAAAATTTCCAGTCAGTTGAAAGTTGAATAATCATATTTTTAAAAATAAAGATCATAGCCTCGTAACAATGTCCATAGTGAAGAGGCAGCAGTCAGGGCTAGGAAATTGGAAATTGTTGAAATGACATAGGAGGTCAGATGAATCAAAAATGTAGGTGGAAAGAGACTGGACAAGGGAAGAGAAAATATCAAGATAGGAAGAAATGAGTTCAGTGGGGCAGGAACAGGCTGAAATTATGGGTCTACCAGGACAGTCCTGTTTGTTGATTTTAGGATGGAGGGCTGAATGGGGCTGGGGCTGGGAAACCTTGAGTTGGGAATCTGTGGAGTGAAGATCTCCAGAGGAGATGAGGTCAGTGACAGTACTAGAAACAATGGCTTGACTTTCGGTGGTGGGTTATGGTCCAGGGGAGGTAGGAGGAAGTGTCTGCAAGTTGGCACTCAGCATCTGCAAGGTAGAGGTCAGTAAACCAGACAACAACAGCACCACCCTTATCGACAGGTTTGACAACAAAGTCAGGATTGGACCTGAGAGAACAGAGTGCAACAAGTTCAAAGGGAGACAGGTTAGAGTGAGTGAGAGAAACATAGAAATTAAGATGGTTGATGTCATGCTAACAGTTCTCAATGAAAAGATCAAGAGCTGAATTTATCTTTTGCATCAAGCAAATCCTGTCATATTATCCTCTGTCTTACTCAATCTGTTTGCCTGTCTCTCTGCCTCTAGCCGAAGCACATGACTAAATGCACATAAGAAGGGAAGTTAAACTGTTGTGTAAATGAAAATAACAGTAACTAGGATTCATTTGAACTAGATTTGGAGTAGAGTGACTAATGATTCAGCGCTTGGAAACTGACAATGATTGACAACTGCTTTTGGGTGCTAGTTCAGGGTGAACAAGCAGATAGCAATCTGTAAAAGTGGGCAAGGGAAGGTACAAGGAATCACAGCATCATCATCAAGGAACGTAAAATTCAAGCAGATTCTTTTTAGATGATATAAGGAAATAAAGACTGGTAAATGCCTGAGTCATGTAAAATAGGTCAGGTAACCAGCATGAGAACTGGGAGGGCAAACAAGACAATGAAAAAGGAAACTGCAGTTAACAGAAATTATGGTTACCTGAAATAGATGTCATCCACTTAACACTCTGAGACAGTCTATAAATCCAAGGACAATCCCTGCAGCCTCACAAATGGTATCTGCATGTCCAACAAGAGATGGAAAATTAACTCAAATGGTAGACCAGTTAACACGGCAGCACAGGAAATACCTTAAAGCATTTTGTTCAGGATGCTATCAGTGCTAATTGAGAGAACTCAGATGCATAACCGTTATTAATACCTTTATCAAGCACTAAGTTATGCCTCACAAAACTCTTGGAACTCATCGCGAAGGTAACTGAATCAGTGGTCTAAGGTTATCCAGTGGATGCGATTTAGTTTGCTTTTCAGAAGGTGGTGGATAAAGTTGTACATCTAAATCTTTTGAAGGGCAAGACACTTGGAAATATTGACAAGTTAACTAAATTGAAAATTGACTTGCTGATGGAAAGCAGAAGCTGAGAAATGGAAAAGGCTCTAATGAGGAAAAGCAGTGCTGCACAAGAATCGGAGGGTCTGAGTCACTGTTACTTGGACTATTCAAAAATTAAATGCAAGGCAGTACTTCTAGTGTGGTACTATAAAATTGTCTGATGACCCATATAATACCTAAACCTATATAATCAAGTAAGTGTATAGAGGAGATGGTAGCACCAATGGATCTTGGATAAATTTGGACTATTAGCTAATTGGAGATAAATCTAAGCTATTATGTATTGGCACATGAAATATGGGTATACAATACATGGAAGTTTCATGGCAAAGGTGAATATAGATTTGAATCTGAAAATGTGAAGAAACTCAATCCTATATAGTTATAAAACAAAATAAATTACTCTAATTTTGTACAGCATTGAGGCAGCTATATTTGTAGCACCTTAACTTCAAAAGGATGTTGATACACTGAAGAGAATTTAAAGAACAACAACCATGATCATTGTGCTTCTTAGAGCTTAGATGAGAGATTCAAGACTTTGCATTTCATTGAAGAAAATAAGATTAAAGTAAACATGACTTTGGGTTTCAAATGGCGATAAGCACGGATAATGAGGATTTATACAAATTACTTAACTTTGAGCATGATCCTGTGATGCGAAGATGTGAGAACAAAATTAGCAAAGCTGCAGAGTACAACATTTCCCTGTGGAGCAGTCTCATTTTGGTAGATTCCCAGCAAAGACAATTAATATGTTGATTAAAGCTCTTTCAAGAAAGCTTGTTTAAAAGAGCAAAATAATCAATTGTTTAAGAATGGGATGAACTGATTTTGCGCAGCCTTAATTCAATTCCTGGTAAGCAAGGTGCCCAAAGCAGAAAACTGCCTTCAATTTAACATTAAATAAGCCATCTCCGATGTACTGTAGATGATAATATAGCTGGTGTGAGAAATCGCAGTGGTGCAGTAGGAGTGGGGATTAAACACATTATTGGGTTAGGGCAATAGGTTTACTTGTATTACCTGTAATTGTCAGATAAATGCCACTATTATATATTTAACATGAACTCAAGTTGTTTGATTGGGAGAGGAGCAGGAATTTAATATAAGCATCTTAATAAAGGTATTTGCACTTTGTGCTGTTAAATATACTTTGTGTTTTTAAAATGCACTAATGACATCTAGTGATAGCCCAAATGCACTGCATCAACTTTCACAAACTTTTAATTACTGTATTAATGATGCTGACTAATTTGTGAAATAATTTGATTCTAATACCTACTAGGAAAATATTTTTCTTGATTACAGTCTTGGTGGCAATAATTTATTACTGCAGGGATTGATCAAATTCAGCACCAGTGGTGATTATATTCTGGCCTAAACAATGGAACACTGGCACACACTTATTTTCACTATTCTAATCTGGCAGTCATTGTTGTACATAAGAATTGCACTTTGTGAAATTTGGCAGCCCATAATAAGGTGAGCAACATCCAGATCTTAATTTTGTAACTTGCATCAAACACCAAAACTCCACATCACCAGTGGAACCCCAGTATCATTGTCCAGAGTCCAGAGGTGGTGCAACTCCTGTACTGTGCGCTTGCCCTGCACTATTTGTTCTAATTTCCCCTTTCCCATGTATAATTTTAATGCCTGTGAAGCGGTTTGGTTAGTTATTTCTGTGGGGGAGGTTATTCTAAACCCTTATGATATTTGGCATGAAACTGTTCAGATGTGCATGTGTGCAACATTGGAGAGGCACAAACCAGTTGGTGTTTTCTCTCCTACAGCACATTGCTTGTTTAACCTATGATGGAATATCAATAGCAACTTCATGGTGACCTGCTTTGTAGAACAGAATAAGCCTACTCAACTGTCTTTGTTGTTGCAGTGTAGGCCACTCCAGGGAGTTCAGCATAGATGTAACACAGAATGTTCTTGCATAGTCACCGAAGATGAACCATGCTGCACGCCTTTGAACCATTTCCAGTTTGTTTACAAGGTAGACTTGATGGAGGTCCCTGTCCATTGTTGAATACTCGAATTTCGGACATACCAAACCCTTGTATGCAGCAATTTTGACTGTTTTGTCTCATTTATCTCACCTTACTAATTGTAGGATTCTGTTTTTGCCATTTACAGCATGATTAACATGAAATGTCACATCACCTGATAGGAGGACACCAAGGTCCAGGCTCTACTTGATGGTGTAAGATTGACTCCCATCATACCAAATGTGAAGGTTCTAGGGTGTCCGCATCTTGTTGCAAGAATGGTATGGCATTTTGACAGGTTGAAAATCATTTGCCATCTATCAGATCATTCTCTCAGTGGATCTAAATCCTTCTGCAGCTGTAGATGGTCTTCCCACCCACGAATGGGCCGGTACATGAGTCAGTTGTCTGCAAAGAGCTTGCTTTTGCTGTTGGGACTGATTCTATCTCCTGTGCCATTTATGTACAGCTGGATCATTAAGGCACTGAGAATGGTCCCCGGAGAAAGGATGGTAAAATCATGGGCAGGATTTTCCGGTTGTTGGGCCGGTGCGGCAGGTGGGCCTAGGAACGGCCGGGAAAAAGTCCGCCACCCGCAATTGCACACTGGCTGACCAATTAATGACCAGCCAGCCTGAAAGGCATGCTGGGGAGCTCAGCGCTGCCGGATGGGGGCCAAAGGAGCGCGAGTGCAAAAGTCTGTACATGCGCGGGTGAACACGCACTGAAAGCTCCCTGAGGGCACAGAGCTGCCTCAGGGAGCTGAAGAATTGCGGATTCCAAAATAAGGATTTTAAAAATATGAGAAGCATGTGCCTCAGGGTCAGATGAACATGGACATATTTAAAATGATTTTAAAGAATTTTATTGTCTTTTTAATTACTGTTGGAAATCTCAATCCACCCATGGATGAGGCTTCCTAAAAAATGCAAAGGCCACCTGGCTGATTCGACCTCCCGACAACCGAAATGTTGGACGAGCAGCGAAAAATGGGTAGGACTTAATTGGTTAAGAGCCTTAATAGGCCTCTTAATTGTCAGCGGGCATGTGTGGGAGTTGGAGCTATTTTATGCCCGATCAGGTCAGTCGGGCGCCCGCAGGACATAAAAATATGCCTCATATCTCATATAATCACACTATTCCTATTTTCACTTGCAAATTAAACGCAATAATATAGTTCCAAAATATAAAAATGTATTCAAATTTCTGTTTGACTCGTTAATGAGTGGCCTACAGTGCTTAACAGATAAAAAATAACATATGATGGCTGGATATTACATGTGTATGACACTGTATGTTACTCACAATAAGAGGTTGTGGTAGAAGAATTAATCCAGGCTGGTCTTTTGGTTCAAGCTAGTTTATTTTCAAGACAACTCAGTGCTACTGACTTCCAAGTAGCTTCCACACAAAGTGTTCCAGCTGTATCTTTTTATTCTATTTAGATGTGATAATTAATGCCCATCACTTGATTAACTAGCAATTATTTTTAACAAGGTGATTGCCATCTTAACAGATTCCCTTCTATTTTTAACTAAAAAAACTTAAAGAACATTTTTTTCAATGAACAGAAGGAAACAATGTTATGTATTTCCATCATCTATAATTCCTGTATTTCTTTTACCATATATATATAAACAATTATAAAACAATTTTTTTTCATTGCATCATTATAACATAAGATGTCCCTCTTCCAACACATTTAATAATTTCTTAGAGCAGACACTTCTTTTCGTAAAACAGTCTGATAGTTGGTGACTTGTGTCAACCCATCATATCTTAGAGACCTCTCTTTTCTCTAACACCTTCATTGTGCTGGCTAGGTCTATTATGAGCCTTTTTTCAGTGACACTTTGCATCAAATGAACGTTGTCCCAAAGAGACCGGTTATCAACATAGCATTCTATGGGCAAACTTTTCTCACACTGCCCCTTATATAATATTTCTGTCAGTATATTGGATAAGTAAATACCCATATC
This sequence comes from Carcharodon carcharias, assembly GCF_017639515.1. Classification (NCBI taxonomy): domain Eukaryota; kingdom Metazoa; phylum Chordata; class Chondrichthyes; order Lamniformes; family Lamnidae; genus Carcharodon; species Carcharodon carcharias. Next base: position 92,515,167 of record NC_054483.1, read on the forward strand.
TAATGATAAAAACAAAAAACCGTGGATGCTAGAAATCCAAAACAAAAACAGAATTACCTGGAAAATCTCAGCAGCATCGGCGGAGAAGAAAAAAGTTGACATTTCGAGTCCTCATGACATTTAAACAGAACTAAGTGAAATTAGGAAAGGGGTGCAATATAAGCTGGCTTAAGGTGGGGGGAGAGAAGTGGTGGGGATGGGGGTGTGGTTGTAGGGACAAGCAAGCAGTGATAGCAGCAGATAATCAAAAGATGTCACAGACAAAAGAACAAAGAGGTGTTGAAGGTGGTGATATTATCTAAATAAATGTACTAATTAAGAATGGATGGCAGGACACACAAGGTACAGCTCTAGTGGGGGTGGGGTGGAATAAGACTAACCGGGCATAAAAGGTATAGATTTAAAAATAATGGAAATAGGTGGGAAAAGAAAAGTCTATATAAATTATTGGAAAAAACAAAAGGGAGGGGTAAGAAACAGAAAGGGGGTGAGGATGGAGGAGGGAGTTCAAGATCTAAAGTTGTTGAATTCAATACTCAGTCCGGAAGGCTGTAAAGTGCCTAGTCGGAAGATGAGGTGCTGTTCCTCCAGTTTGCGTTGGGCTTCGCTGCAACAATGCAGCAAGCCAAGGACAGACATGTGGGCAAGAGAGCAGGGTGGAGTGTTAAAATGGCAAGCGACAGGGAGGTTTGGGACTTCCTTACAGACAGACCGCAGGTGTTCTGCAAAGCGGTCACCCAGTTTGTGTTTGGTCTCTCCAATGTAGAGGAGACCGCATTGGGAGCAATGAATTCAGTGGACTAAGTTGGGAGAAATGCAGGTGAAAGGCTGTTTCAGTTGAAAAGAGTGTTTAGGCCCTTGGACGGTGAGGAGAGAGGAAGTGAAGGGGCAGGTGTTGCATCTTTTGTGTTTGCATGGGGAGATGCCGTAGGTGGGGGTTGAGGAGTGGGCCAGGCTTCTACCAAGGCCAGTGTTTCAGCAGCTAAGGTGCTTTTCAGCCCTCTTTATTTTCTTGGTCTCCCAAGCCAATGGGCAACATTCATCATTCTTTCCTACCAAGAATATGATAAACCCTGCTGTGCTAGAGTACCTATCTGGAAGATTGCCATGTGAAGCATCGCTAAAAATGACCAACCTCATATCTTCTGGATCACCCAAGGCTGGAAACTTGTGTACACATCTCTTAGATTATAATTTTTTAAGTATTTTATTTGCTCTCAGAATGTGCTCAACTGTAGCATGTTTCATCATGGTACTCAGCTCCAACACATCATAACTGCTTTTAACTGATTGCAACCTGGTTTCAACAGGACAGACATCACGGAAAAATACCAAACTCTTGATGCATCATTCAACCCATAAACACATTTGTTTAATTTCCATAGCTTTCCTTCTACATCCCCAGCTTCTTTGGGCTGTTTCAAAAAAACTTTCCTTTGAAACTTTTCCCCTGTAAAAACGCAGCCTTAACATCAATCAATTTGCACTCCCAGGAATAAGATGCCAAAATAGCTTAAAAAAAAATCTTCAAACTCACATTCCCCACATTAGGCGAGTCCACTCTGACATCCTGATCTCCTAGTCTCTCTTCAAAGCCTCGGGCTACTAATCTCACTTTGGCCTTATATGTGCTGTCTGGGAGTACCTTTTCTGTACAGATCCATCTGTGAGATAAGGCTGGGTCAGGTATTTCAGAATATACCCCAAATTCCTTCCAACTTTCTAATTCATTTCATTTGGCTTCCTTTATCAGCTTACTTTCCAAATTATTTGCAGCCACTAGAATCTCTCGGTCATAAGGACTTCTACTTCGATTGAGATTGCTACCTTGCTCTCTATCCTCCTTGCTAAATTATGGCCTCTACTCACATTCTGAGCTGCTACTATATGATCATTCTCCCATGGAAACAAAACTCCGTTTGCAGGTCCGTGATTTTTTTCTAGGGCCACGACCACTTTCTGGTCCACTATCAGAACTCATACTGCAATTTCTGGGTTTCCACATCTTTACTTCGGTTTGTCAATCGATAGGTCTTGTCTCCTGACCTTCAACCTGCACATTTAGCCAATGTTTGTATTTACCAGTGGCTTTTCCTGTTCTCCCTATGATAATGGCATCCCTCCACACACTGGTCCCTTCTGGCATGTATGTTACCTTTGTTCCTACTTTGAGTAGTGGCCCTTTTGGACAAATAGCATTATCCTGTACCTCAGAATTACTTTGTTCATAGTCAGTCAACCCTGTATCTGCTGTCATCTGCTCCTCATAATTACCCAGTTTGTGTGTATGTGAAATGCATGGTACCTCCTTGCATTCCATGTTCTGTTCAGAATGTGTAAAGGTATAGTCAGTATCAATTTACCGTGAAGAATGTACCCTAACAGTATGATTGCCGTGTTACATAATTACTACTTTTCTATCACTCCCTATTACCTTGCCATGCCCTTTTCACTCTTTCTGGCCTTCCCTTTTATAATATACCATGTCTCCTTGTCTAACCTGTATTTCCGATGGTCTTATGCAGTGCCATAGGGCCTGCCGAGTTTTCTCCAAAATCTCAGCTTTAATGAAAGCTTTTCTGCCCACATGCAAAGCATTCAGATGAGCAGAAAATGCAGAGCTAATGCTAGTCCCTTCTAGAGCAGGGGGAGCATCTGACAACACTGAAGGTAACTTTGGATTTCTTCCATACACCAACTGGTAGGGACTGTACCCCCCAACCATTTGCAGAGAGTTCTTTGCGTGCACCGCCCATGCTAGCACTGTTTGCAATTTACAATCTGATTGATCAGCTAATATTTTACGCAACGTGTCAGCTATTATCGCATGGTTTCTGTCACAAAGACCATCACTAAACAGGCTTTCAGCTGAAATGTGCAGAACTATGATGTTTAAATTTTCGCACATATCTCAAAATTCCTCATTGGTGAATTCCCCACCATTATCTGTAAAGAACTTCGTTGCTGTTCCTAATCCTGTTCCTACCCATTTCTCCATGACCTTATCGACAATGGTCCTTTTGCCTTTACTATGTACCACAGTGAATAGACTAAATCTGGTTGCCATACATATGAAGTCTACTAAAAAATTACTCCTATCCTTGTCCCAATCTTTCAAGTCCATTGCCACTGCATCGTTAAACTCCCTGGCTAGTGGCAAGCTCACAACAGGACGTGGTGGTGTCTTGTAATATTTAAGGCAAACCCTTCACACTGAGCAGTGATTTGTTCAATAAGGTCATCATATCCTTTAGCAACCACTCCTGCATCTCAAAGCAGAGTCTGGATGTGCAAACTGTCCGTGTAATTTCCAAATGATCTTCTTTTTGTGGCACCAAATTCTTATTCTCAACGGTTAACAAAACTTCATGAACTTTTTGATGAGAAATCTCTGGCTTCCTTAGTGGCAAGCGGTAATGGCCTGACCGAGTAAAATGTAGATCCACATTTTTTCCAAACATGACTGCTCTATCATTCTTCATATCTAATGTCACCTGAGCCTTCTTCATCGCAAATCGACTCAACAATAGCGGTCTCTTTCTAGAAACCACATCTGTACTGATAAACAGGTTGATCCCTGCTATGTTGCAAGGGAGGACCACCTGTTTGGAGGATGTTAATATATTGTCAGCTCCAAACCTGAAGCAGTTAGAACTTTCATACTCCTTGACTTCCCACTGGTCTGCCTCATCAAGAGACTCCAGATAGCAGTTAAGCCAATCCATGCCACACACCACAGAAGTGCAACCGCTGTCCAGAACTGCACAGTTGAAGGAATCTACCATCAAGATACTCATCACTGGATTCAAACTCTCAGTCATCAATACAATTCCATCATGGCAGTCACTGTCATCATTTTCAGTTTCAGATGAATCCATCCTATTGGTCACTTCCTTCGCAGTGGGCCAGTTTATCATGTAATGATCACGCTGAAAACTCCAATTAACCATTCCCCGTGCACTTTTTGGGTTTAAATGCCTATGGTCACGCTTTTTGTCCCAACTCTCAAATTGGCTAGGGTTATAACCATTTTCAGACCTCCTGTCATTAATCCCACCTTTGTATTGGAATCGTCATCTAATATTTGGTCGACCTCGAAATTCAGCCACCATTGAATCCTCTATCCTTTGTTTCACAGCATAGTTGTTGGCACTTCCTAAGAAAATGGCAGGGAACTACTGTTTCCCCAAAGATATTTATTAGGGCAGCTGCCTTTGATCTAGGAGAGGTTCTTTCCCTTGGAATTGAACCCCTGTTAATGCTAAAAGACTATCAACGTGAGAAATGCAAGCACGGTCCAGTAATTTAAATGCCAATACCGATTCCAGAATTTCAAGTTCAAATCTCTGTAGTCTCCTGTACCATTTATCAAAATCCATGATATATTCTTCCATGGACTGATCATCTGATTTCCTAAACCTATCAAAGATCATCCATGCTTCATATGCTTCCAATAACTCATCCTTTTTGTAAAACTTATCCAAAAATTGTAATGGAAGGTTCAATCCCTGTTCATGATCCAAATCATCCACTTTCCACTCTGAAAATACTTTACTCCTGATCTTACTTTTGGCTGCTAATGATAATGCCAAAGCCATACCTTGCTTCTTCCGGGGTATAGAAGTAACCCGGGTCCACACTTTAACTTCAGCCTTTCATTGCTGATAAAGTTCAGAGTCAGAAAAAATTGGTGGATAGTCAAAGCTTGTGATTTTGCACCGTCCTTCCACTATTCTGTAACTTAAATTGTTAGCAACAGTACACTTCTTTTCCCTCAGAGGAGTGAGACAAAAATCTTCATATACAGCATCAATCAGCAAAGCTTAAAGTTCATCCTCTGCTACCATGTTATTCACAATAAGTGGTTGAGGTGGAAGAATTAATCCAGACTGGGTTCTTGGTTCAAACTGGTTTATTTTCAAGACAACACCTCAGTGCTAATGACTTCCAAGTAGCTGCCACACAAAGTGTTCCAGCTGTATATTTTTATTCTATTTAGATGGGATAATCAATGCCCATCAACTGTTTAACTAGCAATTGTCTTTAACAAGGTGCTTGCCATATTAACACTGTAGATCATGGCATCTGTAAACATAGCATAAATTTCAAAATGTGATTAGTTCTATACTTCAAGGCTGGGAAAGGGGGAGAAAACCCTTTCTGCTTTAGTCTATTAGAAAACAAATGCAACCATACTGTGTAGCCAATCAAAAACAATAAATGATGATAGGTAAAGAAACTGGATGAATAAGAAATTTGCAATACAGCCACTTTTAATTACAACAGACAAAGAAAATCAAGGCCACCATTGAAAAGACTTGCTCTTCATTGCTATTTGTACTTCATTTGCTTCACATCAGTCATATCAAAATAAGAATGGAGACCCCATTCTCTCTGAAAATGGAATTCAACTTGGTCAATACCATTCATTTGTGATGAAACTGCCACACGTCTCCACACCAAGAAGTTTCATTAAAATATCTTCGAAGGGCAGAAATAGAGAAACTACCACCAAAGGAAGGTACAGATGCAATTACACTGTAATCTGAGGTGCAGGGCATTTTGTACATCACATAAAAAATTCAATTTGTTATCTAAGACGCTTCTTCATTTATTGGCCTTTTTGTAGATTGTTTCTCGACCTGACTGACAAAATAAATTGATTGGTTAGTGATAAACTGCGTGGCTAGCAATAAATGGAACCATTTTTGACATGTATTTCCATTGACTGATGTACTTTAGCTTAGGCATACTTACCGTTATAACTTTACTGACATTTACAAAACACTTTAGGTATTGTGCAAGTAATTACAGCTTGAGAAGAAAATGAATTATATGGATAGAAAGCTCACCCAAAGCTGGATGTTTGCTTTTGTTCTGCAGTTGGCATAGTCCACAAATGATTCTTTCGCACTAACTGAGTAATAATCAAAGCAAGATCATAAACAGTGCCAGGTCTACAGGTCTTGACAATTCTACACTGTTTATGTTGCATGTTTCTTGGAGTTGAATTACATAAAACAGTAACTAGTCTTAAAAGATAATACAATGTTTGATGTACTAATCACTTTTACAAAGCTTTGTTTAAATAGAATATTCAAAGGACTCTACTATGTATTCATGTATTACGCATCTTTCTATTTAAAAACTTTGTGCCTACTTGCATGTCTGTTGCATCAAACTTGAACATGTCACACTTTAAAACATTAGATGATTATAATATGTGAATTAGTAATTGGCTGAAAAGGTAGCTTAACTGTTGCTTTGCCAATCAAATTACTGGTTGACTAAAAAGGAAGGAACAAAACAGTTTAATACAGTTGGTCAGTATCAAATGAGGAAACGAAAACAATTGAAAACTGAGTAATCAAATTAGGGGGAAGTAATGACGTAGCAGTATTGTCTGGACTAGTAATCCAGAGACCCAGGGTAATTCTCTGGGGATCCGGGTTCAAATCCTGCCACGGCAGATGGTGGAATTTGAATTCAATAAAAATCTGGAATTAAATGTTTAATGATGACCATGAAACCATTGTTGATTGTTGTAAAACCCATCTGGTTTACTAATGCCCTTTAGGGAAGGAAATCTGCTGTCCTTACCTGGCCTGGCCTGGCCTACGTATGACTCCAGATCCACAGGAGTGTGGTTGACTCTTAAAATGCCCTCTGAACAAGGGCAATTCAGGATGGGCAATATATGCTGGCCTAGCCAGCACTCTCATAGTCCATGAATGAATACATTTTTAAAATTGCTATTTTTTGAACTACCAGTAATGAACTAGGAAATATCAAGTCTGAATTTACAAATTAAAAAGGAGTGACTAATTGAACTATTCCAAGAATATTGTGAAGTTGAGTCGAATTTTTGTCCAGCTGAAAACTTGCCAGTAAATGTGACAGGAGGGATATTACACAGCCCACAAGAGTGGGAAACTGAATTATAGGTAGGATGCAAAATTTTGATTTTTCAACAGTGGGTTGAGAATGCAGAGATGCAGAAGTAATTATGGTTCTTGGAAACCATTCATCTCAGCCCTGGGACATGCCTGCAAGAGTCCCTCGAGGCAGTATCATGACCCAACCATCTTCAACTGCTTCATCAACGACCTTCACTCCATCATAAAGTCAGAAGTGGGGTTGTTCACTGATAATTGCACAGTGTTCAATTCCATTTGCAACTCCTCAGATAATGAAGCAAGATTCGGATAACATTCAGGCTTGGGCTGAACAAGTGCCAGACAATGACCACCACCTCCATCAGGAGGAAGTATAACCACATCCCTTGACATTCAATGGCCATTACCATCATCAGAACCCTACCATCAACAACCTGGGGGTTACCATCGACCAGAAACTTAACTGGACCAGCCATATAAATACTCTAGTCACAATAGCAGGTAAGAGGTTTGGAATTCTGCAGCATGTATTGATGCATTTGCCTTTAAGGGATAGCAGCATGCTGTTGTTGGAGAAGGGTGTTGAGCAGAGCAAGGATTAACGTGGGACTGGAGAACAGTACCTCCTACAGTATGATGTAGAGAGTCACATGATAGTAGACTGTAAGAAGGTCCTGGGAGGGAGCCGGCATGAAGACAGCACCCATGCATGGCAGTACCTTGGATATGTACATAGTTATGGGTTAACAATAAACAGATCATGTTTAACCATTCAAGCCTCCAGACTTCTTTGTGAAACACAAAGCGAATATTTACAACATGGTGACAGTGCAGGATGGACCCTAAAATCAGAGCGAAGCTAGAGAAGGAACACAGATTCTCGAAGCATGAAAAGCTAAAGAGACTGAAGCCTGACCTGCGCATAAATGAAGACATAGAGTGCCTAAAAACTAATCCAAGACACAGTTGGAGATCACCTAAATAAAAAGCTCTGTTGCAGACATGGAGGCTGAATGACTCCACCAGGGCATGTGGTGGTCCATTGCCAGAGCTTGTCAAAGAAGGCAGAGTCAAGGGACCTGGCCAGATCACAAGAAGGATGAGCAAAGTACAGTTAAAAAGAACTGAACTTATCTTTTAAGATAGGCCGGCATCAGGGTCAGCACATCCAGAGCACAGCTGGAAGAGAGTTGAGGTGGCAAGTCCCATCTGGCACCAGCTGGGCTGGAAGGAAAAAAAAAAGAAACTTCACAAGGCAGAAAACAAACTACCCTCTCATGTTTTTCTCTAATTTAAAAACCAAACAGAGGGCCAACACTTCTATTTTGAAGATTTCCTGTGTAGTAATTGGCTTTGAAAGAGACAAGTAACTGGCCCCATCAGCCCAATGGGAGCCCACAAAAAGTGGCAAGTGTGGGAAGATCACCGAGGAGAAAGAAACAGCAGCTGCGGAACCCAACTTGTAGAGAAAAAAAAATTTAAAGAGGTACTCACCTGTTATAAAAAAGGGCCATGGGTAGAAAATGAAAACTACCAGACCCATTTTGGCTAAGCGAAGGGCTAAACCAGATCCAAGATTGGGAGTGTGGGAGAAGAAAATTTTTTAATTATCCAAGTGCGTCAGGTCTAAGTGCAAAATCTGAAGAATTCCTTTTATGCTTGTGTGGAGAACTTTCTGACAAAGTAATCCCAATGCAGTGCATTGATAATTCCTCAGTCAGCTTTGATGAAATATGAAATTCCTTTGACAAATATTTTAATCTTCAAGTTGGGGGCCATGCAGAGCTTAAAAAGAGGCATAGAAAGAAACATAGAAACTAGGAATAGGAGTAGGCCTTTCGGCACTTTGAGCCTGCTCCGCCATTCAATATGATCATGGCTGATCCTCTATCTCAATGCCATATCCCTGCTTTCTCTCCATATCCCTTGATGCCCCTAATATTATTCAATGTATCAATTTCTTTCTTGAATATACTCAGTGACCCGGCCTCCACAGCCTCTGTGGTAGAGAATTCCACAGGTTGACCACCCTCTGAGTGAAGAAATTTTTCCTCATATCAGTCCTAAATGGCCTGTCCTGTATCCTGAGACTGTGGCCCCTGGTTTTAGACTCACCAACCAGGAGAAACATCCTCACTGCATCCAGTCTGTCTAGCCCTGTTAGAAATTTATACATTTCAATCAGATCCCCTCTCATTCTTCTAAACTCTAGTGAACACAGGCCCAGTTGAACCAAGCTCTCCTCATATGACAGTCATGTCATCCCTGGTATCAGCCTAGTGAACATTCGCTGCACTCCCTCTATGGCAAGTATATTCTTTCTTACATAGGGAGACCAAAACTGCATGCAATACACCAGGTGTGGTCTCACCAAGGCCCTGTATAACTGCAGTAAGGCATCCCTACTTCCGAACTCAAATCCGTTTGCAATGAAGGCCAACATAACATTTGCCTTCCTAATTGCTTGCTGCACCTGCCTATTTACTTTCATTGATTGGTGTACAAGGACACGCAGATCCCTTTGTACATCCACTTTTCCCAATATATCACCATTTAAGTAATACCCAGCCTTTCTGTTTTTCACACCAAAGTGTATAATTCACATTTATCCATGTTATACTGCACATGCCTTGTGTTTGCCCACACATGCACAACTTGTCTAAATCGTCTTGAAGCCTCCCTGCACCTCCTCACAACCCTGCCCAATTTTGTGTCATCAGCAAACTTTGAAATATTGCATTTTGTTCAAGTCATTTATATATATTGTGAAGAGTTGGGGCCCAAGCACTGATCCCTGCGGTACATCACTAGTCATCGCCTGCCACCTGAGAAAAATCCATTTATTCCCACTCTCTGTTTCCAGTCTGCTAACCAATTCTCAATCCATGCCAGTATATTACCCCCGATCCCATGTGCTTTAATTTTACCCACTAGCCTCTTATGTGGAACCTTATCAAAAGCCTTCTTGAAATCCAAATACACCACATCCAATGGTTCTCCCTTATCTATTCTGCTAATTACATCCTCAAAAAACTCCAGTAGATTGGTTAAGCATGATTTCCCTTTCATAGAGCCATGTTGACTTTGTCTAATCCCGTTAATGCTTTCCAAGTTTTCTGTTACCACGCCTTTATAATAGAGTCTAGCATTTTCCCCACTACTGATGTCAGGGTAACTGGTCTGTAATTCTCTGTTTCTTCTCTCCCTCCTTTTTAAATAATGTGGTTACATTTGCCACTCTCCAATCTGTAGGAACTGCTCCTGAGTCTATAGAATTTTGGAAGATGACCACCAATGCATCCAATATTTCCAGGGCCACTTCTTTTAGTACTCTGGAGTGTTATCTGGCCCTTTCAGCCTTTAACCCCATTAATTTCTCTAGCTCCATTTTTTTACTAATACTGATCTTCTTCAATTCCTCCCTCACTAGACCATTGGTTCCCTAACATTTCTGGGAAAGTATGTATATCCTCTTTTGTGAAGACAGAACCAAAATATGTGTTCAATTCTTCTGCCATTTTTTTGTTCCCATTATAATTTCCCCCGTTTCTGACTGTAAGGGACCTACATTTGTCTTCGCTAATCTTTATCTCTTCACTTATTTATCGAAGCTTTTACATTCAGTTTTTATGTTCCTTGCAAGTTTACTCTCATATTCCATTTTCCCCTTCTTGATCAATCTTTTTTTCCACTTTTGCTGAATTCTAAACTGCTCCCAATCCTCAGGCTTACTGCTTTTTCTGGCAGTTTTACATGTCTCCTCTTTGGATCTAATAATATCCCTAATTTCTGTTGTAAGCCATGGCTGAGCCATCTTTCCTATTTTATTTTTGCGCCAGACAGGAATGAATAAATGTTGTAATTCTTGCATATATTACTTAAATATAAGCTATTGGCTATCCACTGTCAACCCTTTTAGTAAGGTTCCCCGATCCATCATTGCCAACTTGCACCTCATACCCTCGTAGTTCCCTTTATTTAGATTCAGGATCCTAGTTTCAGATTCAATTCCTTCACTCCATCCTAATGAACAATTCTATCATCTTACGGTCACTCTTCCCCAAGGTATCGCGCACAACAAGATTGTTAATTAATCCTTTCTCATTGCACAATACCCAGTCTAGGATACTCTGCTATCTAGTTGGTTCCTCAATGTATTGTCTTAAAAAAACCATCACATACACACTGCAGGAAATCCTCCTGCACAGTATTATTGCTAGTTTGGTTTGTATATAAAAGTCACTCATGATTACGGTTGTACCCTTATTGCATGTATCTCTAATTTCCTGCTTAATGCCTTCCCTTACATCTCCATTACTGTTTGGGGGTCTATAGACAACCCCCACCAATGATTTCTGCCCCTTGATGTTCCTTATCTCCACCCAAACAGATTCCACATCATGATTTTCTGAGCCAATATCCTTCCTCACTATTGTATTGATTTCCTCCTTTACTAACAATGCTACCCAACCTCTTTTCCCTATTTGTCTGTCCTTCCTAAATATTGAATACCCCTGGATGTTCAGTTCCCATCCTTGGTCACCACGCAGTCATGCTTCCACTATTGCAACCATATCATAACTGTTTATATCTTTCTGCACTCTTATCTACCTTATTGCGAATGCTCCGTGCATTAAGATACAATGCCTTTAGACATGTCTTTTTAACCATGTTAGTCATCTTAGTTTTATTTTGCACTATGACCCATTTGTTTCTCGCCCTTGTTTTTTCTGCCTTCCATCTTTACTTCTAATTTTTTTGTCTTTTGTTCTATCCTTGTTTCCCCCTTCTCCATCCCCCTGCCATTCTAGTTTAAACACTCTGCAACTGCACTAGCTAACATCACCCCTAACACCACGAGGAAACCCCTCTACCCCCCCCCCCCCCCACCCCCCCACCCCCCCCAACAAAGCGACGAAAAGGCAAAATACAATACAAATAAAAACAAAAACAGAATTACCTGGAAAAACTCAGCAGGTCTGACAGCATCAGCGGAGAAGAAAAGAGTTGACGTTTCGAGTCCTAAAAAGAGTTGACGTTTCGAGTTTTTCCAGGTAATTCTGTTTTTGTTTTTGTTTTGGATTTCCAGCATCCGCAGTTTTTTTGTTTTTACAATACAAATACACTACCTGAACAAACCACACGAGGGCACCAGAGAAGCAGAGAACTTCCCAAAAGTCCTCGGAATCTAACTTTTTGGGCAGCCCAAGACAGAAATCCCTGTGTTTCTGAAAGCACAGACATGCTTCCAGAACTGTACCAACAGCTGGTCGTGAATGACAAGGAAACAGCCCTGTGGCAGGCAGAGCAAAGAAGGAGAAATAAATTCAGAAAATGTTTGTATCAAAGCTAAACTGGAGGTAAAAACAAAAAAACTGCGGATGCTGGAAATCCAAAACAAAAACAAAAACAGAATTACCTGGAAAAACTCAGCAGGTCTGGCAGCATCGGCGGAGAAGAAAAGAGTTGACGTTTCGAGTCCTCATGACCCTTCGACAGAACTTGAGTTCGAGTCCAAGAAAGAGTTGAAATATAAGCTGGTTTAAGGTGTGTGTGTGTGGGGGGGGGTGGGGTGCGGGGGGGGGGGGGGGGGCGCGGAGAGAGAGAGAGAGAGAGAGAGGTGGGGGGGTGTGGTTGTAGGGACAAACAAGCAGTGATAGAAGCAGATCATCAAAAGATGTCAACAACAATAATACAAAAGAACACATAGGTGTTAAAGTTGGTGATATTATCTAAACGAATGTGCTAATTAAGAATGGATGGTAGGACACTCAAGGTATAGCTCTAGTGGGGGTGGGGAGAGCATAAAAGATGTAAAAATAAATAAATAAATAAATAAATAAATAATTTTTTTTCCTTTTTCTCTTTTTATAATGGAAATAGGTTGGAAAAGGAAAATCTATATAATTTATTGGAAAAAAAAGAAAAGGAAGGGGGAAACAGAAAGGGGGTGGGGATGGGGGAGGGAGCTCATGACCTAAAGTTGTTGAATTCAATATTCAATCCGGATGGCTGTAAAGTGCCTAGTCGGAAGATGAGGTGTTGTTCCTCCAGTTTGCGTTGGGCTTCACTGGAACAATGCAGCAGGCCAAGGACAGACATGTGGGCAAGAGAGCAGGGTGGAGTGTTAAAATGGCAAGCGACAGGGAGGTTTGGGTCATTCTTGCGGACAGACCGCAGGTGTTCTGCAAAGCGGTCGCCCAGTTTACGTTTGGTCTCTCCAATGTAGAGGAGACCACATTGGGAGCAATGAATGCAGTAGACTAAGTTGGGGGAAATGCAAGTGAAATGCTGCTTCGCTTGAAAGGAGTGTTTGGGTCCTTGGACGGTGAGGAGAGAGGAAGTGAAGGGGCAGGTATTGCATCTTTTGCGTGCGCATGGGGTGGTGCCATAGGAGGGGGTTGAGGAGTAGGGGGTGAGGGAGGAGTGGACGAGGGTGTCCCGGAGGGAGCGATCCCTACGGAATGCCGATAGGGGGGTGAAGGGAAGATGTGTTTGGTGGTGGCATCATGCTGGAGTTGTCGGAAATGGCGGAGGATGATCCTTTGAATGCGGAGGCTGGTGGGGTGATAAGTGAGGACAAGGGGGACCCTATCATGTTTCTGGGAGGGAGGAGAAGGCGTGAGGGCGGATGCACGGGAGATGGGCCGGACACGGTTGAGGGCCCTGTCAACGACCGTGGGTGGAAAACCTCGGTTAAGGAAGAAGGAGGACATGTCAGAGGAACTGTTTTTGAAGGTAGCATCATCGGAACAGATGCGACGGAGGTGAAGGAACTAAGAGAATGGGATGGAGTCCTTTCAGGATGCGGGGTGTGAGGAGCTGTAGTCAAGATAGCTGTGGGAGTCGGTGGGTTTGTAATGGATATTGGTGGACAGTCTATCACCAGAGATTGAGACAGAGAGGTCAAGGAAGGGAAGGGAAGTGTCAGAGATGGACCATGTGGACATGATGGAGGGTTGGAGATTGGAAGCAAAATTAATAAATTTTTCCAAGTCCCGACGAGAGCATGAAGCGGCACCGAAGTAATCATCGATGTACCGGAGAAAGAGTTGTGGAAGGGGGCCGGAGTAGGACTGGAACAAGGAATGTTCCACATAGCTCTCCCCACCCCCACTAGAGCTATACCTTGAGTGCCCTACCATCCATTCTTAATTAGCACATTCGTTTAGATAATATCACCAACTTTAACTTTAACACCTATGTGTTCTTTTGTATTATTGTTGTTGATATCTTTTGATGATCTGCTTCTATCACTGCTTGTTTGTCCCTACAACCACACCCCCACTCCACCTCTCTCTTTCTCTCTCCGCCCCCCACACACACACACCTTAAACCAGCTTATATTTCAACTCTTTCTTGGACTCGAACTCAAGTTCTGTCGAAGGGTCATGAGGACTCGAAACGTCAACTCTTTTCTAAACTGGAGGATTTGAAGTGCAAGATTCATTCTGGGTATATATCTTTGGAAATACAAAATAGAATGCAGTTTTCAATGAACCAAACTCTTAGCAATCTGAACAAACACATTTCAGAGATGACACAAAGGTACCAGGAGGAAATAATAATCCTCAATCCCACAGTTGGCAAATCAAGCAGGAGTTGAGAAAAGTCAACCAGCTGTACAGTCAGGCACACAATAGGCAGGAAAGGCACACAAAGGAGTTGCAGCCTGAAAGAATCCTTGAGGAATCAATACGTAACCTTGGAAAAACGTAAGGAGTTAGTAAAGATATTGAATATTACTTCAGCAAAAGCAGCATTGGAGCTTTCAGTAGCAACAAAGCAACGCACTGATACACGGCATGATGGCAAGAGGTCAACAGGAAAATAAGCAGTTGAAAGAACAGCTGATTGTCCTTCAAGAGCAAATGCAAAGGAATGCAAGCCCTTCAGCAACAAGAAGAAATGAAGACTATCTTGAACAGCAGAATAAAAAAATTAGGAGCAGGAGGAGGCCATTCAGCCCATCCAGCCTGCTCTGCCATTCAATACGATCATGGCTGATCGAACACTTCAATGCCTTTTACCCACATAACCCCTTACTTTATTGTTAATTAGAAATCTATGAACCCATACCTTAAACAAACTCAATGAGCTTCCACGGCCCTCTGGGGTAGAGAATTCCAAAGCTTTACAGACCTCTGAAGAAAGGGCACAGCAGAAGGAACTCAAGGAGGCTCTTTTGAATTTACAAGAAAACCCAGAAGTCCCCCACACAAAGTACTTTCTGCACCAATGCCACCCTCAGTGCTTTGTCCAAGTGATGTTTAACATGGAGGAGCACAGATTCATCAGCTGAGGGAAGGCAATGCAAAGTAATCAGCAGGAGGTTTCCTTGCCCATGTTTGACCTGATGCCATGAGACTTCATGGGCTCCAGAGACAAAGTTGAGGACTCCCAGGGCAACTCCCTCCCAACTGTTTATCACTGTGCCACCACCTCAGCTGGGTCTGTCCTGCCAATGGGACAGGACATACACAGGGATGGTGATGGTGGGAGTCTGGGACATTATCTACAAGGTATGATTCCATAAGGATGACTATGTCAGGCTGTTGCTTAACTAGTCTGTGAGACATCTCTCCCAATTATTGGCACTAGCCCCCAGATGTTAGTGAGGAGGACTTTGCAGGGTTGACAGGGCTGTGATTGCCATTGTTGTTTCTGGTGCCTAGGTCAATGCCAGGTGGTCCATCTGGTTTCTTTCCTTTTTTGTGACTTTGTAGCAATTTGATACAACTGAGTGGCTTACTAGGCCATTTCTGAGTCAACCACATTGCTGTGGGTCTGGAGTTACATGTATGCCAGACCTGGTAAGGATGACAGATTTCCTTCCCTAGTGAACCAGATGGGTTTTTACAACAATTTACAATGGTTTCATTATCATCATTAGACTTTTAATTCAAGATTTTTATTGAATTCAATTTCCACCATCTGCCATGGTGGGATTCAAACCCGGGTCCCCGAAACATTACCCTGGGTCTCTGGATTACTATCCCAGCCACAATACCACTGCGCCATTGCCTCAGGTGAATGTGTTTTGTCACTTTATAATCTGAAAATATATTCACTTTTACTGAATAATGTGCAATATTGTCTTTCACCTTCATTTACAGCCTTCACGAGTCCTCCTACATCCCCTTCCCCCTACTCACAGACCCCACCAGCAGTTCAGCTGCACACAGCTGGACCATGAGTAACCCTGGAGGGAGAAGTGTGTGTGTGTGTGTGTGTGTGTGTGTGGCAGGGCCTTTCAGAGTTTCGAGCAATCACTCTCCTACACTTGCAGATCCTTCATCCATCAACTTCTCTCAATATCCTGAGCATTTTCAATGCTACGTGCTGGGGTTCGCTTTCAGTTTTCCATCTGAGCTGACCTGCATCCCCGCCCACCCACTGATCACACTCCCAAACAGCGTCTGTACCAGTCCAACACGAGGCTCCGCCCACTTTCCATTTCAGAAGCATGGTCATGTAAGGTTTGTTTTTAGCTGCCCTATCTTTTCCCCTCCCCCAGTCACCCATGTCCTTTACCCCATCAATGTTGATCCCCCGGCATCACCTTCCACCTCCCCACCATCACCTACCAACCAGAAGCCTTTTCTTTCCAGGATGTTAGGTGAACGTGCACATTCCCTGTCTTACCAAGAATCCCACCCCGATCCACATTGACCTCCCCGGCCACGTCCTTCCCACCCCCAAGGTCTGTGTCCGCCTGCGAGTCCTAACTAACCACCCCGCTGTCCCTTCTACTGCCACCATCATATCCTCACTCTCCCAGCCTGCTGGCTCACTCTGCCTTCTCTCATACTCACCATTCCCCCCTCACACACAACCGCACTCATTTCACTACCCAGGAGGTGGTCATCGATTCCACAAACTCCTCCTTTGCACGTTCACCTGGAAATCCTGCCCTTACTCCCTCCTCCACCCTTATTCCCACTCCACCCTTACTCCCTCCTTCCCCTGGACTCCTTCTCCCTGCCCCCCCCCACCCCACCCCGGACTTCTTCCCCTTCTGGACTCCTTCCTCTCCCCCGACTCCTTCCTCCCTCCGGATTCCTTCCCTTACACCTTCCTCCCCCCTCACATCTACCACCCCCCGGCAGTTGTTGCATTCTCCCCTACTATACCCTACCCCCCCACCCCGTACTCCCTCCCTTCCTCCAAACCTCACCCCACGACACCTTCGTTGCCCCCTCCCAACCTCAAACCCCTAACACCTTCATTTATCCCCACTCACCCACTCTGGGACACGTTCTCTCCTAGTCAAACCTAGACCTTCCTCTCCCCCTCTCCCAGTTGACAATCATCTGCAGCAGCCCATGGCCAAGACCCTGATGTCCCAAAGCAGACCCCAGACATCAACGGAGATGTTCCCGCCTTCCGTGAGCTGCTTCACGATGGAGCCATGTCCATAAAAATCCATGCAGCATGCGATGCAAGCATTCCTTCAGGATCCGCTAGATGTAGAGCTGCAGCATCTCCTACTCCCCAGATGTCCACGATGTAAAGCAAGGCCCTGATCTCAATTCCTGCACACGCACTTATCAAGACACGTTCTGGGCCAGCGTGTTTTCCCGCCAACATGGGCAGTAAATTTGAGGGCGGGGGATGACTCCAGCAATCAGGGCTTAAAATTGGACACAGATGTATTGAAATAACTTTCCCTGACATGTGGCTGCAGGAAACACAGCCCGCCGTTGATGGGTGGAGCGGACAATGACAAAAGGGTTTCAGGACGGTGTGAAGCCAATTTTTGGCCGCCTCGCCATACTGTCCGCTCACGGTCACCATGACGCCCGACACCAACGGAGACGGAAAATCCCAGCCATGGTTTGCAACAAAAATACATCCCTTCAGCACACAAAAATCCAGCAAGGAAAATGCCCAACCGTGGCTAATGAAAGAAATCAAAGATTGCATTAGATCAAAGGAAAAGGCGTTTAAATTTACCAAAAAACGGTAAGCCTGAGGATTGGGAATATTTTAGAATTCTGCAAAGGAGAACCAAGAAAAAGATTAAGAAAGGGAAAGTAGAGACTAAATGAGACTAAACCAGTGAGAGACATAAAAATGGACTGCAAAAGCTTCGATAGATATGTAAAAAGGAAAAGATTAGCAAAGACAAATGTGGGTCCATTACAAACAGAGTTTGGAGAATTTATAATGGTGAATAAGGAAATGGCAGAGAAACTAAGAAAATACCTTGTGTCTGTCTTCATGGAGGAAAATCCTAAAAACTTCCCAGGAACAATGGGGAATCAAGGGACTAGAGTAAATATGGAACTATCAAAGAAAATGTATGAGAGAAATGAATGGGACTTAAAGTAGATAAATTCCCTGGACCTGATGATCAACATCCCAGAGTGTTGGAGAATGTAGCTGTAGAGATAGTAGATGTATTGGTGGTCATCTTTCAAAATTCTTTAGACTCTGGAATGGTTCCTGCAGATTGGAAGTTGGCAAATGTAACCCCACTGTTTAAGAAAGGAGGGAGAGAGAAAACGGGGAACTACAGATCTGTTAGCCAGACATTCATAGTAGGGAAAATGCTAGAGTCTATAATAAGCAATGTGATAACAGAACACTTAGGGCGGAATTGTCCCAGATTTGCACTAAGTGAGGTAGCAGGTGGGAAAATGAACCTTTTATCCGCTGGCTGCAATGGCAGCTTTTCATGCCGTATCGTCCCAATCCCGCCTCATTAATCATGTATTCCCAGGAAACACATCGTTTCGCTGGAATCACAGAATTGTAATGGTGTAGAAGGAAGCCATTCGGCCCATAACATTCGCACCGACTCTCTGAGCATTTTAACTTAGTGCCAATCTCCTGCCTTTTCCCCGTAACCCCGCATGTTGTTTCTATTTAAATAATCATCTAATGCCCTCTTGAATGCCTCAGTTGAACCTGCCTCCACCACACTTCTAGGCAGTGCATTCCAGACTCGAACGACTCGCTGTGTGAAAAAGCTTTTTCTCACCTCGAATTTGCTTCTTTTGCAAAACACTTTAAAACTGTGCCCTCTGGTTCTCAATCCGTTTATGAGCAGGAACAGTTTCTCCCTGTCTACTCTGTCCAGACCCCTCAGGATTTTGCAAACTTCTATCAATTCTCTTCTTAGTCTTCTCCCCTCCAAGGAAACAGTCCCAACTTCTCCAGTCTTTCCTCATAACTGAAGTGTTTCATCTCTGGAACTATTCTCGTAAATCTCTTCTGCACTTTCTCCAATGGGTTCATGTTCTTCCTATAGTGTGGCACCCAGAACTGTACACAATGCTCCAGCTGAGGTCTAACCAGTGTCTTATATAAATTCATGATAACCTCCATGTCTTGTACTCTGTGCCCCTATTAATGAAGCCGAGAACACTGTATGCTTTAGAAATAGCTCTCTCTACCTGTCCTGTCACCTTTAATGACTTATGTACATATACACCCAGGTCTCTCTGCTCCTACCCTTTAGAATAGTATCCTTTATTTTATACTGAGCCCACATGTTCTTTGTACCAAAATGCATCACCTCACACTTTTCTGCATTGAAATTCATCTGCCACCTATCTGCCCTCTCCACCAATGTGTTAATGTCCTTTTGAAGTTCGCACTGTCCTCCTCACAGTTTACAATTCTCCCAAGGTTTGTGTCGACCGCAAACTTTGAAATTGTCTCCTGCACACCAAGTTCTAGATCATTAATATGTATCAGGGAAATCAAGGGTCCCAATACCAAGCCCTGGAGAACTCCACTACAAACCTTCTTCCAGCCCGAAAAATACCCATTACCTATTACTCTCTGTTTCCTGTCCCTTCACCAATTTTATATCCATGTTACTGCTGTCCCTTTTATTCCATGGCGGGCGGCCTCCGATTCGCCTGTTATGTTGTCACCTCACCACTTCCTCACATCGGCTGCCATATTTAAAGCACAGCTGCAGGCACACCTCTCAATGCTTCCAGCCCAGGGCAGCTGGACAAAAGACATAGCCCCGAAAGGCAAGAAGACTGTAGCTCTCCGATTCAGAGATGCGTCCCTGGACTACCTTTTGGATGCCGTGGAGGCCAGCTGTAATGTCCTCTAGCCCTGCCCTGGCTATAGGAGGGGCAACAACATCACCAAGCTGACTTGGGAGGTGATGGCAGTGGTGGTCAACGCCAACACCCTGCAAAAGAGGACAGCCACCTAGTGCGAAAGAGAATGAATGATCTCCTCTGCTCTGCCAGGTTAATTCACTCTTCTCATCACTTTCAACTCACACACTCACAAACCCATCACACATCCACAGGGATCTCACTCACTGCCTGATCAAGGGACATCACCATTCACTCTCTCACACACACCTTCATTGCCCTCATCCCCTTCATTTAACCACTCACCACCCACACACGCCAGGCGTAAATATCACCTGGCCTGGCTGGCATCCTGCTTACACTTTCTCCATCTCTATTCATGCAGGGCAAGCTGGCACACAAACAAAGTGAGTAATCGCAGACCGGTAGTGGAATGCCTGAAATCAAGGTCCTCACAGACTTTGAAAACAGAGCCATCCAGTCAGCTGGCGATGATCTGGACCACTCCTGTGCTGACGGTGAGGTCGATGGTGCTCAACCAAGTGAGGATCCAGCAGTGCCACATCCATCAGCGAGCCTGTGAGTGATGTGTCCTGTTTCACAGATGACTGCCATTCAGAAGAGGAATCTGCTGAAACTCATATTGAAGACTGTCACAGCGCTCACCCACACCCTCTACCAGCACAGAGGAACAAGCTTCAAAGTAGCCTCGGGATCACAATCTGGTGAGCATATCGCACTGTTTGAGTCACAGCAGGCAGCAACAGAGACTTCCCAGGTCCTTGACACTCAGCGGATTGCTGGAGGCCAGAAAGCTGAGTCTGAGTCAGAAGACGAGTCTCTGGACTTGGTCATATCACAGTTGCTGGAGCGGCAAAGGTAAGCTCGGGAACATCAGGAAAGGATGTCTGCTGCACTCATCAGATTGCAAGGCACGGTGGAGGAGTCCGTCTGCCTTCATTCTGAGGTGAAAGCGCCAGCGTGTCAATGCACCGAGGTCAACACTGGTAGGATGGTGGCAACCATGGAGACTTTGGACCAGGATATCACTCCTGCACTGCTGCACAGGCCAAACTCCATCGCTCTTGCCATTGTTGGCCTCTAACAGTGTCACCTCGAAAGCGGTGCAGGGCAGCTCGATCTCACTCCAGCTTCGCCTTCTCCTCAGGCACCCATAGGGAGGAGGATCAGCAGGTGCACATCCCGGGACCATCCACCCAGGTGACCCTCGGAGTGCCTGGCCCAGCCAAACCCCCTCTTCCGTGACCCCAGCAAATCCAGCTCCACAGACTGAGGAGGGTGCCACTGCCACACAGCAGGACCCCAAAAGCAGGCCAGGGCCCTCCAACTCTTGGATCTCCAGAGGACACCCATTAAGGTCATTGCAGGCTGTAAGGTCAGCAGGCTGCCTCCACCTACGCTGTGGATATCGGGGAGCATTAAGACTTAATAGCAAGGTTAGGAAGGAAAGTGTCATTGAAAACCTTGGGCACAGTTGTTAATCACTTGTACATAATGTTCACTATTGTAAATAAACTCCCAGGAATGTCTCCTTGCCTGTGGCTCCTTGTTCTGATGAGCCGTGTTCGTGTCACACAGATGTGAAACCTTGGTGCCTGCACAAGATAAAGGCAGGTGTCTCAGTCCAGGGTCTCTTCCCTGTGCTTTGTGCAACCTTCCCAGCACACTGATGATGTGCCTTTACTGTCACTGGTCACATCAGTCAAGCCTGCACTTTTGTGGGGCTTATCATTGCTGCTAGAATGTTCTGGACCGGCGGCACTGAGTTCGGTCATTCTCTCCCTGTGTGCTCTCAGCATCTTTGAGTTGTGGCTGGCCCTCCATCTCATCAGCATCTGTGTCCAGTGACAGGGTCCTGAAGGGTTCAGCTCACAAAGGATGCCATAAGATCAGGAGAAGTTAACGTTTCCCCCCTGCATCTCCATGATATGATCCGGTTCACAGAGTGCGAGCGATCTTCCATCAGCCAGACAGGACTCAGACATTCACATAAGCTACTTGGGGATCAATGGAGTGTCCTCACTGCATGTCATCATCATCCTCCTGGAATGTAGGAACTATGGGCATCTACTGCGCCTACATGACAGGAGCCTTATCACAGAGGGTATGTGAGCTGCCATCAGCCAGACTGGAATCAAATGTTCAAAGGCAAAGTAAGGATCCACGGTGTCTCCTCACTGCATATCGGCATCATCCTCCATGAATCTAGCAGTTATGAGGGCCTCCTGAGTGTGCCTGCCTCACCTGACAAATACAATGGCCCCATCGCCATCGTCCTCACCACCAAAGGTCTCCTCACCCTCATCTCCATCGACATCCTCCTCATCAGAGGAGATGTGTAGCTCCTCCATCTCCTCCTCAGCCAGCTCGTCTCCCCGTTGCAGCGCTAGATTGCGAAGGGCGTAGTAGACAATGATGATGTGCGACACCCCCCCGGACTGTATTGCAGGACTCTACCAGACCGGTCCAGGCATCGGAACTTCATTTTCAGCATTCAGATGGTATGCTCCACCAAGTTGCGAGTTGCAGCATGAGCTTCGTTATACCTTCGCTCTGCTGCACCCTGAGGCCACGTCCTCTGTGGGTAGCCCTTGTCCCTGAGGAGCCATCCCTGCAGCTTCTGTAAATCCTGGAAGACGTCAGGAATCTAAGATCTACAGAGAATGTAGGAGTTGTGGACACTCCCTGGGAACTATGCGCAGACAAGTTGAACATTCAGTTCAGCAAGTGGAAGCCTTCCTTGAGGTTTACGTAGTTGACCGCTTGTAGCCACGGAGACCTGAGCACCACATGAGTGCAGTTAATGGCACCATGAAATGTGGAAAACCTAGACAAATCCTCTTACATCCTGGCTTTTCTGATCCTGGGCGAAATGCACAAAGTTGTGTGCCTTTGCGAAGATGGCACCCGTGACCTCATGGATGCATTTGTGCATGGAAGCTTGCGACAGCCCACAGAGGTCACCTGTGCAGCCCTGAAAGTAGCCACCCATGTAAAAATTGAGCACCATGGTCACTTTCACAGCCACTGGCAGTGGATGCTCTCCATGTCTCCGTGGCACCAAATTCTGCAGCAGGTGGCACGTGTGACCGATCAGTTCCCTAGACTTGCGCAGTCTTCGGTAACACTGGTTCATGGGCATCTGCAGGAATGACAAGCACCATCTATAGAGTCTGGGTCTAGCTAAGCACCAACCAGCAACAGCTCGCTGTGGCTCTTCAGCAGCGTGCAGGACCCCTTCTTCCTGAGGGTGCTGCTCCTCCCTCTGCCCAGCTGGGTGCCTCCGTCGCCCTCTTCTCCTTCGTCTCTGCTTTCTGTAAGCTATGAGGCAGGCAGCTAGGTCACCAGGCTCCATACTCCTGCAGGATTAAAGAGGGAGAGACACTTGAGTTAGCTTGTGTGTACTAAGAACCTCTCTCGGTTAAGTCTGAAGGCCACTTAACATATCTCAGAGAGTACTGGCCACCACTTAGTTGGCCGAAGTTTAGTGCGCTGCATGGCTGCCCGAAACCCCACCCACCTCCGCCCCACTCCACCTGACCAATTGGCAGCAGCTTTGTCCACTGGACTTTTAAAAAATTTATTCATTTACGGGATGTGGGCATTGCTGGCTGGGCCAGCATTTATTGCCTATCCTTAATTGCCCTTGAGAAGGTGGTGCTGAGCTGCTTTCTTGAACTGCTGCAGTCCCTGTGGTGTAGGTACACCCATAGTGCTGTTGGGAAGGGAGTTTCAGGATTTTGACCCAGCGACAGTGAGGGAACAGTGATATATTCCCAAGTCACTATGATGAATTTCTTAGAGGGGAATTTCCAGGTGGTGGTGTTCCCATGTATCTGCTGCCTTTTTCCTTCTAGATGGTAGTGGTCATGGGTTTGGAAGGTGCTGTCTAAGGAGGCTTGGTGAATTCCTGCAGTGAATCTTGTTGATGGCACATACTGCTGCTACTGTGCATCCATGGTGGAGGGATTGAATGTTTGTGGATGTGGTGCCAACCAAGCGGGCTGCTTTGTCCTGAATGGTGTCCAGCTTCTTGAGTTTTGTTGGAGCTGCACTCATCCAGGCAAGTGGAGAGCATGGACTACATATGTGCTGTCAGCTCAGGCGCTGAACTGCACTGCTAGCTTGATGCATGGGGGACACGGGTCCAAACCAGGATGATGACATTGTGTCCACCTCCACCAGTGACTGCTCCATGGTCAGCTTTAGCAAGGAGATTCTTCAATTTGACCAGTTGCCCAATCTGTAGTCTGCTAAAAACGCTCATTACTTTGCAACCTGTGCCCGAGGGGTGAAATGTGGCACTTTCAGACCTCTGCATTGCTCAAGTGGGCTGATAAGCTAAAGGCCCAACTGCAAGCATGTCAACGCGGCTGTGCCTGATCTGTCTCAGCTGAGAAGGAATGGTCACTTTACACAAGGTTTCCCTAATATGTTGCAGCTACCCACCCCCTCCACCCCACCACATGTGCTTGTGCACTACCATGAACCACAGTGCAGTCCTTCCCCCCCTCCCTGCCCCCACAATTCGCCTCAACTGCAGGGCAGCCCCTGCCCCAGCACCACACTGTCAGCTAGCTGGGAAAATACGACTTCCCTGTGCACTCACTCGGATGTGTGATGCCTCAACCTTGAGGTCCAACAGGTGACCTTTACGAGTGCTGCGCAATGTTACTGTGCACTCACCTCCGGATTCCCTCGAAGTGCAGCTTGCCAGGTATACGCCTTATAAATGCTGTCGTGGGTGCTCGGATGATTCAGCGTGGGCAGATGATTCCGGCAAGCCGGGCTAATGATGAGATGCAGATGTATTACAATGGAGTTCCCGATGTGTGGCATTGGGAACACAGCCCACCATTGACGGGCAGAGTGGACGATTGCAAACTGGTTTCACAGTCCTAAACTTGATTTTTGGCCCTTCTGCCAAATTGTCCATGAAGCCTGCTGCCAGCGGGCACAGAAGATTCCACCCTTAGAAAATAACGGAATGACTGGGCAGAGCCACCGTGGATTTATGAATGGGAAATCTTGTTTAACAAACCTGATGGAGTTTTTTGAGAATGTAACTAGCATGATAGAAAAGGGGGAACTGGTGGATGTGGTATATTTAGATTTTTAGAAAGCTTTTGATAAGGTCCCAGACAAGAGGTTAGTAAACAAAATTAGAGCACATGGGATTGGGGGTAATATACTGGAATGGATTGAGAACTGGTTAACGGCCAGAAAACAATGAGTAGGAATAAATGGGTCATTTTCAGGTTAGCAGGCCATGACCAGTTGGGTACCGCAAGGATCAGTGCTGGGGCCCCAGCTATTCACAATCCATATCAATGATTTGGATGTGGAGATTAAATGTAATATATCCAAGTTTGCAGATGACATAAAACTGGGTGGAAGCATGAGTTATGGGGAGGATGCAAAGACTTGTCAGAGGGATTTGGGAAGGCTAAGCAAGTGGGCAAAAAATTGGCAGATGGAATCCAATGTGGGGAAATGTGAAGTTATCCACTTTAGTAGGAAAAACAGAAACACCGAGTATTTCTTAAACAGTGAGAGACTGGGAAGTGTTGAGCTTCAAAGAGACTTGGGTGTCCTTGTTAATGAGTCACTGAAAGTTAACATGCAGATACAGCAAGCAATTAAGAAGTCAAATATAATGTTGGCCTTTATTACAAGAGGATCTCAGTATAGGAGTAAAGATTTCTTACTGCAATTATATAGAGCCTTACCAAAGAAATGATACACTTGCCATAGAGGGAGTGCAACGAAAGTTCACTAAATTAATTCCTGGGATAGAGGGATTATCCTTTGAGGAAAGGTTAAATAGACTGGGCCTTTATTCCCTGGAGTTCAGATGAATGAGAGGCGATCTCATTCAAATGTACAAAATTCTCACGGGGCTCAACAGGGTCTATGCAGAAAGGATGTTTCCCTTGGCTGAACGGCCTAGAGCCAGGGGATACGGGGCAGAATTTTCCGTGCCCTCCGGCGTCGGATGTGACCGGTGGCAAGAGCGGACAATATGGCACGATCAGTTTTACGATGGCGAGAAGCCAGTTCGCAATGGTCGGCTCAGCCCGCCAACTGCAGGCCTCGTTTCCCACCATCAGATGCCGGGAAGCTCATTGTAATGCATCAGGCCAGCCTGCCGGAATCATCCGTTCCCCCCCACTGGGTCGTCCATCCCCATTGGCAGGAAAGCACACCAACGTGTTTCACAACAGCACATAAGCGACATGCACTTGATGGCCTGCACTTTGAGGGGCACTTTGCAGCGCTCACCACGGTAACCTGTGGGACTTCAAGTTTCAGGGGCGCTGGGGGGGGGAGGCTGGGCTTAAGGGCAGCCTTGCCGTTGAGGTGACTTGTGGGGAGGGGGGCGGTGGTTAAGAGCAGCCCTGCGGTTGAAGATACCGCACAAGCATTTGGGGTGTGGGTCAGGCGGGGAAGGGAAGTGGCCACGCATTCGGGAAACTTGTATAAAATGACCATTCCTCTGCAACTGAGACAGTTCAGGTGCAGCCGCATTGATATGATTGGGATTAAAACAAAAACTGCTGGAAAGACTCAGCAGGCCTGACAGCATCTGTGGAGAGAGAAACAGAGTTAACTTTTCGAGTTGTGTGACCTTTCTTCAGAGCTAAAGAAAAGTGGAAATGTGATGAAATATATACTGTTTAAGGGGGTGGAGAAGGTGAAGCTGGATAGAAGGCCAACGATAGGTGGGGGGTAAGGAGAGATTAACAAAGATGTCATGGACAGAAAGACATAGGCAGTGGTAAACGGTAGTTAACGGTAGTGGTAAAGGCTAAAGGAGGCACTGATAGTGGTATAAAGGTAAGAAAGCAGAATGTGTTAATAGCAGAACAAGGGTCAGCACTCTGTGAAATAACAACATGGAACAAGGAACAGATGACCCTTTTGAGGGTGGGGCTGGGGAGGGTTAGGGGAAAAGGATGGAAAAAGAGATAAAAAGGATAAAAAGGGGGTTAAACAATGAATAAATAAAAATGAAAATAAGTGGATAAAAAATAAAAATAAATATAAATAAAAAAGGATGGTTAAAAAAGGGGTGAGGATGGTGGAGAGAGTGCATGGTCTGAGGTTGTCGAACTCAATGTTAAGTCCGGAAGGCTGTAAAGTGCCTAGTTGGAAGATGAGGTGCTGTTCCTTCAGTTTTCATTGAGCTTCACTGGACCATTGCAGCAGGCCAAGGACGGACATGTGGGCATGAGAGCAGGGTGGAGTGTTGAAACGGCAAGCGACAGGGAGGTCTGGGTCATGCTTGTGGACAGACCGAAGGTGTTCCGCAAAGCAGTCACCCAGTCTGCGTTTGGTCTCTCCAATGTAGAGGAGACAGCATTGGGAGCAACGAATGCAGTAGACCAAGTTGAAGGAGGTGCAAATGAAACGTTGCTTCACCTGAAAGGAGAGTTTGGGTCCTTGGTTGGTGAGGAGGTAGGAGGTAAAGGGGCAGGTGTTGCACCTTCTGCATGCCTCATCTACCGATTATGCACTTCACAGCCTTCGGGACTTAACATTCAGCTCCTCATCTTCTGATTGGGCCGGCCTCCACGGCATCCAAAAGGCACGTGAGGGACGGGTCACTGAAGCTTGGGGCTGGGCTGCAGTCTTCAGTTTCAGGGCCATGCCTTCCATGCAGCAGTGGTAGTCTGGAAGCACTGAAAGCGACTGAACTTTAAGTATGGCATCCGGCTTGATGCAGCAGCAGGGTGATGGTGGGTGGGTGGGCGAATGAAATGGCATGTTTCCCGGGAATGCATAACTAATGCGGTAGGTTTGGGACAATATGGTGTGAAAACCCACCATTGTGGCCAGCGGGTAAAATGTTGTTTTACCCGCCCACTACGGCACTTGGTGCAAATCTGGGAAAATTCCATAATCTCAGAATAAGGGGGCAGGCCATTTAGGACTGAGATGAGGACAAATTTCTTCCCTCAGAGTGGTGACTCTTTGGAATGCCCTGTCTCAAAGGGCTGTGGAAACTCAGTCACTGAGAATGTTCAAGACTGAGATCGATAGGTTTCTACATCAAGGGATACGGGAATAGTGCAAAAAAATGGCGTTGAAATAGCCATGACCTCATTGAATGGTGAAGTGGGCTTGAAGGGCTGAATGGCCTACTGCCAGAGGTGGATTTACAATGAAACACATCATGCATGGCACTGGGGCCCCAAAAGACAAGGGGGGTCAGGTGGGGTGAGTTTTTCCAGCATTTTTTTTTTTTAGCCCAAAATGAATGAGCTTCAAAACATTCAAACTGCATACGCGAACTGGTGCTGCATTCACAAAGTTAAAAAGGGAAGCGCCAAGTAAATGCGTTATTTTTGGGACTGAGTTCCATGTGTGATGGGAATGACAGGCACCCAGGGTGGTCTTGGCCTCTGGTCAGCTATAAAAACATGCCCAAAGAAAACATTTTTTGCTTCACTGACGAGTGATCATTTCACAAAGCGGGTCCGTCTCTGTCAAACCTTCACAAAGTAAATAGTAGGACTCCGTTATTCCACCAGGAAAACAATGCTTAGAGAAGCAACTTTGAAAGGAGATTGAAATATTCAGAAATGATATTAACAAATAACTGGGATCTGCTCCTTTTC
The DNA here is from genome assembly GCF_017639515.1 of Carcharodon carcharias. Classification (NCBI taxonomy): domain Eukaryota; kingdom Metazoa; phylum Chordata; class Chondrichthyes; order Lamniformes; family Lamnidae; genus Carcharodon; species Carcharodon carcharias. Next base: position 92,543,772 of record NC_054483.1, read on the forward strand.
CAACCAGGTTGCCACAGCAATTAAATTTCCCCCTTTGATAAATCCCCCTCCTCCCACATACACTCCCTCACTGATACAAGATGTGCCATTTGCTAACAAATCTAGAACAGACAGCTAGGGGCACACAGTGAGCCAAGTCACTCCACTCAACAATAGTGAAGTCCGTCTGCTCCCCTCAGCCCACAACCGCCAATGCAGGGAGCTCACTCACTGGTTGTTTGAATGAATAGTTAGGCCACAGGTCAAAGGTGTCAGCAGTGGCTCTGGCCTCTGGGTTAGACAGTTGTGGGTTCAAGTCCCACTCCTGTCCAGACAGATACTCTAGGGAAGTGCTGTCCTGTCAGAGATGCCACCAATTGATGTATAAGATCCCATGATGCTATTTTGACGAAGAGTAGGTGGGTTACCCCTGGGATTGAATTTTTCGGTTGATGTGCAGGCGGTGCCCAACATGCTCAAGCGTGAAATAGCATGCGATGTCATTGGGTGAGCATCCCAGCGATGATATTTTGCTTAGTGGGCACGTGTGGGTGCCAGAGCTGCACCCACCATCAGTTAATAGGCCAGTTAAGGCCTTTAACAAATCAATTAATGCTGATTTTTTGTTGCCTGTGTGATTTCGTGATCATCGCATGGGCAAAATGGGCAGGAGGCCAGCCGACAATTTCAAAAACCTCATCCACGGGCGGAATAAAGGGGTCAGCAGCATTGCCAGTATGAGTAATGAAGAGTTCGGTGGATCGTTTGCTGCTGGTGACTTATTGGTATATGGCAGCTTCATCTCTGTCTGGGGCTTCATTGTTAGCATTTCCAGGCTTCATTTCAGGACTCCTTGGTGTCTCCAAGGGCCCTGGAGGATTCAGACCGTGTGGACCCTTCCAGGTATCAGACAGCCTTCCCTTACCCTGGTAATGGGGATTGTGGTCTCCACTGCTGGCACCTCCTCTGAGGAGGAAGAGAGGGGCAGAAGGGAGAGGAGGCCAGGTGTCCCAATAAAGCTTCCAGGGGAGCGACCTGTGGGAGGAGAGGGGCAGGCACTAAGGATGCAGGGACAGCAGGAAGTCCAAGGTGGAAGAGGCTGCAGAAGGCGCCACTATCCTGCTGCCAGGGTTTACAGGCAGTGATGCAGCTACCTCAATATGTCAGAGGTGCAATGCTGAAGGAGGCTCAGCCTCTCAAGGGAGGCTGTGATCTCCATCTGTCAGATGATTGGGCCCGAGATCAGCTATGGCTGTGTGGGTGGACACCCCATGCCAGTGGTTCTGAAGTCACAGTTGTCCTCAACATCTATGCCTCCAGTTCTTTCCAGGGGTCAGTGGGGGATCTGTGTGGAGTCTCCCACGCAGCTGTCCACAATTGCATCAAACTGGTGACAGAAGCTCCATTCAGGTGGCTACTGACATTTATTTATTTCCATACAGAGGAGGCCAGCCAGGCTGAGTGAGCCAGAGGGTTTGCAGTGATTGCTGTGTTCCCCCCCATCCAGGGTGCAATAGACTGCGCATATGTGACCAAGAAGGCTCCAGTGGGTAAGCAGGTGCCTTCGTCAGCAGGAAGGGATTCCATTCGATGAACGTGCAGATTGTGTGTGACCACAGGATGCAGATTCTGCAAGTCTGTGCAAGGTACCCTGGCAGATCCCATGACACGTATATCCTGAGACACTCCCAGTTGCTGAGGCTCTTCAGTCCTCCAGCCCGACTGGATGGATGGCTGCTGGGTGACAAGGGCTATCCCTTGAAAAGGTGGCTTATGACGCCTCTCCACCCAAGAACAGAAGCAGAGCAGCAGTATAACAGGTGTCATCCTCCACGAGGGCAGTGAAAGATAGGACCATAGGTCTTCTGAAGACTCGCTTCCAATGCCTAGACCCGTCAGGGGGAGCACTGCAATACTCCCAGAGCAGTGTCACTAATAGTGGTTGAATGTTGTGCTCTCCACAATCTGGCACTGACAAAGGGGGACCCACTGGAGGATTAGGATGTTGCCACAGCTGCACAGGCCACAGATGATGAATCCAGTAGTGAGTCCAAGGACGAGCATGGTGAGGAGGATGCTGAGGGCATGGAGGTAGACCTCTGTATCCTTCAGGGAGGCAGGGACACCAGGTATGCCTTGATCCATTGCTCCGTCAGCTAGGCTGCCAAATAAGCATTACCACCTCATGCCAGCACTGCCACCTCTATGCTGGATGTCTGAAAGGACCCTTTCCTTTGTCCCCAAAGTCCACTCAGTGCAATAAAGCTTCAAGCCACCCACATCCAGTTTTACATACTGACGTACCCTGCACCACATTAAATAAATAAAGAAGGTGAAGCGTATTCAGGCTATTACAACAAAAGAAAATTGATCTAATGTTGACAGTCAATACAAATTAACAGAACATCCTCTGGTCTTCAACCCTAGACCAGTTAAATTAAACAAAACCTTGCACAACAGAAAATCACCTGTGACCAGACCTTCTTGTGCCTCTGGTGCCTTAAATTAACATTTGTGAGTATTACGTCTTGGTGCTCCCCGTTTCACTGGCAGAGGTATTGGAGGCAGCCTGCTGACACTGCTATCTTGTTGGCCTTGATGACCATGGTGGTCGTCCTCTGGCCAGTGGAGCCTGTTATCCTGCCTGGGAGGAAGCTGCCAGTTCCACAGCTGGCATCTCCCCAGTCACCGCAGTTTCATCAGGTACCATGGTCACTATCAGAGGGGCGGAGGAGCTGCTGCTGTCATCCAGAGCATCCTGAGAGGAACCATGGAGATGACAGGCAGTACATGCACCAAAGTGAGATCACTCTGGACCTCCCTGCTCACCATTGATGGACAGGTACCTTGCTGGGATACAGGGTGCCTCATCCATTTCCCACTCGGACACTGACCACCTAAGGTCATTGCCTGTGTGAGAGCTTGCAAGTCAGAGCGCAACCCCAGAAAGCCCTGATCTTGTTCCTGGAGCTGCCTCTCCATGAGAGTTGCCATTCTCTCAATGGAGGAGGCAATGAGCTCGGCCATGAGGGTCAATGCAGTGCTCATGCTCCATATGGACTCCTCCATAACGGAGACCATGGCTCCCATATCTTCATGGATCTCCCACCAGATCCTCCCACACATCTCGCTGGACATTCAGCATCTGCCGCCTAATGGATGACTCCAGAGGCTCATCATCTGCCTTCGACTGAGCATTGTCCTGTTCTCCAGTGGTCCTCTGAGTGCCGGCACCCTGGGCATGCTCTGCCTCCACCTGTACCTCAAGTGAGTGTGAAGTGCCCTCACCACTGTGCACTGACATTCTAGCCGAAGATCTAATGCCCACCGAGGTGCTGGTATCTGCTCTGGTGCCTGGTTCAGAGAGCGGACGTGATGCAGGTGCATCTGGAGCCTGTTCCTCTGGCATCTTGGTGGGTCTTTGGTATCCTGTGATTGGGTGCATGCTGACAAACCTAAGGGAGAACAATGACATGTCATTAGTTTAAGTCATCACACTGTCACTGTACATGCCTGGCACCCTGGTGAGACAATGGAGATCTGCATCATGGTGTTATCATCTTTCAGTGAACAATGGGGACTCCATTTTTGAGGCTCCCATCAATGATGAGACTACACTGGAAAGTTTGCTCCATCCAAAACTCTCACCTCTGTGCACTGCACCCTTACCTTGGTGTGACATCCCAGCCTCTCCATGGTCTGTTGACCGAGGTGCATACCAGCTCTTCAGCTTCAAGGCGTCCTACTCGTAGTGTCTCCAAGGCCTCAGGAGAAATTAGACCATGTGGACCCTTCCAGGTATCCCTGGTAATGGAGATTGTGCTCTCTACTGGTGGCACCTCCTCTGAGGAGGAAGAGAGGAGCAGAAGGGAGAGGAGGCCAGATGTCCCAATGCAGCTTCCAGGGCGGCGACCTATGGGAGGAGAGGCACAGGCACAAGGGGTACAGGGTCAGCAGGTAGTCCAAGTCGTAAGGGGCCACAGAAGATGCCACCATCTTGCTACCAGGGTTTACATGCAACTACCTCAATATGTTCGAGGTGCAATGCTGAAGGAGGATCCGCATTTCCAGGGAGACTATGACCTCCATTTGTCAGATGATTGGGCCTGAGATCAGCTTTGACTGTGTTGGTGGAGACCCCATGCCAGTGGCTCTGAAGGTCACAGTGGCCCTCAACTTCTATGCCTCTGGCTCCTTCCAGGGGACAGTAGGAGGACCTTTGTGGGGTTTCCCAATCAGCTGTCTACAGTTGTGTCAAGCTGGTGTCAGAAGCTCTGTTCAGACAGGTAATGACACTCATTCATTTCTGTACAGACGAGTGCAGCCAGGCTGAGCGAGCCAGAGGCTTTGCAGCGATTGCTGGGTTCCCCCGCATCCAGGGTGCAATAGACTGCACACATGTGGCCAATAAAGCGCCAGTGGGTAAGCCGGGTGCCTTGGTCAACAGGAATCGATTCCACTCCATGAACGTGCAGATAGTGTGTGACTACAGGATGCAGAGTCTGCAAGTTTGTGCAAGATACTCTGGCAGCTCCCATGACGCTTATTTCCTCAGACACTCCCAGTTGCTGAGGATCTTCAGTGCTCCAGCCCGACTGGATGGGTGGCTGCTGGGGTAACAAGGGCTATCTGCTCAAACGGTGCCTCATGATGCCTCTCCACCATCCAAGGCAGAGTAGAGTTATAATAGGGGTCTTGCCTCCACAAGGGCAGTGGTAGAGAGGATTATAGGTCTTCTCAAGATACGCTTCCAATGCCTGGACCGTTCAGGGGGAGCACTACAATACCCCCAGAGTGATGTCACTGATAGTGGTTCCATGCTGCGCTTACCACAATCTGGCACTGGCAAGGGGGGACCCACTGGAGGGAGAGGATCTTGAGGCAGCTCCACAGGCCACAGAGGATGAATCCAATAGCGAGTCAGAAGAGGAGCCTGGTGAGGAGAATGCTAAGGGCATGGAGGTAGCCCTCTGTATCCTTCAGGGAGGCAGGGATGCCTTGATCCAACGCTCCTTCAGCTAGGCTGCCAAAGATCTACTTCCACCTCATGGCAGGGCTGCCACCTCCATCCCAGGTGTCTGAAATGACCCTTTCATTTGAACCCCAAGTCCACTCAGTGCAATAAAGTTTAGAGCCTCTCATGTCCAGCACTAGGTACTGACGCACCCTGCACCAGAAAAAAAAGGAAACATATCCTAGCCATTAAGAAAAAAGCAAAATTTATTTAATTTTCACACTCACAACAAATGAACATTGCTATACCTGTTGCTAATAGCCACACCAGTTAACATATTAAGAAAACATGGCAGAACAGGAGATCACCTGTGAACAGTCCTTCTTGTGCCCATGGTGCCTTACACTTACATTTGCGAATGCTGTGTCTAGTTGCCCCCACCACTCGCTGGCACTGGCATTGGAGACAGCCTGCTGACTCCACTGTTTTGTTGGCCTTGATGGCCTTGGCGGCCGTCCTATGTCCAGTGGAGCCTGTGCTGGCCCCACCTGGGAGAGAACGACCAGTGCCACGCCTGGCATCTCCGCAGTCACCACAGCCTCATCAGGTGCCACGGTCACTGCCAGAGGGGTGGAAGAGCTGCTGCTATCATCCAGAGCACCCTGAGAGGAACCCACAGAGACAATAAGCAGATCATGTGTCAATATGTGGTCGCTCTGGACCTTTCTGCTCACCATTGATGGACAGGCACCTAGCTGGGACACTGGAAGGCTCATCCATATCCCACACGGTCACTGACCATCTGAGGCCAGTGTCTGTGTGAGTGCTTGCAGATCCGAACTCAACCCCAGGAACCCCTCATTCTGTCCCTGGAGCTGCATCTCCTTGACAGTCGCCACTCTCTCAATGGAGGAGGCAGTGCGCCTGGTGATGAGGGTCAATGCAGTGTTCATGCTCAGCATGGATTCCTCCACACCAGAGACCATGGCACACATACCCCCCTGCACATCCCGCTGCACATCCAGCATCTGCCACCTAATGGATGATTCCAGAAGCTCATCATTTGCCTTTGACTCAGCAACGTCCTGGTCTCCAGCAGTCCTTTGACTGAGGTGCTCTGAGCGGTCTCAGCCTCCGCTTGCTCCTCAACTGAGCACCAAGGGCCCTCACTGCTGTGCACCAACATTCTAGCCGATGACCTAACGCCCTCCGAGGTGCTGATATCTGCGCTGGTGCCTGGTTCAGAGAGCGGGTGTTGTGTAGGTGCACCTGAAGCTCAGTGGTCCTCTGGCATCAGGGGTGGCTCTTTGGGGTCCTGTGATTGAGTGTGTGCTGGCGAATCTAAGAGAGAACAATAACATGTCATTAGTTTAAGTCATCACACTGTCACTGTGCATGTCAGGCACCCTGGTGAGACAATGGAGATCTGCATCATGGTGCTATCGCTTTTCAATGATCAATGGGGAATCCAGTTTTGAGGCTCCCATTAATGATGAGACTACACAAGAATGTTTACATAATCTGACACTCTCACCTCTGTGCATTGCACCTTTACCTTCATCAGAGATCCCTGCCTCTCCATGAACCATTGACCGAGGTGGGTGGCGGCTCTCCAGCTCCAGTGCGTCCATATCAAACCTTGTCATGATTAGGAGGTTTGCAGGGCCTCTGCCTGTCCTTGACCTCTCGATGTTGTAATGGTTCCTCTTCTCCTGAAAGGACAGAGGAGCGTTGATTAGTCCCCTCTCTACCTGCAGCATCATATCAGCCTGGCCAACCCCACCTGAGGAACACCTTGCAGGGCACATCCGAGTTGTGGCCCTCAAGCTGCAAGGCACTCAATCCAAGCAGCCAGGTGTCAACCCCCTTGGCCAGCTCCGGCATCATTGACAGTTAGCACTCAGACTCTAACACCCCAGAGGGGACGGCCAGCCCTTAACACTTCTCCAGACTGATCCATGTCAACTCAGTACTCAACCTTGCCGAGCGCAACAGGCCGTTGAATCTTTTGCAGCGATGCACACATGTGCACCTCACTGCATCGTGGCTGTTGACTTTGGCTGCCACGCCTTCCAAGCTTTATTGGCCTAGTGTGTTGGTCTTCTCCTGCCATCCCTGGGAACGAGGGTATTCTGCCTGACACCCACCTCCTCTACGAGGACCGCAAGGCACTAGTCCAAGAAACAGGGGTGGGTGGGGGGTGGGGGTCAAGTGCCCACCCGACCTGCCCTCCCACCTGGCATCTCCAGCTGCTGCTGAGGCCATTGCTCCAGCCTCTGGGCCGAAGAAATGTCCTCCCTTTGCAGCCTTCAGGGAGCTGTCTCTGCTGATTTTAAACCGCCCACCAGGTTGCCATTGGACCTGGCGCCCGACAGGCCCCTGCCCCAGCCCGGCCCTACCCAACCATTCGGAAGACGCTCCTCACGCTGGGCGGGGCATTAATTGGCGGTTGGAGGCCTGTTTCTCAACCACTCCTGGGCCCACCAATTGCACGCACCCGACGAGGGAAAAATTCAGGCCCGTGTTTCCTTTGGGGCACAAAGCCCAAACCTAACAGGAAATTCTAAGTGCAGTGCCAGAAGGGGTTAAGAAACACAAAAGGCCCAGGTTATCTGTGCATCTTTTACTGTTCCTCCTGTTTGAAAGCCAAACGTGAGACCTCCAATCAACTGAGGTTTCCCAGGCATTCTAAAGATAGGGAATAAAACTTGGCCAGTTTTCCTGTGGCCATGGAAACCTTCAAACATGCAAAAATTATGCTAATTAGTTCCAAGTTGGCTCCGTCCCTTGTAGAGCCCATTTAAAGTTTACGGAAGTGTTGGGCTGGCTCAGCCTCTGGAAGAAGATAGCTTAAAGATGTTTTGCGTCCTTGAATATTTGCTGCAAACCTTAATTATTCTTCACTGAACAATTAAATTCATCTACAAGTAGTCAGCAGCAAATGAATTCCTGGCGATGCAGAGGACAAATAATTGGCATTACTAGACTTTTACTTACCTTTGCTGCTGCGGCCTTGTTTACAGCTGTAAAATTTGCAGCCAACAGAGCTGTCAGGATAGAAATTCCTTTGGGGATTTAAATAGTGTTACAAGATTTGGATGAGAAAGATGAATTCACAAGAAAAATAACTACAGCAGATATGATTATCCTCCCCCTTCTTCAGATACTATGCCCTAAGGGGGCGTTGGCAACCATAGATTCCAATGGACTGGTCCATGATTATGCCTGGTTAAGTACTGCAGTGGTTTGCCATTTTGTTTTGCAATATGACTGACCAGGAAACTCCACCCCTCTCACCGCCTGCCATCAGGCATATTGGATGGGTCTACAGGCTGGTAATCAATCTGTTTGGCCACACTATGAGCACACATTTCATGGCCTGAATTGAGACTTAAATCCAGAGCTTCTAGCCCAGGGGTAAGGATGTTACCACAGCACCACAAGACCTCCCCAGAAATGATTATACTTCAGCCGTTATGCAAACAGCTGTCATTACATCAGGAGGCACAGCAATACCAGATTCTTCTGACATGTCTGAGGAGACAGTCCTTGCCACTTTACAAAGGAGGCAGTCTCCTTCATTTCCTGCCACCTCCTCCAGCTTGACTGAACTCAACTTTCACAGTAGGAAAATCTGTTCCCATAGCTTTGCAGGTCACCACTGCAGTAAGTTTTTATTCTTACAAATTACTGCAAGGGACGTGTGCTAGATTAGCATGGTCCATGGTCCATAAATTGTATCAATCAAGGGCAGGATTTTGAGCTCATACGGAGCCAGAAACAGAGGCAGGCGGTGCTAAAAATAATCCCGCCAGCTGATGTGCCAGTTCCCAGGCTCCATTGCACCACTGGGCCATTTTTCCAGAAGAGGGATGGGGGTGTGGCAGGGCCCCCTGCCTGCATGTTGTGGGTACTCGACACAGCTTATTAAGGGCCACTTATGACCAATTGCAGGGGACCGACTAGGATTTTCCCCACAGTGGTGGCCTGGCTGCAAAAACCACTCTTAACTTAAATTTTTAAAAAATGAAGCACCCTCTTCTTTACTTACCTTTCATTGCAGCCTTTCAAGTTGGAAGGCCTCTGATTTGCCCTCCAACTTTGAGAGTTCATTCGCTATCCTTAATTGGATGATGAGCCCCTGCCCCACCTCTAGCCTGGCCGTTAATTGGCCGTCTTGGAAAAAATCACAAAGAGTGACTTTCTCCAATGCAGTGAGGATTTCTGACCCACATTTCAGCCTGATGGAAAAACTTGGGGGAAAATCCTGCCTTATGTATGCAAAGGGCAACATTTTATTACTTACCCTGTGGGAGCAGCACAGAACATTTTCCAAATGGTAGGTTTCCCAAGAGTGCAAGCACCCATATGACTCGCCAGACACCTCACATCAACCCTATGGTCCACATGAACGGATTGAAATAGATCTTTGTGACTACAGGCCCAAGGAACTAGATGATGGCAGGGAAAAGTTGGAGGAGCAACTAAGTTAGAACTACTTCGATTAAGTTCCTCGCATGGGCCCACTCCTGTCGATTTGAATGCACTTAGTGCATCTGCAGCAATGGCTTCTCCCTTTACAGCACTGCCACTTCTGGATCCCCCATGGTTCTACTTTTGGCTCCCTCCTTTTCCTCAGCTGGACACTGCCCCTCAATGGCATTATCCACAACATGGGGTCAATGTAGGCTGATGACATCCACATTTAATTCTCCACCAACACTCTTCACCCCTCAATTGGCTCTGTGCTGCTAGATTGCTTTGTTTCATTGTGCCTTTGTAGTTCTACAGCCTCAGGATGAAAACAACTACTTCCGAGATCCCTCTCACATATACACACCCATTTGTCCACAGAGGTTAGAAATCCTTATGATCTAGCAGCCCAGGAAAAATTTCCAGATGTAATCCTGAAGCGAACTCAAACACAGACCTGGTAGAGAAGGTTTACTTATTGCTGGCATTTATAACATTATTTGTCAAAATTTTATGTTAAGTTTCTTGATTTAGTTCAGAATAGTGCAATTTTATTTTTGTATTTGTCATTTTTATTTGCGTCGACTGACTTGAATGGAAAGAGACAATAGCAACTGAAGGAAAGTTTGAAGAAAGTGTTAGAATGATCTTCTAGATTTATCTTGTGACAGTTTCTGATTCCTGATTAGTAGTTTAATCAAAAAGTTAAAACTTTGATGGGTTGGGTATGTGAAAGTCACCAATTGACAGAAAGTTCCTTGTGGAATTAACCTCAAATTTATCTCTCAATGGACTGATTTAGATCAATTCCCCACAGGAAATGCCTGCACAGTGGCCTTCAGGGGCAAGCCAAGTTAAACACAGCTGCATTTTACCAAATATATACAGTCGTGCTCTGGACCCCAAAACTCTGTAGTCCGCACAACAGGAAATCATTCACATTTTGTTGTCGTGCCGTCATGAAAGTTAATGGCAACAGCAACTAGGTTATGGGCATATACTATTTCCCAGCTAAAAATATTGGCAAGTATTCTCAAGCTTGCAATCAACTACCAGAAGGTATGCAAAAACAGCTCAGTTTGACTCATGTTACAACTTCCTGCCTTGTCACTTACTGTGAAAAAGCTTATTTTCTCTGGCACCTATCCCAGTAATTCGGTGAAACCCAGGACCTTGTTGTTCTATATTGAAGCATTACACTCTACAGACTGTTTCATCAACACTTCTTCTTTTTAACGTTTTACTTTGGGGGGGAAAGGCAAGGCATATGCGCCTTTTCTATGTAATCTGAGTGGATATATGTATAACTTCCTTTACTACGACAGACTAATTATTAAGAAATTCATTCTTCAGATTATTGGCGAGACGGTATTTATTGTCCATCCCTCACTGCCTTAAGAAGGAGCTGACATTGGGTCACCTTCTTTGATACAACTGAGTGGATTGCTACGCCACTTCAGAGAGCAGTTAAGTCGCATATTGGTGAGGTACTAGAGTCACATATAGGCCAGATCAGGTAAGGACGATAGGTTTCCCTCACTAAGAGACATGAATGAACCAATTGTGTTTTAAACAACAATCCAACATATTCATAATCGCTTATACTGAAGGTAGTTTTTTATTTCCAGATTTTAAACTGAACTCAAATTCTCAATGGTTGGATTTAGATTCACAATCATGATCATTTAATCACTGTACCTCACCTTACATTAATACATGTGAAATCTCCAGTGGCAAAGATGGATATGGTTCCTCAAAATCTAAAGAAGCTTGCATTTTCTTTACAAAATAAATCTCTGAATGTTTATTCTAGCTGTTAATTGTTCAGCCATGAGTATTAATTTTGAGACCGCAATTATTTTCAAACTGGATGGAATTTTACCAATTAAGTGCAGATACAAGTTTAAAAATATGAACCAAGTGTGACATTAAATTGTATAGTTTTGAGAGTAGTGGAGTGGGAAGCACAAAATAAGAAAATCAGATATAACAGTAGATTGGAGCTGACTGGAAGAGTTATTCCGTTAAACTCCCTTTTGCAGCCAGGTGGCGTCTATGCACCACATTTATCTCCAGCCATTTATCTCCATCAGCAAAACAGGCAGCTTATTCATGGGTTGTCTCAAATTCTTTCCCACCCTTGTGGCTTTGATCAATTGGTGGGCAGAGTGCAAAAAACTGAGGACGCCCCTGGTCTAACAGACTAGCAATTTGCAAGTCTATTTGAGCAAACACCCTGAAGGAGTAGCACTTAAAATGGAGACCAGCAGCCTTCATGCTCACAGCTATTTGCCTTTTTTTGCAGTTAATCCAAGACAGAGGTTATTTGGAGATTGGCAACTTGTAATTAATAGTTAAAAAGAATTGCAATGCTATTCATTTAAAGGTATTTGAAGCCTTTGTTAAAATTTGTGGGAATGCATAAAATATGGGTCTCTAAAGCGATTTGTTCTCATGAGGTTCTTGATTTATATTACAACGTATACTTCTTTAATATAAAACACTTTTAGAGACATAAGACCAGTAAGGCTCTTTTTGACCCATGCTCAAGACTTTATTCAGCTGAGTTGTTTGGACCCTGGAAGTTTTCCATTCTCAGTGGGTAGGTCAAAACCACAAATAATGTAATGACACCACTCCACTCCCATTTTTTCTTTAGTAATTTTCTTCTTTGCCAGCTTGATTTATGGATTTAGTTTTATATTGCTTCCTTTTCATCTCCCATTTAAGATGGAGACTCTCATATAAAGATGGAGATGAGGAGGAATTTTTCTTCTCAGAGGGTCATTAGTCTTAGTCTCTTCCCCAGAGAGCAGTGGAGGCTGGTTCACTGAAATACATTCAAGGCTAAGTTAGATTTTTGATCAACAGGAAGTCAAGGATTATGGAGGCCAGGCAGGAAAATGGAGTTAAGACCACAATCCGGTCAGCCATGAATGTATTGAATGGCAGAGCAGGCTTGAGTGGCCGAATGGCCTACTTCTGCTCCTATTTCTTATGATCTTGGTCCTTTAAAGATCATAAGTCAATAATAGGAAATTCTTTTTAGAATTGAGGTCTACTCTCTCACTGGGCTCAGAGACCTTTCCTCACTGTACAGTTTCAACCTATTTCACCTGGTGTGAAACAAAAACAAAAATGCTGGAAAAACTCAGCAGGTCTAACAGCATCTCTGGAGGGAAAGTCAGAATTAACATTTCGAGTCTGTATGACTCTTTTTCAGAGCTAAAGGGAACTAAAAATGTGATTAAATTTATACTGTTTAAAGGGGGTGGAGCAGGTGAAGCTGAATAGAAGGCCAGCCCCCAATCGGAGGTGCGGCGACATTTTACGTGGGCGGGCCAGTTAAGGCCCGCCCAGTATGATGCCCACAGGGAAGCGCTATGCGCTCCCTCTGTGGGTGGGGGAATGTGGGGGAATGTGCGCATGCGCATGAAAGAGCGCACTCATCTCCCTGAGGCTAAGTGCAGCCTCAGGGAGATCACCTCTACTTTCAAAAATATTAAAAATAGAAAAAAATTCCCTTACATGTCCCCTCATGTGACAATGTCACATGAGTTGGGACATGTTCATAATTTCTAAAACAATTTTATTAAAATTTTTAAAACTCTACATGAAATCCCATCCCGCCTGTGAATGAGGTTTCATGTTTTTTCTTGTTGCCACCGGGGTTCTTGGCCTGCCCGCCAACCTTAAGGATGGACGAGCAGGTCCATTAATTACTTTAATTGATCCTATCAATGGCCTCAATTGGCCATTGACAGGTCGGTGGGCGCACAGCTGATTTCGCTGTGCCTCTGCCTTCCTGAAAATTTAAATCAGGCGGGATGATGTCAGGAGTTCCGCCTGATGTCATCCCGCATCGACGAGCAGGCCCCGCCCCCTCCACCCCACTCGTCGACGGCAAAATCCTACCCCAGGAGGGAAATGGAAAGCGATGAAGGTGAACAGGGCAAAAGAGACAGTGAGCTGTGTCTCAGCTAGTAACATTCTTACCTCTAAGGACAGAAGATTGTGGATTCCAACCCCACTTCAGAGACTCAAGTGTTAAAATCCAGGCTGATTTTCCAGGTCAGTACTGAGGGAGTGCTGTCTTTAGGGTGCAATTTTAAATGAGTGTCTGTCTGCTTTCCAAGATGCATGGATTCCATGGCATTAATTTGAAGAAGAGCAGGGGAGTTATCCCTGGTCTCCTGGCCAATATCCCTCAATCAACATCATTTAAAAACAACAGTTTATCTCATCTTGTCACATTGCTCTTTGTGGGAACTTGCCGTGCGTGAATTGGCTGCCATGTTTCCTCCATTAAAATGGTGACTACACTTCAAAGGTAGTTCAGTGGCATCAAAGTGCTAAGGGGTGTCCTGTGGTCATGTAAGGTGTGATAAAATGAAAGTCTTTCTTTCTCTGCATCTTTACCACTTGTTCACAGCAACATGCAATAACCTATTGACAGATGATTTGAAAAGTATGAACTGTAGCTCATTCACTCCTACAATTGTCATGGTATAAAAAAGCCAGCAAATCAAGTAGAGGCTTTAGAAGATGTCATAGCAAACATGTCCATGTGGGCAGAAAGTGCTTATCTTGGAGCATTGAGAAAGGCCAGAGGGATTCATAAAGTGGTAAGCATTGTAACTTATAGGGACATCCCACTGTATTGAAGTGGTGAGAGAGGCTGGAGTGCATTGTAGACACAAAAAGTAATATTCTCATCTAACTTGACGAGTTTTCTTTTTTTAACTTTGGTATTTATTGTTTGTTCCCCTTTAGAAAGAGGGCACTTTGGTTAAATTACTTTTGATTCAGGTTGATGACACCTGGGTGTCATCCTAATTGACCAATAACAAGAGTAAAAACAAACTGCAATGACATCCTGAATTTAAAACCTAGTAAATAGCAGTTAACATAGTTTTAGAAGAGGAAAACGCTGCCCGACCAACCTCATTCGCTACATTGAGGAGCTAAAATTCCAAGTGAATTGTGATAAATCTTGACATATATCAGAGCTTCCAGAATGCCTCTAACAAAGCTTTACTTTGTAGGGGAGAGTGCATGACCAGTGGTCGTTGGAAAGTTTGAATTCAACATCCTAGTGAGCTGACTCTGCAGTTTCTGGCAGGATCAGCACTGGGGACATAGAGCAGAAATAGAGAACCTCTACTGCATGGGACAAATTTAAATGCACCTTCTGGTATGAACGGGGTGATAGCTACTTGAAAATGCCTACAGGCTTCTTACTGCAATGTTTATGCTGGCTGTGCCACCTTTGTGATTATCTCCCTGTCCTCTTCACCTCCCCATTTCACTCTGCGTGCTTTAAAACACTCCTTCAAAGCTATCGGTTTGATCAAGCTTTTGGTCGACTCACCTAATGTGGCTCCATATCAAATTTTGTTGGTGATCACTCCGGGAAGTTCCTTGGGGTGTTTTACAACATGAAAAGTACCATATAAGTGTAATTCTTATTGTTTGGTAAAACCCAGAGATAGGTGACCAAAATACATGCCTATTTCCAAGGTCACGTGTAATTTGCAAAATGTTTTGACATTTTTTTACTCACTTGTGAGATGTGTGTTTGTCGCTAACATGGCCGGCAATTTTTTCCCATGGCAAGTTGCTGCTACTTAAGGTGATGTTGAGTCACCTTCTTGAACCATTGCGGTCGTGTGATGAAGTGGTGCCACAATGCTGTTCAGGAAAGAGTTCCAGGATTTTGATCTAGCAATGATGAAGAAACAGAGATTATATTTTTAAATCAGGATGGGGTGTGACTTAGAAAGTAATAGGAGGTGGTGGTGTTCCCATGGGTCTACTACCCTTGTCCTTCTAGGTACTAAGGATTGCACATTTGTGAGGTACTGTCCAAGAACCCTTGACTAGTTGCCGCAGTGCATCTTATAGATGGTGCATACTGCAGCCATGTTATGTCAGGCAGATGCAGTGAATATGTAAGTTGGTGATTGAGTGCCAATCAAAAGTACTATTTTATCCTGATGATGCCAAGGGTCTTGAGTGTTGGTGAAATGCTTCCAACACACTCTAGGCTTGGCCTTGTAGTAAGGCCTTGAGCATTAGGAGTGAGTCACTCACCACAGAAGCTCCAGCCTCTGACCTTTTCTTGTTGTCACAGTATTTATACGGCTGCTCCAGTTGGGTTTTGGATTAAGATAACTCCTCCTGTCCCACCATGATCTGATGGTGAGAAATTCAAACACTGGTAATACTAGTGAATGTCAAGGGGAGATGGTTGGAATTTCTCTTGTTGGTGATGCTCATTGTCTGGTACTCGTGTGGCACCAATGTTACTTGTCATTTATCAGCCCAAGCAGGAATGCTGTCTAGGTCTTGCTGCTTATGGGCACAAACTGCTTCATCAGCCACAGAATTTCAAATGAATCTAAATATTATGTGAACATCAGCAAATATCCCCACCCTAAGCTTATGATGTCGGGATGGCTGTACCTTGGACACTCCTGTAACAACCTCCTGGAGCTGAGATGATTGGCCTCCAACAATAACAAACACCTTCCTTTAGGTTAGATATGGCTCCAGCCAGTGGAGAGCTTTCCCCTGATTCAAATTGACTTCAATTTTACTAAGGTTCCTTGATGCTACACTCAGTCAAATGTTGCCTTATAGTCAAAAGCAATCACTCTCCAATCAACTCTGGAATTTAGCTCTTTTGTCCATGTTTGGACCAAGGCTGTAATAGGGTCTAAAGCTGGCGTAACCCAAACTGAGTATCAGTGAGCAAAGTAATGGTGAGGAATTGCTGCTTGATAGCACTGTTGATGTCAACATTAATCACTTTACTAATGATTGAGAGTGCACTGATTTGTATTTGGTCCAATTGGATTTGACCTGCTTTATGTGAACAAACATACGTGGCAATTTTCTGCTTTGTCAAGTAGGTAATGCTGTAGCTGTGTTGGAACAACTTGGCCGGAGTTGCAGCTCATTCTGGAATATAGATCTTCAGTACTACGGCCGGAATGTTGTCAAGGCCCTTTGCATTTACTGTATCCTGTGTGCTCAGCCATTTCTTGATAACATATGGAGTAACTCAAATTGGCTGAAGTCTGGCATCTTTGGTATTGGGGACCTCAGGAGGAGGACAAGATAGATTATCCACCTGGCACGTCTGGCTGTGGATGACTGCGAATGTTTCAATTTTGACCTGTGCATTCATATGTTGGCTAAACCACTGTTGAGGTTGGGAATGTTCATGGAGCCTCCTCCACCGGTTTGTTGTTTAATTGTCCACCACCATTCATGAACTCAGTTTTAGGTACACTCAGTTCTGCTCCCGGCATGCTCTTCTGCACATGTGCATGTACATAGGACTCTGATTAATTTTCAGGTGCCAATGGGTGGAGTGTGTGCTGTGCCCTTTGGTATTGGTGTTGATTGACTTAATCAGTGGTCTTTAAAAGACACTGCTCAGAAAATGGCTTAAGTTTCTTTTTCTAACTTTTATCTTGTGGAGACAGTCCACCTCAAGTGATAATCAACCCCAATAAGTTAAGCATAAAACCAAAAGCATTCTGTATGTTGTGTAAATGCAAGCCCAAAGTTACTCAAGGATCATGAGGCTCTGCTATGGGGAACTGTAGGTTGCAGAATTCAGCTCCATAGCCCCCATAATTTCAGTGTTATGGGCATTGTTTTGGAACCAAAATAGCATCTATGATGCATGTGCAAACTTCTGGTACAGCGTGTAGTGGTTGCTATTTTGGTGAAGATATTAGTTAGGACCATGTGCCGAAAGCATGCAAGGTAGGCAGATTGTGGCGCTGATTTGGTGCCATGCTGCCATTTTTGACCTCGCCACTGTACTTAACGTCCTCTCTTAAACATGCACAGCTGAACACCTGTTCACCAGCAGGAAGGAGCCCCCACCAGCTGTATTTAAAATTATAATCAAATATGTTCAGGTAGTTGCTGATTGATTTCTATTGGTTGTCAGAGTATGTAGAAGTGCTGTGAGTTTTCTATTGTTGATTAAGGTTGGTAAAGACACAGGGAGAAGTGCTACATATGCAGAAGACCATGGTTCTGACTTCAGGAGTTCTGGTCAAACTACTTGCTCCCATTGTTGGGTGCTGTAAGAAAGCAAGATTGAACAGAGTAGCACAAGTTGCTCACAGAGAGTGGAAGAGGAAAGGGAGAAGAGCTCTTAGCAGGAGGTCATATTCACTCAGGGTCTTCAGGGAGCATTTCTCTTCCTGGAACCTGAGCCAAGAACAGCATGCATGTCATCCCCATTTTATGAAATAGATACTCATAGAAATCTGCCACCTTTTGTAGGCGAACCTGAGTGCCAAAGCAGCGCAAGGACAATACGGCCAGTGACTGTGGCTGTGAATTTCTTCACATTGGGAGCATTCCAAGTTAGAGCACGTGACATCTCTAATGTCTCTCCACTCACCATCAACTGCTGTACAAGAGGTATGACTGATGTTCTGGATGTTAGGAGAGGGGAATACACAGTTCTCTACAACCAGAGAGATGCAGGCAGAACATGTATGTGGTTTTGCTAGGATAGTGGATGTCCCCATGGTGCAGGGCTTTGTGGGCGCTACAAAGGATTCCACTTGCTAATTGTCCAGTTGATGTGTGACCATGCGCAGCACATCTTGCAGGTGAATGCCCAGTATCCTGGCAGCAGTTATGATGTATTTGTTCGGCATCAGTCTGTGTTCCCTCAGTAATTGTGCCACCACATCAAACAGGAGAGTATCTGCTGTGCGACAAGGTCTATCCGCTAACTCTCTGGCTCATGACTCCAGTGTGCAACTCAATCACACTTGGTCAGCATTCATGTTACGACAGCCATGCTATAACATGAAATATCATCAAGCAGACCACTGGGGTGCTCAAGCAATGCTGCTGCTGCTTGGGTCACGCTGGAGGAGCCTGGCAATACTCACCAGAGCATGTGCTGCAAATCATCATGGTCTGCTGTAATCTGCATATCCTCACCATAATGAGGGCACAGCCCATGCCATCAAACCATGGCAAACATCCAATGAGGAGGAGGGACAGAAGGAAGGGAGGACTAACCAACACATCTCCTTTTATCCTACTACAGAATCAGTGGATACAACTCTACATGCCCATTCAAAAAGTCACACACCTTTCCTTTGTTCTGCCCCTGACCACCACAATGTCCTCTAGGCCACAATGCAGAAACAAAAGCCACCACTATCATTCCAAACCAACTTTATCAAACAAATCTACCAATATTCCATATGAGAATCAACTAATCACCCTTGTTCATTCCCTTAGTGGTGGGAACATGAATAATATCATCTCCTGACAGTGCAGCAGATTGTGCTCGATGGAGCCACTGTCACTCCCCCACATAATGTCTCAGAAATCTTATCAAAGTGTTGGAGGATTGAGCTGAAATGATGCAAAACCCTGCAAGCCAATTTGTCCACTAGTATCCACAGCCATGATGGCAGCAAGCTGTGCTTACACGGCTGCAAGTTGAGACTGCATGACCTCAGCCTGAGTTTTCATTGCCTTACCCATGCGGAAGGTGGTTTCTACTTGTACGGCAATGGAAACTGAGGCATTGGCCATTAGAGGCTGCATCATGATTAGGTCTGCAAGTGTTCTCATGGACTTGACCACCACTTCAATGCTAGAAATAATGGGCTCCAATGTTTGCACAAGGCTCTGTGCCAAGTTGGTACTGGACTCCTCTATGCTCCTTGTCAGTTACAACAGGCTTTCTGGCCAGCCTGCCAATTCAAAAAGCATTTCATTGTGCATGCCTATTAGCTTTTTACTCTACAATGCCCCATCAAAGTCTTTATCTGCGTCCTCTGCAGCAGAACTCATGCAAGACCTCCCTTTCCAGGGAACTGGAACCTGTGCCATCTTACCTCTTGCCCTGGCTGCATGTCTGTTGTGTGTGATGTCTCCCCACTCCATGTTACCCTCTTAGGAAAGTGTAGTTCCAGTATCTGAGGTGATGGTTGTGAGATTAAGTAATGGGGGTTTCATTATGAATCTTTGGCTCGTTAAGGATTTGACTCCCTTGTGCCATTGCCTGGCCATGTGGCAGTTCTGAAAGTAGAAAAGCACAAGGGTATGGTTGTGGTGTGGTAAAAGTAGGAGGGGCTTGCTGACACTATCTGCAGCTTGTGGGTTGAAGACGGAGTGGATGTGAGAAGGTGCATTTGATAGGAACATTCTGTCATTTTTGATTCTTTTAGCCCTGCCACTGACCATGGCCCCTCCAGTAAAGGCCAGTACCTTCTCCTCCATGGAGGTGAGGACATGCAGCCACGCCTGTTCCCAATGTTTAGGTGCTGCTGCCATCGCTTATCTGCTACCTTGTCTTCCAAGGGACAGGCATGTGTGTCTCTGAGTGTGATGCAGTGTGTTTGGGTGATGTGCCTGTCAGAGTTGAGTAGTGTGTGCATGTTCTGAGATGTGGGCGTGAGGCTTGCAGCAGTGCTAAGTGTCTGAGGGTGAGGCTAGGCTATGCTTGATATGAATCATACTCATTGAAGAATGCTGATAGATGAGTGAAATAAGGTTGGTATATACAGCAGTGCGTGAGGTTAGGCGGTCATCTGTAAGGATTTGGCATTTGAATATGTATTCACTGCTGTTGACCACTTGTGAGATCATTAAACTTCTTCCTGCACTGCATCCAGGTCCTCAAGGCTCGACTGCTTGCTTTGATTCCAGCTGCCTATTTAGCATCCGTCTGGGGTACTGATTGCGCACCACCATCCCGCCGTGTTAGAAGAAGCCACCTCTTCCACCAAGTCCTCCGGAGCTGCCTCTGAAATCCCTGGAACGCCCTGTGTTTTCGCTATTTACACTCTTCTTGCTGTTCACAATGTCTTCCCCAAATACTTGCCGCACCCAACAAATCCCCTTTAAGTGTGCTAACCTGGTTGAATCTGCGGGGGACCCTGTTGAGATGTGCAGTCACTCAGCAACCCGCTTAGCCCTGGGCTGAGCGCGACCATCATTTAAATGAGCAGACAGCATGGCAACAAACTGGCAAGGGTTAATCGCGCATCGGGATCCCTGTGTTTTTACCCTCCCTTCCCCCTCCCCCCCCCCCCCCCCCCCCCCCGACTATTTCTGTCTGGATTGACTGAGGTAACAGGTGGCGAATTGGGCTCTCTTAGCTGGCGATGCCTCCCCTGGTCCAACAGCAGAAACCACCTCGCTGCCCTCCGCGGTTTGTAGTCGTCAATCATAGACTGCGGTCTCTGCAGTGCTAAAGTACAAATCGAGACTGAGGAGCTGGAGCTGGAGCTGGAGGGAGGGAGAGAGAGAGAAAAAAAAAGAAAGCTGCGTTTATTAGTGCAGCGGGGGCGCAAAATCCGAGTTGAGTTGAGCAGTGGCGTTGGGTCGGAGGCGGCAGCGCGGTTACGCCGCCGCAGCGCCGGCCGGAGGTGGAGTCCGCTCGGCTGCTGGAGCCGCCGAGAGGGGGAGAGGGAGGGAGGTGCTGCTGCTGCTGCTGCTGACTGGATGATGCGGCTTTGCTGCTGTGTCGAGGTGTTGCCATGGCAGCCAGCATTTAGCAAACTGACCGAGAGTCGATCGGCCAAGGAGTAAAAGAAGAAATATTTAAACTACCCCAATCTCAAACCTGACAAGAAAAGGGGGTGGGGGAGGGGGAGGGGGGGGTGGTGAGAATATCTGTGACAAAAAGTCTTTTTTTAAAATAAATCTGACTGTGAAGAGCGAGTTCCGCAGCCCGGGGTTGTGTTGGTGGGTGGTGGTGGTGAGGGGACTGAGCATATGAACATGACATGAATTCATGTTTCTCTTTTTTTCTCCCTCCTCTCAAAAAGTGTCTCTGCTGAATATTCATCCTTCGGCGGGGCGAGTATTCCGTTCTGAAGAGTCACCACTGCACTAACTGTGTGTGTGTGTTTTTTCCCCCCAAGCTGCATGTCAAACAAAACCCGGCGGCAGTCGGCAAGGGGGCCAGATCTCTGCTCGTAGTTTTGTTTTTCCACTTCAATATTTTTTTCCTCCCTGCCGCTGAAGTGAATTGTTTTACTGTCACATCCCAGTTAGAAAAGGCTTGGCGGCCGGCGATGGCCCTGTATTACGATGAAGACGATGAGAGGGAGTACTACGAATTTGAACCGCTTCCTACGCTTTCAGAAGACGAGGTAGGTGCTGCCTGGATGTCCGTGCGGTATTGGAAATGTTTTAAAGGAGTTCCGCCAGGGTTTTTGGCCCGTTTGGCAAGTTGCCGGCACGGTGCCTTTATTCAAACACTGGTTTTCATGAGAATTAATCCTAAAGAATCATTCCGGTCGATCGCTCAAAATAAATAACCCAGCCCAAGCACTGAATTCGCGAGAGTCTCTTCCCTCAGCCACTTGTAACCCGCAGTGCAACTTTGATTTGACTAGGCAAAGTTGTAGAAGCGGTTCATAGAAAGAATTTTATCCGAAAAAGAACCTCATTGCTTTAAAAGATAACGATTCTATAAGGCGCACCAGCCTTGTCAGAAATTTTAATTTTGAAAAATGTATTAATCTGCCAACTAGTAACCTGTTTTCAGTCGCAGGTAACAGTACCAGTAATCAAGTCAATTATGTTGAATATTACCTAGTTTATAATTTTGAATATAATTTATACAGTAACCATAGTTAATCTTCGAAATAATAGGCAGTAAATTGATGCCATGCAAGAACTTGGTTCAAATGAACACTGCAGAATGATGCCGCTGTTCATTTTCAATTGGGGAATTGCAAAATAGTTATTAAGTATGCATTGTAAATATTAATAACTGCAAGGATATGATTTGGTTGCTGTAATGGTTTGGACAGGAGTTGTAATTTTCTGGTTTTAACATTTCCACAACAAGTGAAGGGAGTAAAGGATGAGAGAAGAATGTTCTAGAGATTTAGATTATGACTAAATCCATATGGATAGAGTTAAGAAACAGGAGGGGAAATGGTATAGTTCCAGGTATGTGTTACAGACCACCAAATAGCAGAGATAAAGCAGATGGTGAGATCTTCAAACAGTTGATTGAGATATGCAAAAACAATGGGACAGTGACATTGGGTGAATTTAACTACCTGAAGAGAAACTGGGATAAAACTAATGCAGTTCCTCAAAGTGGAGAAAATGTTTTACGATGTACCCAGAACTGCTTTTTAGATCATTATTTTTCATGTTTATCAAGGAACAGAGAGTTGCTTGATTTAACTCTGAAAAATTGGACAAATAAAATAATTGGCAAATACGGGTTTTGGATTAGAAAGAGGGAAAATTCAGTGAATTAAGAAATAAAATGACCTAAATTAATTGACAGGTTGGCTAGCAAATGGTTGATGGGGTAACAATGGAGAATCTTTAAATATGAGATAGAGAGACTACAAACTAGATGTATTCAGATAGGACATGAAGTGGTACTTCAAAGAACAGCATTCCAGAGACAAACAGCATTATTAAAATTGATTTAAAATGGAGGCATATGATCAAGCTAGATTCAGCAATACCAAATATTGAAAATGTAATGGGGAGGTGAAAGGGAAAGTAGAAAGGCTGAAAGGACTAGCACATGATATAAGAATTTGTATGCACATTAATGCTATGACATGGAGCTCACAAAAGGTGATGTTGGCACAAAATAAAATGATTAAAACTGATCCTATATCATTTATCATCCATGTTCTTTTACTTAAGGTAACTTGAAGTGATTACAAGATGGTAATCTAATATTGGGGTCTAGACAATATTAACTTGTCAAAATATGCTTTTATGGTTTGATGTTATCCAATATATTGGAGCCATATTTTTGGACTGAGGTGATGGATGTTATGATGCATCAACTGGATTGGAGCAATAAGCACAGCCATTAAGAGGGGAGCCTAAGGGAGTACAGCTTTTTCAAAGTACTCCTTGACTCAATAAAGAAAAATAATAGCCTTGCTACTATCTAGCTTGAATTCTTAAAAGAATTGTCAATTTTTATTGCTCTGTGGCGATATTCAAGGCATCTGAGATGACAGAGAGAATTTATGAGAAAGAATGGTTCTGCAGCTCAGAGCTTTGCAATAACAAGATTATTTCCAGTGCCATTGGTCAAATGCAGAGCTTCATATGGCAACTTTTACTTTACTCTGTGCTGGATTATTGAATGGTTGGTGTACAGTCCACTCCGTGGTGGAAATGACATCTGAAGTGTTGATTGTGTTAGAAACATCATCTACCCTTGATAATTTGGTCATCATTTGCACATAAAATCGTTTGAATTATAGAGTAATTATAATTAACCAAGGTAGCTAGCTATGCCATGGTTCTTCTTGGATTAATTTGAGAGATATGCAACACATTGCAAAGAATTATTACGCACAATATATAATTGTACCATACTATAAAAGGCCTTCCAAGTGACCCAGGCACCTAAATCACTGTTTGAAAACATTGATAAGATTATTTTAATTTTCTATGGTGACAGAAATCAGGTAGTAATGGATCAGCTGCCCATTATACGCCATCCAATTAAAATCAGACAGGTTGTTTAATAGGCCATGCCTGCTCATTCTCTGAATGGAGGTGAAGGCTATTACCTCTTGAAAATGTTGCCCTATAATTCATTACACCACTTCTTGCATTTGGTTACACTGTGTTCTGCCACTGGTAACTTCTGCATTGGTTATCAGCAAAACTTATAGACCATTGTTAAGATCTCCTGAAGTCAGTTTTGCAATTCATTTTTCAACTTCAACAAATCATGACAGATTAAGAAGGAAGGAGTCCAATCTTGTCCTTGAATATTGTGCATTCACCTGGAAGAATTATTTTCTGGGTATGGTAGGTTATCTCGATTTTAAAAGAATGAAAGTCTTTACTTGGCTGGACTGACTACTAGCATCTTTTTCTCTACACACTCAACCATGTTCTGGAAGTCAGAAGTAGCATGTATTTTTGTTGTATGTTCAGTTACTCATCTGCATTCTTGTGGAACCAGTGAGCGTCCAAAACATTGTATCTATCTAATCATGATTGATGTTGATACTGGAGCTTAACAGAAAGTTCACCATGCAGTTTGTAGAAAGATGCAGCACCTGAAGAAAATTAATACAATGGTCATGTTCACAGACATGAGCAAAGCAGTTGGAGTGTTGATGAACTCTTTAAATCCATTTCAGCCAATACTTGCATGTCACAATTCAGATTTTCCAATCACTGCATATTCTGTTAAAATGACTTGCAAGATGTAAACAATCCCTCCATGAGGCAGGTTCTCCTCCTTGTTCTCCTATGTGCTCCCATCTCCCCAATTTGCAAATCTATTTTACTAAAACTACTATGAGTGGTGTAACTACCATTTGTTCAATCAACAATCAGATATGTATTAAAGTCTGGTTTGCATATGAATTAAAGCACTGTAGTTTATGCCTTTTCAAAGCTCAGCATAGGCAATGTCAGTTAACTTAATCGATACATCTCTAACACAGTAATTCCTCAACTGATATTAATAGTTCACCAAGATTAGTTATTTAAAATAACAGTGCTGTTCAATAATGCAAGTCACACGAACATTGAATACAATTTGAGTGAGCAACATTTGTAGATGGAGCCTGCAGCCTCCTACGTAACCCAAATTGATGACCAGATATATTTCATGACTATTGCTGTCCATTTGTTACTTGTTGCTGGTTGACATTTCTGTGCAATGCTTTCCTTTTAATATTAACACAAAATTAATTTTAAATTATGAGGTGTTATCTTTGACTATATTTCCCTGGTTGCTACACTCCTTAGTTCTTTGCTTTAGATTATTTTTGAAATGTTTGTTTGACCCTTCACTATGCTGTGTCTTGCTACCAGCTGGTTATTGAACAAAGCTTTGGGAGCTGAGTTTCTGACATGCAGAGAATATAACTGTGGCTGCATAACCACAGCTTTGAAACTAATCTTGTTGGAACACTCCGGTATTAAACATTTACTACTCTCTACAGCAGTATATACCAAGTGGTGCCGAAAGTGCTGTTAATGTCTGGATTTCATGATCTTCCATGTCATTAAATGATTATAAAAAAGTCAACATTTAGAAAAATAAATAAGTTAGCTCGGATTTAGTTTGTAATGAATTCATATTGTATTTTTTGTTAGTATTGATTAGCATTCGAATGTATTGCTGGGACAATCCTATGCAAAACAAAAAAGCACTATAGTGATGAAGAGTCATACGGACTCGAAACATTAACTCTGTCCTCCTCTCCACAGATGCTGCCAGACCTGCTGGGTTTTTCCAGCTATTTTTGTTTTTGTTTAAAGCACTATACTGTCCTTGTATAAGAACATGGTTAGGCATCATCTGGAATATTGTGTCCCATTTCAATTGCCTTGCATGGTAGATGGTACAAGGTTTACAGGAAGGCCACCAGACAAATGTAAAGCTTAAAGGACTTCAGTTACCATGATAGGCATAAAAAACTGAGTGTTTTTATCCATAGGCAACGGAAGACAAGGAGGAGATGTGATTGAGATCTTTAAAATATGAAGGGATTAGATCCTGTCCATATGTATAGACTATTTCAATGACACAGCATCAGGGGAGATGCATATGAATTACTGAAGCATAGAACCGGGTTAGATGTAAAGAGCTTTCTTTGGCAGAGGGTTGTCAACCTTAGGGAAAAAAGTTAACAGATTCACTGTGAGTGTTCGGTGGGGAGCTGGATAAGTTTTTAGTTATTATTATTGAGGTTGTAAAAGATAGGTGAGGCATTGGGCATTGTGTCTTAGTTATGGTTGTTAGTTTTGGAGAGAAATTTTCCATAATCTTTTCATTCCCCAAATTGACCTATGGTTTTCCTCTCTGGATTTTTGACTCTACTGAAAAAATCTATGGCTGCTGCTGGGTATGCTGGATTGTGGGAGGGGAGGCGGGGGCTGCAGTTGGTGTCACAAAGTGCAGTTGCACCATGGCAATGTGTGGCAGGCTTAAAGGGCCAGCTGGCCTTTACTTCTCCACTATTCTTATTCATCCATATTTCACTCTCTGGCTACTTCCCTCTCCCAGATTTAGCAATATATTTAATTGTGAAGATTGACTAACATGGTTGGGCTGACAAGTGGCAAGTAACATTTGCACCACACAAGTGCCAGGCAATGACCATCTCCAACAAGAGAGAAACTAATCATCTCCCCTTGACATTAAATGGCATTACCAATGCCAAATTCCCCACTATCAATGTCCCCATTGACCAGAACCTGATTGGACCAGCCATCTAAATACTGTTGCTACAAGAGCAGGTCAGAGGCTGGGAATTTTGTGGCAAGTAACTCACCTGCTGACTCCCCAAAGTACATGGTGCAGGTCAGGAGTGTGATGGAATACTCCCATTCCCTGGATGAGTGCAGCCCCAACAACACTCAACTAGCTCAACACCGTCCAGGACAAAGCAGCCTAATTGATTGGCATCCCATCTGCCACCTTAAACATTCTCTCTCTCCACCACCAATGCACAGTGACAGTAGTGTGTGCCATATTCAAGATGCACTGCAGCAACTCAACAAGGCTCCTTCAATAGCACCTTTCAAACCCATGACCTGTACCACTTAGAAGGACATTTGCAAGTTCCGCTCCAAGCCATGCACCATCCTGACTTGGAATTATATCACCGTTCCTTCACTGTTACTGGGTCAAGTTAACAGATTCACTGCAAGTGTTCAGGAGGGAGCTGGATGACTTCCACCTGAACTCCCACCTGAAAAGCACTGTTATCTACACCAGATGGACTGCAATGGTTCAAAAAAGCCATACACCATCATCATCTTGAGGGGCATTAAATGCTGGCCTTGCCAGTGACTCCCACATCCCATGAAATTTTTTTTTAAAAGCCAGTGTCAAAGTATTGCAGCATCTCTGTCTTGTAAAGAGGCATACTCTGGTGTTGTCATTAGTTGATTGTTGAGAAACAATAGAGTATATGCTAAATTTTGCTAAATCATTAAGTTTGTCTAAATCAATTTGTTTAAGGATGCTTTTGGCACTAATTTTTCACTGTGCTTTTCACAGACCTTCAGTTAACTGCTGTTGGAACATTGGTACGTTTTTTTTACATTTTTTGTCAACAGGTCAAATTGATTTGCTTGCATATATAAACAGTAGCCAGACCTGTTTTCATATTATTTATTAATCAAGCATATTTTCACTGGAATAACCAGGGCTGTAGCTTAATGTGTCTAAGAAAAGATGAGTGCAGTTCCTGGGTGGAAACTTCTGCAAAATTAATGAAGTTAATGGGATGTTTGAGAGTTTTATTAAGAGTGACATTGGCTAATCATCAGTGAGTTTGCTTCACCATTACAGTTACCAAACTGTTACTTTAGCAAAATCCTGGTATATCTCAACACCTCTATATTTATGTTTGTTTGGGGATATGCTATTTTTTAAAAGTAATTTTTTAAAAATATAAATGCTGAGTCATGAACCAGAGACCAAATCTGAGAGAAACCCTAAAAACGCAAGTTCTGCATAGGCCCTCAGCTTCAGAATTCCCTCCCTAAATTTTTCTCTGTCCATCTCTGTCATTAATCCTTAAAATCTACCTTGGTCTTAATATCTCCTTACATGGCTCAGTGTCGAATTTTGTTTGATACCATTCTTGTGATGTGCCTGGGGACTTTAGCTATGCTAAAGGTACTATATAGGTGCTTGTAGTTGTTCTTTGTGGATGTTAAGCACAAGCTACACACTGCTGCATTTTCAGCTTAGCACAATACAAAGGCAGTGCGTTGCAGCACAAACCTATATTTGGATATACGTGTGTGTAGTTGCAATTTTTGCCCTACCTTTCCTTGATTTTGCCCCTGTGTTGAAGCTTAACATCACATTTTAGGCCCAGAAATAACTTCCTGTGCTCACGTATTTGTAGCTTCATTGTAGTTTGAGTGCTGCACTCGCAGTGCAGTTGACGTGGTTATCAGTCGCACATTGTTGTACATATATGGCTGCAATGAGTTTCTCTAACCAGCTGATGAAACAGTTATCAGACACTTAACCAGTGTTTTTAAGGGTTGAAATTTTTTCTGCAAGTGAAAAATATCCTTGGTGTTTTGAGTAGTGAACTTGGAGGTGATGGCGTTCCCACGCACCTGCACCTTTTCATTCTCAGCGGCAAAAGTCGAAGAAGCTTTGCAGAGTTGCTGAATGGGACTCACTGCAACCATGCTGTGCCAGTGGAGAGGGGTAGTGAATGTTTAAGGTGAAGGATGGGGTGCTGATAAGTGGGTTGCTTTGTCCTAGATGATAAGCTTCTTCAGCGCTGGTGGATCTGTCTCATCCAGCCAAGTGGAGAGTATTCCATCTCTCTTATGGTTTGTGCTTGTAGCTGAAATAAAAAGTTTAAGGAACCAGGAAGTGATTCACTCGCTACAGAATACCAAGCCTCTGATGTCTTTAGCCAAAATGTTTATATGACTAGTCCAATTAAGTTTTTGGTCAATGCTAACTGCCAGGAAGTTGATGGTGAGGGATTCAATGGTAGTAATGCCCTTGAATGTCAAGAGGAGTGGTTGGTCTTTCTCTTGTTGGAGTTGGTCATTGTCTGGCATTTCTAGTGGCAAGTGTGTTACTTGCCACTAATCAGCTCATGTGGATGCTGTTGTCAGGGTTCCTGCTGCAAATAGTGATGGATTGCTTCATTACCTGACGAATTGTGAATGAAACTGAAGACTGCAATCATTAGTGAATATTTCTCCTTTCTTCTGACCTTATAATAGAGGGAAGGTTGAAACAGCTGAAGATGTTTGGGCCTAGGAGACTTCCCTGAGGAATTTGTGCAGCATTGTCTTGGAATGATTGGCCTTCAACAACCATCTTCTTTTGTGCTAGGCCTGATTTCAAACAATGGAGAGTTTTCCTCTGATTCCTATGAATTTAGTTTTGCTTGGACTCCTTGGTGCCATAGTTGGTCACATTCTGCCTTGGTGTCAAAGCTGGTTGCTATTCACCTCGCCTCTGGAATTTAGCTCTTGGACCAAGTGTTTTATTTCAGATAGCCAGGAGGTGAAGGATTGAACTGGAGCCTAATATTTACGCACTTACAAGCTTTTGTTTACAGGAAATTACATTAAAAATGTGCACCTTCAAACACAACAACCACTGTTTTCAGTCTGCTCCCATATATATGTTCTTTTGATTGAACTAATAGAAAAAGGTGACAGATAAACAAATTAATAAAAGATCAAATGAACAAATAAAAAGGTCGGCCCCTTAAATGGAAACTGCAACAAAAAAGACAAAACACAAAGGAAACTTATAAAAGTCAAATTAAAATGTGATTTTGGGGGTCAGTGATGCACCCCAGTCCCCGCGGTGCTCACCAGTCACGGAAAGCCTGGCGGACACCACGTGTTTCCTCCCCAAGGATTCCCAGTCGTGAAGGTAGCCGTGGATTGCTCCCGTATATAGGAGCACAAATGAATCCCTAGGTAATGCCCACCACCTGAATTAAACATTTGATTAATATACAATTAACACCAAGGCTGCAATGAGGTTTGGAGCGGTGTGATCCTGGCAGAATCTAAACTGAGCATCGGTTAGCAGGCTATTGGTGAGTAAGTGCCACTTGATAGCAGTGTTGGCAACATATTCCATCACTTTACCAATGCTTGAGAGTAGGCTGATGGAGTGATAATTGGGTTGATTGGACCTGTCCTGCTTACTATCAACAGGCTGTACCAAGGCAATTTTCTGCTTTGTCAGGTGGATGTCAGATACCAGTGTTGTAGCTGTATTGTCA
Organism: Carcharodon carcharias; assembly: GCF_017639515.1. NCBI lineage: Eukaryota > Metazoa > Chordata > Chondrichthyes > Lamniformes > Lamnidae > Carcharodon > Carcharodon carcharias. Next base: position 92,573,946 of record NC_054483.1, read on the forward strand.
GAGCTTGGTTAGGGGCACGGCTAATTCTGGAGCACTAGTCTTCAGCACTACAAATGGGTGATCGGGGCCCCTAACCTTTTCTGTATTCAACATGCTTGACTATTTTTGAATCCACAGGGAGTGAATCGAATTGGTTGATGACTTGCATTTTTAAAAATATTCTTTCACGGGATGTGGGCATCGCTGGCTGGCCAGCATTTTTATTGCCCATCCCTAATTGCCCTTGAGAAGATGGTGTTGAGCTGCCTTCTTGAACCGCTCAATCCATGTGGTTTAGGTACACCCACAGTGCTGTTAGGGAGGGAGTTCCTGTGGTAATAGTGACCTAAAGAGGAAGCCAAGAATGATCATTCACTTGATATTTCAAGCTGAAGCTGGTTTTGAACAAAATCATTGAGGATGGGGGTGTTTATTGGAACCTCCTCATCCTGATTAGTTGTTTTGTTTGTTCACCACCAGTAATGACTGGATATGACAAGACTGCAGAGCTTTGATCTGATCTGTTAATTGTGGGATCGCTTATCTATATTGTGCTGTTTCCACTGGTCAGCATGCTGTGTTGTAGCTTTAACAGGTTTCCTCAGTGTGAAAACAGGACTTCTCAACATGAAATGTACAGTGGGCACTCCTACCAATACTGTCTTGAACAGATCCATCTGTAACAAGTGGATTGGTGAAGTTTTCTCTCATGCTGGTGTTCTCACTACTTGTCACAGGTCCGGTCTGGCACTTATGTCCTTTATATCTTGGATAAAACTTCTACTACTTTCCTAACACTAATGTTAAGCTACCTGCTCTATAGCTTCCGGGACTTACTCTATCTCCCTTTTTAAATATAGGTATATCATTAACTATCTGCCAGACCTCTGGTAATATTTTCTTTACAAATTATTTTTTATATATGGACTAGTGCCTCTGCCATCTCTTCCTTAACTTATTTTAATATATGCCGATCCAAACCATCCAAACCAGGGATCTTAAACTCTCTAAGTTTGATTCTTGAAACAAAATCTAAAATTATATAGCAGTCATCAGAAGACCAGAGGGAGGCCAGTATCAAGCAAGGACCCAGGAATCTTGTGCAAATATAGCCCAGTACCTGAGGACTGCAAGGACCTGGTCATTAATACTTGTCTGTGTGCAGCAATCACAGCAGTGCCTCATATACACCATTCTTACTCACTGTTGGCACAATAAATGCTTTTGACAGTACCAAATCTTACAGTATCAGGTGTCAATTGCAGCTTTTATGTGTACTGCCAATGTTTGCATATGAATAATATCTGATAGAATATATCCAGATAATAAATGTTGGCGCATCAGCTCACTGTATTTTTAATGCTGGACAGTCGTGCATCCTGCACTGGTCTCAACTGGACAAGTCAGCAATCAACACCTGATATAACTGTTAGGTGTTAAGCAACAACAATGATAAAAAACCAGCATACATTTCTATACTGCTCCCTGTGAGCACAAGATAAGACATCTGTGAATTACAAGATGGTGGACAAAAATTCAATTAAGTGGAAAAAAAATGAGATGGGGTGAAAGCATGGTCAAAGAGAAAATAGCCAAGATGTTTTTAAAAACCAGGAGAAACGTTTTAAGATGGAATTCACTTCCTTAAAATCTCCATTGAACAAGAGAAATCATCAGTGATGGAGTGAAGGGAGTCAAGGCCATTTATCAAGACATACAACAAACTCTTTCGCTAATTCTTTCTGATGTACAATGTAAAACACTTTCTTTTCCATCTTCCCACACAAAGTTGGCTAAGTATGTAAAACATTGCTTTAACATCCTGCATGCCTTCTCCATGACTTGTGTAAGCCTTCTTGTACACTAGCCATGGCTAATTTATGTGTGTTGTAGTGTTGTGTGAGAAGCCACTATTGCAGCAGATTTTCTGGATCTTCCAGGAGTCAACCATGTAACACTGAAACAAAAAAAAATTCTGCTATATTATCTGAGACTGGTGGGAGTTATGCAATCTTCCGAAATATCTAAGCAATGGTTTTGCCATTCTAGTGAAATCTGTTCCCTGAATGTTTGCTGCCAGTGCAAATTTAGCCATAAGTTCATTGCGGTGGTTGTATACTATTTTGCTGGATCAGCTCACTACCCTGATGGGGGATACAGAACATCATGAGAGCAGTTCATTAAAGGCCATCAGTAAGTGCCTGCACATTGGCATTTATTGTTTCATATTTTATAAAGGCTTTTAAATATTTATCAGAATCATAAAATGGTTACAGCACAGAGCGCATTCGGCCTTTTGTGTCCATGTTGGCTCTCTGTGAGAGCAGCTCAGTTAGTTCTACTCCCCTGCCTTTTCCCTGTAGCCCTGCAATCTTTTTTCTCTTCAGCTAATTACTCAATTCCCTTTTGAAAACCGTGGTGTATAATGTGGTTCTCTAGTGTCGATATTAAGAGAAGTGCTTTTCTTGATCTATGTTAATGTCCTAGATTTTGCATATGACATAAATCTCGGAAGTATTGTGAACTGTGAGGAGAATAGTCATCATCTTCAAGAAGACGTAGACAGGCTGGTGGAATAAGCAGACATGTGGCAGGTGAAATTTAATGCAGCAAATAGGGAAGTGATGCATTCAGTAGGGAGAATGAGGAAAGGCAAAAGAAAATAAAGTGTTCAATTTTAAAGGGAGTGCAGGAGCAGAAAGACTTGGGGATATATGTGCACAAATCATTGAAGGTGGTGGGGCAAGTTGAGAAAGTTATTAATAAGGCATATGGGAACCTGGGCTTTATAAATTGAGGAATAGAGTGCAAAAGCAAGGAAGTTATGGTGAATCTTTAGAAAACACTGGCTCATAAGACCATAGGAAATGGGACCAGGAGTCGACCATATGGCCCATTGAGCCTGTTCTGCTATTCAGTATGATCATGGTTTATCTTTGGCTTCAAATCGACTTTCCTGCCTGTTTCCCATATCCCTTGATTCCCTGAGAGACCAAAATTCTGCCTATCTCAGCCTTAAATATATTCGGTGATGGAGTATCAACAACCCTCTGGGATAGAGAATTCTGAAGCATCATTATCCTTTGAGTGAAGAAATTTCTACTCATTTCAGTCCTAAATTATTAGCCCTTTATCCTGAAACTGTGCCCCTTTTATTCTAGATTCTGCAGCCAGGGGAAACAACCCCTCAACCTTATCAACCTTATCAAGCCCCTTAAGAATCTTGTATGTTTCAATGAGATCATTTCTCATTCTTCTAAACTCCAGAAAGTGTAGACCCAATTCACTCAGCTTCTCATCACAGGACAACCCTCATCCCAGGAACTAATCTAGTGAATGTTCACTGTACTGTCTCCAATGCGATATACATCCTTAAATATGGAGAACAAAACTGTGCACTGGACTCCCAGGTGTGGTTTGACCAAAGCCCTGTACAATTGTAGCAAGACTTCTTTATTCTTGCAGTCCGCTTCCCTTGCAATAAAGGGGATAATAAAATATACCATTTCCCTTCATAATTGCTCTCCCTGCACGTTAACTTTCTGTGTCCCTTGTAGACCTAAGTTCCTTGGAACGTCCACATTTATAAGTTTCATGCTTTTTTAAAAAAAATTCTGCTATTCTAATCATAACCACCAAAGTGGTATCATCTTTCACTTCTGCTCATTATCTGTCACATTGTTGCCCACTCACTTAACCTGTCCATATCTCTTTGCAGCCTCTTTGTGTTCTCCTCACAGCTTGCATTCCAGCCTGGCTTTCAACTAACAGTAAATTTAAGAGCTATTTTCAGCCCCAACTAGTGTATTGTGTCCAATTCTGGGCACCACACTTTAGGAAGGATGTGAAGGCATTGGAGAGGATGCCAAAATTGGCAGAAGGAAGGGTGATAAGAAATGCCAGGAAAAATAGAGTGAAAGGAAACCCCTTGCGGAGGTATGAAGTGGATTCTGTGGGCAAGTGACAGAGTGATGCAACACTCAACTCCTGTATAATAGCTGGTAAAGTGGGTATTCTGCTGAAAGAGGTGAATGCAAGGAGGGTTGCCGTATTTTGTACGTCCAAGAATTGTATCCAGAAAGCATTGATGTGTCATCCTTGTGAGGAACTACAGCTAACCTTGACTATACTAGTCTATAGGACCCATCGCTAATGCTGTCCTATGTTGAAAACCTTGCTACTCAGTCAGTTTGATGATTCTTTGATGTGGAAAGAATGTTGTTCTTTGCACCCAAAGCCTCTGGTACTTGATTGTTGCATTTATCATAGCCAACTAGCTAGTTCAGTATCAATGGCAATGAAGGTTTGGACAAATTAGGTGACATAAAAGTGTTTTACTATTGTAAACAGTCACTGAGCAGAACTATTCTGTGATACAAGTTGCCTCCTGGAGATGATATAGATATATGACTACCTCTACTGTGATTTGTGCAGAGTAAAAGGTTAACATCAGAAGCATATGTGATGCTGATGTAATAAGGTTGTCAGGTCACATGACTGAGAGTTAAGAGACACCTGGAAGGAGAAGAAGTTCCAACCTCGTGTAGCGATCCGAGTGGGTAACTACTTTCTGTAAATAAAGAGTAATGGTGTTGAGAAACTACAGACTCAAGCAGCAAACTTTGGGAGAATAGGCAATCCTCAAAACCTCCATCTAGATGCCGATCACTCAACGAGACACAGTAGCCACGAGTATAAGACTCATTGAACCTTAAAAAGAAGATACAGAGCAAGGAAGGACAAAAGAGAAAAAAATTAACCTCACCAAGACGTCAGAACATTGCAGGAGCAACAGATACAAACTGAGAGACAGACCTGGAGAGTGGACAACAGAGAACACAGGCCCAAAGTAGCAAGTAGCAGCACAAAAGTAGGAACAATTCCAGGGCTCAGCAGAAGCATGGATTCCACACTCCCACTCCAGGACTCATTCTGGAATCATTCAGAGTGCAGAAGGCTGACAGCAGGCATGGAACTGGGCCAACTGGAGAAAAAGGTGTACGAGAACTGTTTCAGGATTATACAAAAGAGATCAGAAAGACCAGTTCAGTACGCTATGCAGTAGGACCAATCACTGATAACATGATGGCAAGGCAGGGGTCGATGAGACTTTAGCTTCTTATGAAGAAGAGGTGGTACAATCTTTCAACTCTTATTTCAGTGTCTGCTGGAATTAAACAATAAAGAGGGCTGAATTTGATAAAAGAATAAAAGAAGCAAAGACCAGGAGAAAGCAAGGATTTGTTCATCAATGACCTCTATAGGCTGGCAGGAAAGTGCAACTATGGGATCTTAAAAGGTGACCTGATTCATGACAGAATCATAACCAGGGTCCTAGACGAAGCACTATCAGATCTCTTAAAGACAAAAGGGGATTTAACATTAGTAAAAGCAATGCAGATTGCAAGGCAAACGAAACTTGGGAAACAAAATCGGGCTTTCGTTCGTGGGGAAGAAGAGGTCCCATGGGAAAGATCGAGTGAGACCATGCAGTTTGAAGGCATTCAAAAGAGAAAGCATGCCAAAGCCTAAGCCCACCAAAATGTGGAAAAGTGCAACAACCACCATTTTGAAATGTCTTCAGTGTGGCGGGAACAAACTGCACAAGCGAGAAGAATGTCTGGGTCCGGGGGTGGGGTGGGGGCGTGCGCGGCAGGGGAAGTGTCGGGGGCAAAGTGCCACAACTGTGGAAAAATAGACCACTTCAAAACTGTCGCTGGAAAACAGTGACAACCTGTAAAATGAGGGAGAAGTTTTAAAAACAGAGCCACATACAACAAGTGGAAGAACTACATCCTTTAGCTAATATCACCACCGTGAACACCCCTTTGTCCTTTTGTCTATGACATCTTTGGCAATCTCTTCTTTGTCTCCACCTATCACTGGCTCCCTATCCAGCTCCACCTGTCCCACCCCCTACACCAGCTTATATTTCACCTTATTTCTCTATTTCCTCAGTTCTGTTGAAGAGTCAGAGGGACTTGAAACGTTAACTGTGTTCCTCTCCGCAGATGCTGTCAGACCTGCTGAGTTTTTCCAGGTATTTTTGTTTTTGTTCTAGATTTCCAGCATCCGCAATATTTTGCTTTTAAGCTAAGGAACTAATCTTCTTGTGGGAGGTAAATTTTGCTGAAGGTACATGTTGGAATATTAAACTGGAAATGGATGAACATCCCACAGACTTTAAACTAGACACAGGAGCAGGGGCTTGTTTTATCACGTGAAGCCAAATGGCTCAAACGGATTATATTGCAACCCTCATATATTGAATTACAAGACCCTGGTGGGACAACTTTAAAAGGGAAAGGTCAACTCATGGCAAAACTGAAATATAAAGTCTGAGGAATCCTCAAACCTCTCTATGCCATTCAAAATCCATAGGACTCTTGCAATCTCTCTCTTGTGGCTGGCAGCCTTAACTTGGAAGTACACAATGGGTGAAGTATTTCAAGAAGTTTTGGGTGTGTCTGTCTGTGGCAGCCATTGTTTCAGTATCCAGTACTTTGCATTTTTTATGCCTCTTTCTTAGACAGTGACAAGTTTCTAATGGTGTCTGGATTATAGGAAATGTCTCCCTCTTCACATTCCCCTGAGGGTGTTTTGTTTGTTTCTCACCTTCATCGTGGAATGTGGTCTGGTATTTTTAAACAGTTTGCTGCGTCTCAGTTCAAATTTCAAAACGTCCAGTGAGTTGAAAGGTGAAAAAACATATTTTCAAAAATAAAAGGGCATAGCCTTGTGACGGGCACAATCAGAAAAATCCTCCACCTCAAAATCATAACAGGATTGATACAGACCAAGGTATTGTAAGGAGAGACTGCAGTGCCTTAATATCCTTGGATAGAAACTTGGGCTTACTACTCAGATCCTGATGAAGAAAGACTTGCTACAACCTCTATGGTCACCTAGGAGAAGAACACTCTCACTGACAGAAGGAAGAGTATTGAATATCCTTGACCTCAAAAGAAGATCACTACAAGAACAGGGAGATTGGTCAAGGCACTCCAGAGGCTAACCGTGTGAAGACTGAGACTTTAGGGGGAGATGTAGGATGACAGTAAATATGACAGTGATAAAGACTTGGAGGGAGATGTAGAGTAAAGGGTTATATTAGACAATCCCCAAAACCCCCATCTAGAACCCGACCACACAATGAAACAATTTGGAGATGTTGGAGGGATTGTGTGTTGTAAATGGAGGTTCTATTACGTAATACACAAGATATAGTTGAATCTGCCTTTCTTTTCCAACAGGTACTGCTCTTCCTTCTTCAGATCTGGATGTGTTATTAGAACACCCCATGTAGCATTCCTATCTGTGAGTAAGAAAGTCTCAGGTTTTAACTTGACTTCAGACATTCCTGGTGAGTGGAGACCATGGGATTGGAATTCGTATTCATTAGGTTCATTTCATGGCTGAGAAACAGGTGCAAAGCATACTAATTTAGCAGTGTGATAGCCCAAGCCTGATCTGTGTCATCATTGATCCAAATGCCAAATTTATGGCACCCATCTTTAGGCAGATATCCAAAACAGGTGGCCCCTTGAATATGTGGAGGCCCAATACCTGTTGAAGGACCCTTTTCTCAAACTGGTTACCACAAGAGCAGGGCAGGCATCAAGCCTGTTGCACTCAGAATTCTCGGTCTCTGTGTCTGCAAACCAAATGTAAGCTTCTTCATATATTTTATTTTCAAAGACATCTTCCTATGGAGCCAGAAAGAGCATGAGTGCAGGAGGATGTATAGGACTAACTACTCCGACTGGTGTAAAGCTGGTTGCAAATATGGAAAGGGGTGTTTACTTCATGGCCTGTCAGATTATTAATCGTCTTGTGACTCCTTTCACTACTTCATACTATTCTCCAAGGGAAAAGTTTGAAGATATAGAAACAACATTGGAACTCTTAAAGGCACCTCTATCCTGCTTACTTTGGCTGCTGCTAGTGAAATAGCAGCTGGAACAAAACCTGTAAGAAAGTTATTAGGTAAAATCTTAAATCTTTTTTGCATTTTAGGCCTGACTCTTTTTTATTACATTGATGAAAATGCAGTTGTAACAACTAAATAAGGAAGAAATAATTAAACATTAACCTTACCTATTCCCAAAAATTTGATTTCTAAAGGTAACGAGAAACGTCCTGTGCTGGATCAGTGATTATTTGAATAACATTTACAGCAGTTAGGACCGGAAATAATAAGGAATAAAAACAGAAAATGCTGGAAATACTCAGCAGTTCGGACAGCATCTGTGAAGAGAGAAATAGAGTTACCATTTCAGGTCAATGACCTTTCAACTAAAATTCTGCCTCTGTTTTAATTTCAGATTTACAGCATCTCCAGTGCTTTTCCTTTGCAAATAATAAAGCCTTCATGTTCGATGGGTGACCCGCTCTGCACTTTTAGTGGAGCCATGTAAAATTGGGCACTAGTGTTCATATGATTTTCATCTGTGGACCTGAGTGTTCATATCTGTTCCTGTTTATGTATTCTATTACATTGTTCACAGCTAAATAAAGAGTTTTATGTGGAAAGGAAAGGAACTTCAGATTTTTCACCTTTATGAAAAACGATTGCCTGCTGCTGTCCAGTGAATTGCATGCTGGCTGTTGTGTGTTTAAACAGAGTACCTGTCGCATCTCTGGCACATTTTCTGCAGTTTGGTTGAGTTCAGTGGGATCCCTTAATGGGAGCTGAAAAAAATCCTGTAGTGTAGAAATTCCAGGGTGTAGTTACTTTAACTGCCATCAAAACAGCAGTTTGAATTGCTGAATGTGCCTACAGGTAATAGCTGGCATATGTCAGTAACAGCTTCCCTACTTAACCTGCACCTTCTTGGGCGCTGGTCTTCCGAGAGCCTCTGATAGCTGACCCTGAAGCAGTGCACTTTGGGGTTGGCACCATGTGATGGGGCTGTGTTCCATCTGTCCTTTGCAGTGGTCTGTGCACTCTCAGGCTGTCAGCTCCTCTCTCCCAGCACTCATTGGAGGTTGGCACTGTTTGATGCATGCTAATGATGCCCAAGCCAAACAATGACTGACTGTAGCTGAATTGTATTCAGTTTTTCTGTTCTATTGAATAACCGCACTAGATGAATCTGTTGCCAGCTCTTACATATAATAATGGAACCAGTGTCAGTCTATTGAATTTAACTGTATCCCTTTTGAGGGCAGAAAAGGACTTGCACAGGGAGAAAATATATTACTCCCCAGAACTAAGGGAAAAAACTGCAGTAATTTTAAAGTATGGAGTAGGAACAAATGCACTTCACATTATCAGCAGTGTCATAAATTATGCACCTGGCACATAGGATTCTTTGTTGTTCAGCCATAACATCGAGTAATTGCTAGACATGGGTCTCTAAAATCATAGGGGACTTGTCAGAGTGAAATGTGGTCCAAGTATTTATTGTTTCATGTTTCTTTGCCCAAGTGTCAGGAGCAAGTGACATCTACTGAAAATTGGTTCATTAGCAAAGAAAAATAATCAGATGAGATTGAAACGCTTCTCACTGTCTCACAGCTTTTATACTTCTAAGCCCTGATTTAAAGACAATGGAGACTAAAATTGGCATAAAACATATGCCTGACTTGAATTTAATCCCCGCCCCTGCCCCATTCCCGCTGTGGGGGGGGTGGTGATTGTAAGGTTAGAATCAAGACTTTACAAGGCAGCCTTGATAAACCAATTGGTGTTAATTGAATGCCAACAGTAACTCATTGAAAATAAAATAGGTTACCACGGCCGTTAAAATAACTTGTCAGAGGCTCATGAATGTTTTCTTTTGACAGTTGGTTTAATAAGTGAAGTGAGACTGTGTATACACAAAAAAAATGGTTTAGAGGAGGGATTTAAGTTTTTAAATTGGTGATTGATGAAAAATTTGCCGGCAGGTTAATCATTCAGAACAAATCAATATGATCAATATGTTGAAGTACTGTTTTGACAAGTTTGGTGAATAGGCCCCTGTGCAAAGATGACACTTAACAAGGACAATACCATGCCATACACTTGCAGGTGAGGATCCTCTGGCATGTGCAGAACCATGAAGGAGTAGGAGTATTATCTACTCATTCATTAAAGGCATGCAAGCAGTTCATTACAAGGAGAGCAAAGGGTATTTTAGATTAGATTGCTGGGACCATTGAGTATAAAATAAGAAGTGTTACATATTTAAGGCTCAACTATATTTGTATTTGGAGAAATGGAAACATTAAAAAAAAAGTTCTGATTAAAGCTTTTAAAATAATGAAGTGATTGGATAAATTTTGGTCGAGTATGTTTTTTGAGATGGATAGGACTGGATGGGGGGGCGATAAAATCTATAGGCAAAATTGGATTAGATATCAGGAAGTATTTATTTTGCAATTAGTCATAGGGCAGAATTTTCACCGCAAGGTGGTGGTGGGTATGCCAGCAATTCCTTGCTACTAGCTGTGGCAATTTGCTGGCATTCTCCCACTTCCAGCCTATTTTCAGCAAATAGTTTTTGGGGTGGGGTGGCTGGGGTTTGACAGATAGCCAGTCATCAGTGGCGGATTTCCAATTAGGCCAATAAAAATGCCAATTGAGGGGACCCTTCATGTGCCATCTGGAGTTTCCCAAGGGCGGCACACCATGACTGGGCCGGAGGCACATCCTGCAGCACAGCCCAGCATGGGTCCGCTAGGCAGTGAGGGTTCCCCTCAGCAATGATGGGCTGGTATCTGTGGTGTCAGCATATTTTGTATCATTTACAAGTCTTCAGAGGATGCCTCCGTCTTGAGGTGCCCTCATGGTCTCCCACCTGCTGCCATTGCCTCCGCTTCTCCCAATGAGCCTGTCAGCCACCTAGAGCCTTGGGCGCTCCCATTGGCCCTCCCAACTCCAGAGACCTTAATTGGACAGGGCTCACAGAGGTGGGCTCTTAATTAGCTGTTCCCTCAAATTGGGTCCTGCCATGGCCATTTCCAGGCTCCAGAATTCAGCCCGTTTGTTGGGATTGGAACCCTGGAACCAAAATTGGGCTTGTGGTTTTTGGGGAAAAAAATAATAAGCTATGGTGTTGTGTGGAATAATGACTGTTCCTTAAAAGGAAACTTAAGTTGCCAAGGGAGAGGACCGTCTAAATTTATCGGGATGAGTTACATGTTAGTTAAGATTGTGATGAGTCATAGGCAACTGTGGTGGATTGAATTCAACAACTTTAGGTCTTGAGCTCCCTCCTCCATCCCGACCCCCTTTCTGTTTCTTCCCCCTTCCTTTTGTTTTTTTTCCCCAATAATTTATATAGATTTTTCTTTTCCCACCTATTTCCATTATTTCTAAATCTTTTATGCCCCCCCACCCCCACTAGAGCTATACCTTGAGTGCCCTACCATCCATTCTTGATTAGCACATTCGTTTAGATAATATCACCAACTTCAACACCTCTGTGTTCTTTTGTTCCTTTGTCTGTGACATCATTTGATGATCTGCTCCTATCACTGCTTGCTTGTCCCTACAACAACACCCCCCTCCACTTCTCTCCCCCCACAACCCCCCCCACCTTAAACCAGCTTCTGTTGAAGGGTCATGAGGACTCGAAACGTCAACTCTTTTCTTCTCTGCCGATGCTGCCAGACCTGCTGAGTTTTTCCAGGTAATTCTGTTTTTGTTTTGGATTTCCAGCATCCACAGTTTTTTGTTTTTATCTCTGTGGTCTCCTGGAGTTTGCTTCATCATTTTAGGGAGTTGAATGACTTCACTTTTCTTTGAATGACTCACAGGCTTTTATTGATCTTTCCTGACAAACAGCTTTGCTAGAGAGTAAGGTTGCAGCATTGAATAAATGAGCCAGGATTGAAGGGCATGTTGGTCTTTTTGCATCCTTTTTTTCAATAATGTTTGTATATTAATTGAATTCATTATATGACATGGATATGATTTCATGATGTAAGCAGCATTTCAACAGTTTGTGCTGGGCTTGATTGGAAAATTTATTACTACTGCAAATTCCAGGTCAGTAATACAGCGAGTGTCAGCACTCGTTATTATTACTGGGCAAAACTGATAGCAACTTCTGGCACCTGCACATGCCCAGTTAAACACCAGAAATATTCTTTCAGGAGTACTCCACTCCATTGCTATGTTGCAGTCTTTGCAAATAGGCATGAGATGGAACGAATCACCCACTGTTCTCACTGTGAAATCTGATCCAGAAGTTATGCAAAATTCAGAGAGGAATAGTTGAGTTTTTAACAGCATACTCATTCATAATTGCTGTTGAAAAACATTTCTGGCCTGAAAAGTTGTTTCTTTAAATGTGGAGTCTCATTCCCTCAGAAGAAAATTAAAATGTTGCAGATTTAAATAAATGTATTGTTAAAAGTTTCTCTTTACTGGGCAGTATTCCCCACGCCGCGCCGCCCCCCCCCCCCCCAACAACGCCTCCCCATCGGGGGAGGTTGTGCGGGAGCGGGTGTGAGTGGGTGGGCTTCTGATCAGCACTCCCGGTTGGGGGCACACGGCCATTTTACGTGGGCCCGTCCAGCTGTGCGCACCCTGTGCAGGCGGGGGGGATTCCCTGAGCTGCATGAGTGTGAAGGAACACACAGATCTCCCTGAGGCAAAGTTCCACCTCAGGGAGATGGGTTGAAGTTATAAAAATTTACAAGTCCCCTCATGTGACACTATCATTTTAATTACTTTTTTAATGGCCTTAATTGGCCGTTGACAGGTCTGCGGGCGCGAATCAACTACGCGTACGCTGAACGGAGAATCTAAATGACACGGGGTGATGTTGGGATGCACACCCAATGTCACCCTGCGTCATTTTGCACTTTGGCAAACGGCTCCCACCCCTGCTCGCTGACTGGAAAAAGCTGCCACCATTTAAGCTTCTCCCTTAATTCTATGTGCATATCTCAATCATTATTTCACTTTTTGCACAATGATTTAATTTAATTTATACTTCCTGATCTGCTTGGAGAATTTTTCAACTTGATTGGTTGATTAGTTTCCTTGCTGCCTTCCCTGGTCAAATCCCCTGTGCAGGGCGCCAATTTCAAAATCATGTCCGAAAAGAGGAAATCTGCATTCTAGATCCTGCCAAAACATGTGGTCAGCTTTTATCAAGCTGAATGGCGAGTGCCACTGACCAGAAAATCTGCGCCATGACATCTGTGAAATGAAAAAAAATCTTGTACTGCATTTGTGACATTTCCTTCCATCATAAGATCGGAAATGGGGATGCTCGCTGATGATTGCACGATGTTCAACACCATTCGCAACTCCTCAGATATTGAAGCAACAGGACTTGGACAATTTCCAGGCTTGGGCTGACAAGTGGCAAGTAACATTTGCATTACACAAGTGCCAAGCAATGACCAACTCCAACAAGAGAAAATCCAACCATCTCCCCTTGATGTTAAATGGCATTACCATCGCTGAATCCCCCACTGTCAATATCCTGGGGGGTTACCATTGACCAGAATCTGGACTGGACTAACCATATAAACACTGTGGTTACAAAAGCAGGTCCGAAGCTAGGAATTGTGCAGCAAGTAACTCATCTTCTGACTCCCCAAAGCCTGTCCACCATCTACAAGGCACAATTCAAGAGTGTGATGGAATTCTCTCCTCTTGCCTGGATGAGTACAGCTCCAACAACACTCATAAAGCTTGACACTATTCAGGACAAAGCAGCCCACTTGATTGGCACCCAATCCACAAAGATTCACTCCCTCCACCATTGGCGGACAGTGGCAGCAGTGTGTACTATCTACAAGATGCACTGCAGAAACTCAGCAAAGCTCCCTAGATTGCACCTTCCAAACCTGTCTCTGCTACCACCTAGAATGAAAAGGGCAGAAGACACATGGGAACACTACCACCTGGAAGTTCCCCTCCAAGCCACTCACCATCCTGCCTTGGAAATATATCGCCATTCCTTCACTGTCGATGGGTCAAAATCCTGGAACTCCCTCCCTAACAGCACTGTGGGTATACCTACACCACAGGGACTGCAGCAGTTCAAGAAGGCAGCTCAACACCACCTTCTCAAGGGCAATTAGAGATAGACAGTAAATGCTGGTCTAGCCAGTGATTCCCACATTCCAGGAATCAATAAAAAAAATCATTGGCTGCAAGTTATTTCTGGCCATAACCATAAATGAGAAAGATGCCAGAATTTTGTTTAGCAAAGTCTTGGTGTTGTTACTATAATTGATCTATTTGTAATTACCTAACTCTGGAACAAGAACTGTAATCTCGAACTTCCATTTATGTAGCAATATTACAGTGGATGCTTTAAGATTAATTTACTTTGTTTTTGAAATTTTTATCTCCCAACAAACTTCGTAGAAATGGAACCGCATCAAGGTAAATATAGGATAGATCTCGCCAAGAAGCTTTCAATAGGTTCTAAAGACAGTTCTGCTTTCATGTAGTTTTAACTAGCTTCTGTAAACAAAAGCGGAGGGGAGATGATCGCATAATGGTAATGTCACTGGACTAGCAATCTAGAGGCTCAGCCTAATGCTGTGGTGACACAGATTCAAATATCACCATGGCATCTGGTGGAGTTTAAATTCAGTTAATAAATCTGGAATTAAAAATTAGTCTTAGTAATGGTGACCATGAAATTATTATTGATTGTTGTACAACCACTCTTGGTTTACTGATGCTCTTTAGGGAAGGAAATCTGCTGTGCTTAACTGGTCTGACCTACAATTTTTTATTCATTCATGGGATATGGGAGTCGCTAATTGCCCTGAGAACGTGGTGATGAGCTGTCAGTCTTCAACCAATTCCGTTCATTACACGTGATATCAGGAAATAGCTGAAGCCACTGGATACTGCAAAGGCTATGGGCCCTGACAATGTTCTGGCAATAGTGCTGAAAACTTGTGCTCCAGAATTAGCCACGTCCCTAGCGAAGCTGTTCCAGTAAAGCTACAACACTGGGGGCATCTATCCAGCATTGTGGAAAATTGCCCAGGTATGCCTTGTCCACAAAATGCAGGACAATCCAACCTGGCCGATTACTGCCCCATCAGTGTACCCTCAATCATCAGCAAAGTGATGGAAGGTGTTGTTGACAGTGCTATCAAGTGGCACTTACTCAGCAATGACCTGTTCACTGATGCTCGGTTTGGGTTCTGCCAAGGCCACTCTGTTCCTGACCTCATTAAAGCTTTGTTCCAAACATGGACAAAAGAGCTGAACTCCAGCGGTGAGGTGAGAGTGACTGCCCTTGATATCAGGGCAGCATTTGACAGCAAGGAGTGCTAGCAAAACTGAAGTCAATGGGGATCAAGGGGAAAACATTCCGCTGGTTGGAGTCATACCTAACACAAAAGAAGATGGTTATGGTTGTTGGAGGTCAATCGCCTCAGTCCCGGGATATCACTGCAGGGTTTTCTCTTGGTAATGTCCTAGGACCAACCGTCTTCAGCTACTTCACTATTGACCTTTCCTCCATCATAAGATCAGAAGTCAGGATGTCTGCTGATGTTTGCATAATGTACAGCACCATCGTGACTTCTCAGATGTTGAAGCAATCCATATCCATATACTGCAGGATAACATGATAAGTGGCAAGTAACATTCACACCGTACAAGTGCCAGGCAATGACTATCCCAAACAAGAGAGAATCTAATCATCTCCTCAGGACATTTAATGGCATTACCATCGCTGAATCTCCCATGATTAGCTTCCTGGGGGTTACCATTGACCAGTAACTGAACTGGACCAGCCATATAAGTACTGTGGCTACAAGAACAGGCCAGAGGATGGAAATCCTGAGGCAAGTAATTCACCTCCTGCCTCCCAAAAACCTGTACACCATCTGCAAGGCATAAGTCAGGAGTCTAATGGAATTCTCTCCAGTTACCTTGAGGAGTGCAACTCCAACAACACTCAAGAATCTTGACACCATCCAGGACAAAGCAGCCCACTTGATTGGTACCCCATGCACTACCTTAAACATTCACTCCTTCCACAAATGATGCACAGTAGCAGCAGTGTGTACCATCTGCTAGATGCACTGCAGCAACTTACCAAGGCTCCTTCGACAGCAGCTTCCAAACTCACAACTTCTACCACCTTGAAGGGCAAGGGCAGCAGATGCATGAGAACGGCACCATCTGCAAGTTCCCCTCCAAGCCACTCACCATCCTGACTTGGAAATATATCATCTTTTCTTTACTGTCACAGAGTCAAAATCCTGGAACTCCCTTCTTAACACTGTGGGTGCACCTGCACCACATGGACTACAGCAGTTCAAGAAGGCAGCTCACCACCACCACCTTCTCAAGGACAATTAGTGACAGGCAATAAATGCTGGCTTAGCTAGCAGCCCCCACACCCTGTGTAAAAATCTTTAAAAAACATAATTATGGAATTATATAAAGGTCTATTGTCCGTTTCAAGTTAAGCAAGCAGGAGCAAAACAGTTAATATCTCAGAGGACACTGGAAGAATGCAACAACAGAATCACAGAACTGTTACAGTGCAGAAGAAGGCCATTTAGCCCACTGTGTTTGCACCAGCCCTCTGAGCATTATGACTCAGTCCATTCTCCTGCCTTTTCCCTGTAACCTTGTACATTATTTCTATTTAAATAATCAAGTTTTTTCTCACATCACATTGGCTTCTTTTACAAATCACTTTTACTCTGTGCCCTCTCATTCCCGATCCTTTTACAAGCGGGAACAGTTTCTCCCTATCTACTCTGACCAGCCCCCTCATGATTTTGAATACCTCTATCAAATCTCCTCTTGGTCTTCTCTCCAAGGAGAACAGTCCCAGCCTCTCCAATTGATCTTCATAACTGATGTTTCTCATCCCTGGAACCATTTTTGTGAACCTCTTCTGCACTCTTTCCAATGCATTCACATCTTTCCTACAGTGTGTTGCCCAGAACTGTTCACACTACTCCGGCTGAGGTCTAACTAGTGTCCTATACAAGTTCAGCATAATCTCCTTGCTCTTGTACTCTATGCCCCTGTTAATAAAGCCTAGGATACAGTATGCTTTATTAATTGCTCTTTTCACCTGTCCTGCCACCATTAATGACTTATGCACATATATACCCAGGTCCCTCTGCTCCTGTACACCCTTTAGAGTTATACCCCTTATTTCATATTATCTCTCCATGTTCTTCCTACCAAAATTAATCACCTCACACTTCTCCGCATTGAACTTCATCTGCACCTATCTACCCACTCCACTAACTTGTCTATGTCCTTTTGAAGTTCTACACTGTCCTCCTCACAGTTTACAATGCTTCCAAGTTTTGTATCATCTGCAAACTTTGAAATTGGCCCCTGCACACCAAGATCTAGATCATTAATATCCATCAGGAAAAGCAAGGGTATCAATCCCATCCCTGGGGAACTCCACTACAAACCTCCCTCCGGTCCGAAAAATATCCATTAACTACTACTCTCTGTTTCCCATTACTTGGCCAATTTTGTATCCACGTTGCTACTGTCCCTTTTATTCCATGAACTATAACTTTTTTTACAAGTTTGTTGTGCAGCACTGTATCGAATGCCTCCTTTTTATAAGTCCATGTACACCACATCAATGGCATTACCCTCATCAACCCTCTCTGTTACCTCTTCAAAAACTCTAGCAAATTAGTTGAACAGAATTTTCCCTTAATAGATCCTTGCTGGCTCTTCCTAATCAGTCCGCATTTTTCCATGTGACTACTAATTCTATTCTGAATAATTGTTTGTCGAAGCTTCTCCAGCACCAAAGTTAAACTGATCTGTAATTGCTGGGTTTATCCTTACAACATTTTTTGAACGGGGTGCAGTGTTTGAAATTTTGCAGTCCTCTGGTACTTCCCCTGAATCTAGGGAAAACTAAAAGATTATGGCCCATGCTCCTCCAATTCCTACTCACTTCCTTCAATATCCTTGGATGTATCTCATCCAGTCCTGGTGCCTTGTCAGCTTTAAGTATTGACAGTTTACCCAATACCTCCTTATCAATTTTGAACCCTCCTAGTGACAGAGTTTCCTCTTCTGTCACCATGGCCTGGGTAGCATCTGCTTCCTTGGTAAAGACAGATACGAAGTGTTCATTTAACACCTCAGCCTTGCCCACTGCCTCTATGTTTAAATCCCCTTTTTGGCCCCCAATTGACCCTACTCCTCCTTTTACCTCCCACCCTGACCCTTTACTATTTATGAGCCTATAGAATACTTTGTGATTCCCCTTTATGTTGGCTGCCAGACTTTACTCATTATCCCTCTTCGCTTCTCTTATTTGCTTCTTCACCTGTCCTCTGAACCTTCTGTATTCAACTTGGTTCTCAATTTATTTTCCACCTTTTCACCTGTCATAAGCACACTTATTCTTCTTTATCTTAATTTCTATTTCCTTTTTCATCCCGGAAGCTCTGGATTTGTTTGCCCCACCTTTCCCTTTTGAGGAAATATCCCTTGATTGTGCCCAAGCCATTTCTCCTTTGAAGGTAGCCCATTGTTCAGCTTTTCCCGCCAAACTTTGGTTCCAGTCTATCCATCCCAGCTCCGTTCTTGCACCATTTAAGATGCTCGCCGGCTGTTAATTATTCTTGGTCTGGATTGCCCATTGTCCTTTTCTACTGTCATCCTAAACTTTATGATACAATGATCACTGTCTCCTAAATGTTCTACTTGGTCCACCTCATTTCCAAGAGCCAGCAGTGCCTCCTTTCCTATTGAACTGGGCACATACTGCTATAGAAAATCCTTCTGAACACGTTGTAGGAATTCTTGCCCCTCTGTGCACTTTATGCTACCATTATCCCAGTCTATATTCAGGTAATCAAAGTTCCCCATTATAACTATCCTATAATGTTTGCACCTCTCTGTAATTTCCCTGCAGGTTTGCTCCTCTATATCTTTCCCACTGGTGGCCTATAGACTACGTCAAGCAATGTAACTGCACCCTTTTTGTTCCTTAGATCTAGCCAAATTGATTCTGTTCTTGAACCCTCTGGGACATCCTCTTTCTCCAGCACTGCAATGCTCTCCTTAACCAATACAGCCATACCTCCTCTCTTCCTTCCTTTCCTATCTTTCCTGAACATCTTGTACCCAGGAATGTTTAACACCTAGTCCTGCCCTTACTTAAGCTAGGACTCTGTTATCGCCACAACATTGTAATTCCACAAGGCAATCAGGGCATGAAACTCACCAATCTTATTTATTACACTCCATGCAGTCACATACATGCAGCATAACCCTGATTTAGACTTCATTACTTTTGCCCTTACTCCAACTCCGGACTCCAGAATGACAGTGCATTTGATCGCTAACAGAACAACCACAGAGAGATGGGTATAGATTTGATTTCCCCACACTAATTTCATTTCCATCAGCATGGAGGGGAACGTTGGGTTTACTGAGCATTCCTTTACCAGGAAGAAAATAAGTGAGGTCAAACTGAGGCCTCTCTGCACAAATCCCAGATGGTGTTTTGATGTGAGTTTGGATCAGCAGGTTATCTCCTCTCCTGGGCAGGTCAGATATTTCAATGTGCAGCCCAAGAAAACTAGTGGTAGGGGGAAATGTTTATTCTCAAATTTAAAAAAAGAGGTAAATGCTCATGAGAAATTTCTGAGGAACAAAATGAGTCATTTTTACCAGCACAGTAATCCTCTCTGTTTTATGAGATTTAATAAAACGTATGGCATAAAGGGTATACCAGATATGATAGATCCATTTTATACTGCTTATAATCATTTGCAAAAAAAGCTATTAATTTCTTTGTATTGTTAATGTCATTTTGTTTGCTATAAATATCTGACAGCAGGTTTTGTGGCATGGTGGGCAGCATCCCTGTCTTTGAGTCAGAATTTCCAGGTTCAAGTCCCACTCCAGGTCTTAATGGCCATGGAAGGTTCATTCATAATGCTGCCAAACAAGTATCAACTTATAAGTTCTTTCAACATACGCCAATGGCATGCAGTAAGAGTGGGAGAGATCCCTGTTCAGCCATGTTATGGAAAGAAATTGGGGCATTTACCATCACAATGCATAACAACATGCATGTAAAAGTATATGTTGCCACAGCAACTTGGGACTTCTTGGCTGGCTGGTTGGTTCAGTTGGCTGAATGGATGGTGTGGACCTGATTGTTTCCGGCAGCACAGGGTTCAATCCTTGTTCTGGCTGTGGTGGATTTGGGACCTGCTTCCTTGCCCTATCCCTGGTGGAGCTTTTGGGTCCATGGGTTGGACCTGCCTTCAGGCAGAGAACTCAAGAAGCAGAGGAAATATCTGACATCACACCCAGTAACCCTGCATTACCATCTTATAAATATTTTACATGTCCATGTGATGTTAATCTGAGTTGAAACTGGTGACTTTTTTATCAGTGAGCTACTAAAAATGTTGCATTTAGTAGGGTGTAAATGATCATTTGAACTGAGGCACTGGACAGAATTTGACAGAACTACTAGCTACACATAATCTTATGGTTCGACGTTAAGATAAAAGACAAATAGCACAGCAATTCCACCAAACAGGTGGAAAAATGTGATGGACGAGTGTGCAAGCTGGTTCCTAGTTACAACTACTGTTGTCAACCAGCATATGTCAAATGACTAAGTAATGATTGTGAATTTAATGTATGCACTGTTCTTTAAGTTCTCTACAGGAAATGAGTTGGAATTGTGTTACTGTGGTGACACCAAATTGTTTTTTTTCTTTTGCCGTGGATTTAGAACACCTCTATTTTTAAAAATTCTCACTGTACACTGGGGAATTATTTCTTTACCTTTTTGTGCGCACTGAATCACAATGATTATGTGTTTAACTTTGTGGATGTACAACAAGCTGGAGATATGTATCACTTTTTTCTTAATGAATTAATTTTTATTGAAAATGTATGAGATGCACTCTAAACAGGAAAACCTCCAAAAAGACATTTTAAGTTCTGTGTAAAATAGAAACAGTCCTAAACTGCAGGATTGCTAGTATCTGAATGACATAATGATTAGAAAAAAGGGCACACATCTCATTTTGTTAGCCACTTTTTGCCACCTGGCATGTGGGACTGCATCACCGAAGACCTCATACCAGTGATATGCCCCAGATTGTTCTTTCTCATTTGGCACCTGGGTAGATGGCTGCCCCTAGCTGTACAGAAGGGCATCACTGTGAATACCTACTTTCCTGCATTGCAAATCGATCCATCCATCCCCACAGACTGTATAGGGGTGGAGGTTGGGGACAAATAATTCATTTTCAGTTTAGATAGAACAAAAAGAACCGGTAAACTGGTAGAATTCTGGGGCATATGATAATGAAGCAATAGGAAGTGAACGCTCCTATTTGAAGTAAAATGTTGGCATTTTTATGTGCATGTCCAATTTGTGGCTTCTCCCGACGCAGTTAAATTAAGCTATTTTTCAATATTGTATGTAGGATTAACATCATTTGAAGAATTAAGGAGTGCAGTTAGTCTATCTTTACTTTCATAATTAGGGCAAATGGAAGATAACTTTGAAAATGGATTATAAATTTAGTGTTAAACAAAGCTGTACATGCCAGCACAGATCAGAAGATCATGGGTTTGACAACGGAGGTCTTGTCCACCGGCTGGAGAAAAGGTGGGAGCCCCACACTATCTCAGTTGGTAAAGGCCCACTGGTATTAAGTGATCAGCATTGGGCCTTCCCCTGAATTAAAGACCCTAGTGGTGGGAATCCCACCCCCCCAACCCCTGCCAAGAGCTGCCAGCCAATCGGAGGCTGACAGCCCTCCGTGGCCACCAGCGCCACTGGAAGCGGTGGCACCTGCCAGTAATGCATCCACAAGAGGTCGTGGTGAAGGACTCCAGGCAGTCAGTGAGTGAACGCAGGATGGAAGTTGCGGGAGGGAAGGGGTGTCGGCAGAAAGGACGGGGTAACTGAGGGATCCCACTGGAAGCCTGCAAGCAAACCCAATAGGGTTTTGTTTTTTGATCTCCATGCTTGGTGAATCCCCCTGCCTACCACTGGTTGAATACCAGTGGTGGTGGGATGACATCCCTAAATTGTCCACTTAAGGGCGTCAATCAAAATTTAAGTAGGAAGGCCACCCCACTCCAGACTTAATCAAGCAAAGGCAGGAAGGCGGTAGGATCCCCACCCCGATGAAATGCCCCTCCGCCTCAAAACTCGCCGTCCATGGCTTGTGCTGAATTGGTTAATTCCAGCTGCACCGTTAGTTGTGGTAATACAGCTGTCCTCATTGGGAGATGACAAGTTATCTTGGATTGCAGGCCATTCCTGCTGGTCAGGATGTTCTTCCAGGATCTGAAATGCACCCAGAACTCTTCAGTTAAGGTACTAAAGTTTATTAAATTTTGGTTATTAAACCTAACAAGGGGTCCTTCGGCAGCATCTTCCAAACCTGTGACCTCTACCATCTCAAAGGACAAGGGCGGTAGATGCATGGGAACACCACCACCTGCAAGTTCCCCTCCAAGCCACACACCATCCTGACTTGGAAATATATCACCATCCCTTCATTGTCGCTGAGCCAAAATCCTGGAACTCCCTCTCTAATAGCACTGTGGATGTACATACACCACATGGACTGCAGTGGTTCAAGAAGGCAGCACACCACCACCACCTTCTCAAGTGTAATTAGGGATGGGAAATAAATGCTGGCCTGGCCAGAGATGCCCATATCCCATGAAAGAGTTTTGAAAAAATCAATGAATTTGAATTCCCACCGCAGATGAATTCCTTCTGCTGAAACCTGTTTCAAGCCAGATAACCTTCCTGAGCTATCCAATTTGGTGGCAAAATAGAATGAATTCACAAAGGAATTTGGAACCTGCCCTTTTTTCATATCAGAGACTTTCAGCACTTGGGAATATTACTGGCTAAATCTGGTGGCAATTTCTGGCATCCACAAATGCACAGTTCAAAAGTTGCTTGTGATGATACCGTAACCAACCACAGGTTGCGTGTTGCAATCGTTACCAATGGAATCCCACAGAATTTAAGGTTAAGGTGTTAAGTAATTTAGAATTGCTGCTAAACAGCCCTCTGTTCCTTGAAAAAATAACTTTAGATGCGCGAAGTCTCATTCCCTCAGAAAATTAATAAAGCAGACATTTAAAAAATAATTAATTTTATATAGCTTATGCAATTTTCTCTTTCATGACTTTCCCTTAATCAAATGTATATATTTCAGTCTTTCGTTTGCTTCCTTTTTTGTCTGTGATGATTCTTCAATCTGACTGACTGAGCAATTTCCCTAATGCCTGCTGTGTTCAGTCACCACTAATTCCCTTTAGACGGTGCCGAATTCAAATGAATGCTGCAAGTATTGAAATATTCACTGACAGAACTGCTAGAAGTCTGTGGGCAACTGTGCTTGAGGTGAATGACAAATGCTGTTTCTTCTCTGCTCACAGCAAAATCTGGGCCACTGGCTTTAGAATGAATGTTGCCTGGATTAATTTATTTTATACAATACAGATCAATAGTGATGACTCAAAGTACAATTAAATTTTCTTTTAAAGTAATCTACATTTAATCTGCCTGCTAAATGTATCCCCTTTTTAATTCTCTACAGAGAAGCTATGAGAAGTTAGTAATATTGATAGGCTGTGCCTATATACAAATGAATTTTTTTAAAAAAAGTCTGTTTCACATGCTGCCACTGTTAGTTTCTTATTTAATTTATGTATTTACTTGGCAGGAAAATGTGTCCCTTGCTGACATCCTGTCTTTACGAGATAGCTGCCTCAGTGAACAGGATATCTGGGCAGCCTGCCTAGAATGTTGCCTTTCAATGAAGAGCATCTCCCACACTCCACTCTTTCATACTCTCTGTATCACCCCAGATACATTGGCTTTCAATGCTAATGGCAATGTTTGCTTCATGGAGCAGCTGAGTGGTAAGTAATATGTGCTCTTCAAAAACTTTCCTGACACAAAAAACAAGAGCTTCAGTGAATGCAATGTATAACTTCTACGGGTACAGTGTCTCAAATCCAGTTATCCAAAGTCCAGTGATGTCTGAAAACCGGACGTCATTTAAGCTGCCATCACCTGATTGTCCCTCCTCACTGATAGCTTTGATCTAACTGTATGGCTGGGAAATCCTTTGGAGCTGCTCCCACTCCATCACCAACACTTCTTTGAAGTGCAGCGGGAACTGCATTTACATGTATAAACAGAGCTTCTGCCATGCTTCCGGGCAAAGCAACACTGACAGATCTGAAGCAGCTCCAAAGAATTTCCTGGCTTATCTTGCAGCATTGTCTCTACTTGTTTCAAAACTGCCCTTTGCAATCCTCACTCAAAAAGCATACCCTCAACCCTCTGCACGTCCAACCCAACCTGGCACGTACTGCCTGGCCTGAAAACCGGAAAGGTCCGAAATCTGGGACAGACCCCAGTCCTGAGGTTACCAGCTTTGAGATACTGTATCCGTCATACCAATGTTTCCTTTCTTTGAACTCTATTTATTATTTCCATTTGCTAATTTTTAAAAAAAGCCTTAGACATATTGGGAGGATAATCTGAACTTGAATAATAAACCAATTCCAATTTCATTTCTCGAAGAAGTTCAGGAGATAATAGAACTACGGAAATTTTTACCAAAAAAAAGACATGGTTGTGGTATTTGAAGCATGTAATTTTTGTTTGCACTTGAGACTTGAACCATTCCTTGAATGATTGGCAGTGAGAGGACTTAACAATAGTAATATAATAAAATCAATAAGTCAGAAATGGTAACTAGAAGCAAGAATGTGATTTTCGTAGCTTGATTGCAGTTCTCTTCTATCTACTATGTCAATCATTAGCAGTGGATATGCGGTTACTTTTTTCTAATGAGACATTCATTTTGGATGGTTGTTGACTAAGTGAACCTAAACCTGTGAACTGTGTTCTTTTTCAGTTTGAATTAAAACCATATTAAGCTCTTCTCATATCACAATCTGTGCAGTTGAGGTGTCCATACTTATGCCCTGTGACCCTGAAACTCAGCACTTATTTTTGCACTCACTGGCTTATTCTATTCCCCTTCACTTGACAAGTATATTGAACATCCTCCACTAAATTTAATAATGCCTTTACTCAGGCATATTTTTTTACAAAGCACAGAGAGTGCATTAATGCCATATGGATCAGGGGACTCTGACTTAGAACACTGACCATTGAATAGGGCAGACCTTCCATCTTGGCTGGGCTTTTACTGGAGATGGGTGGGTAAGGAGAAAAATAAAAAGTGTAGTTACATCTTAATATATTCTGTGTTGGCTGATCAGGGGGTGGAGGTGTGTTGGCTGGTTGGGGAGGCGATTTGTCGGCCAGTCAGGATTGGGGGGAAGGGGTGTTGGCCAGTTGTGGGGGGTGTGGTCTGTCGTCAAAGGTGGTCGGTGGGGGTGGGGGTGGGGTGTAGGCCAGTCAGAGGGTAGGGGGGTGGATCGGGGAGTTAGGCAGTGGAAGAGTGGATGAGGGTAGGAGGATGGGTAGGTAGTCGGCCAGTCGAGGGATAGGTTGTTGGCCAGTCAAGGGGTGGGTTGTGGTCCAGTTGGTTTGGGGGGAGGGAGGTGGGGTGGTGTCAGCCAGTGAGGGTTGTCAGCCAGTTGGGGGACGGGGGTTGGTGGGGGTTGGTCGGGCAGTTGGTGTGAGCGGTCGGAGGGTTGATGGGTGGTTCGGGCAGTCGTGGGGGTTTGTGCGAGGGTTGACCAGTCGGGGGGAGCAGGGATCAGGTAGTCGGGGAGCGGGGGTCGGGACGGGTTGGGCTGGGCCTGGGGTGTGGGGGGAGTCCTGTGGCTGTCTTGCTGCGGGATGAGGAGGGGTTGGGGGAAGTCCCTTGTTGGGTCAGGGGGTTGGGGAGTTTTCCTATGGATCTGTACAATAGATCCCTAGAAGCTAAAAGTGGTTTTAATTCTTCTAATTTTTTCTGAGTAACTGTTGCTGTATGACAGTTGGAACTGTCAGAAGTTTGCAATTTAACTCACATTTTCGGATAGTTCCCAGTGCAGGGCAATTGCCAAGGGAAAGTTTGCACTTACCAGGCGATTGTCATGTAATCCTCACCTGGGAAGTCCCGTGGGGCTCCCCAGCTCGTCTTCGGGGAACCCCTCAGATATGATGCCCTGGAGCTCAGCAGTTACAGCCTGTATGAAGAATGCTTGACACTAGATAATACATTGCATGTGTAGGAACTGATTTATTTCTTTATTTTTGATGGTTAATAAGGATGTAAAGGCAGATAAGAAGGTCTCAAATTTTTCATGCTTTACTGGTGATACTATTTTTGTGAAAGCGTATTGCAAATTGTTTGCACCTTGGTGAAGGCTACTGACGTAAGCAAATCAATTAAAATATGCCTACTGTGCTCAGAACAACACAAAACATGGGTCGTCCGCTTACTAGCATATCCAAAGCAATATTATGTTGGATCTGCTTCTGATGCTGTATGGGTGTGTTAGGCTGGCTGTATAAATTGGACACCTTTGCACCAGTTTCCTTCCAGAAATTGACACGAGGTCCTGCTTTTTTCCCTTTATTTCGATTGGTGTGGCCACAAATTGCTCAAGATGCTTTCTGATAACATGCACTTCTGCTTTTTTTTATTCATAACAGAAATTTCTAATTCTAAAAAGAAATATCTCAAACATCTAAATTATTTCAGAAGAATATTCATTTGAGTATGTTTTTTTAAAAACTTTTTAGACCGATTGCAGTTGCAAGGTCAAGGCATTGAGGAGTCACCTGGGAGCAGACTTCTAAAATTAATCTGACATCAATTTTTTTTCCCAAATGGTAATATTTAAAAATGTTATTTTATAATTAAAAATTGTATATATATATATTATCTATTTAATCTAGGCTTTCCTCTAACAACTTGTTGTTTAACCCCTGCCATTGTATTACTGTGAATTTCCATCTTCAGCTCTCCTGTTTGGCTTAGGCTGCCCTCTGTCCCATGTGCAGCCTGTTGCCAGCTGATTACAGCTGCCTGTCTCCTGCTTTGCTCCTAGTTTCCCCTCCGCTCTCATCCCATTCACACCCCCACACAGCTCTGTTACTTGTTGGCTCCCTGCTCCCATTAGCTGGGAGCCATTTGAATGCCACTATTTCTGCTTCCCCCCCACTAATTAGATGCTTCACTTTTCCTCTTTTGCCTCTCCGCAATCACTTGAATCACTTTCACTGATTTGGCTGTTCTGTCTGTATTTCTTAACTGCTTCTACTCCTCCCACGACTGAACTGGATTCCTGCTGTGACCCTAAGATTCTTGTATGCCTAATATTCCTGCACTTCCCAAATGGGCACATCATGCTGATCACTACTCCAAAACACAGGTTTATACAAGACTACACTACTTTTCTGTGTATGAGTACAGCATATCATGATCATAGAATTTGGAGTGAACGTTAAATTTTGCCACAAAGCAGAAAACAAGTAGTGGATTGGCCACCCATTTTGCAATCAGCTCAAATGTTCTTCTATTGAAGTTAAGGCAGCAGAAGGGATGGTGTGTAAAACAGGCACTGTGGTGTACCTATACCATCAGTGGTTCAAGAAGGCAGCTCACTATCACCTTCTCAAGGGTAATTAGAAATGGGCAATGCTGGCCTAACCAGCAACACTCTCACCCTGTGAACGAAAAAGGCAGCTATCCCACTAATGTCTTTTTTACTACTTTCATCTTGCACTATCCCAAACTTGTGATTAAGGTTCTGTGGAAATATTAGGGACAATTGTAACACGGGGAAGCATGTGTGTTTGGGTGCAGGTGGGGATTTATGTCATGTTGAAATGTGAGTGCAGTGAGTAGCTGTCTCCAGCTTGCCAGCTTCCGTATTTAACTTCACTGCATTAAGCTGCATGCGAGCAACCCCCTCTAGAGAGACAGGTTGTGAATTTCAATGTTAATCACTCAATTACAGCAATCATCTCATGGCTTTTGCTGTTTAACTATGGGCCTACAGATTTCTCAGTCTTCCTCAAATTGATCAGTAAAAGCAAAGCAAGAAAACAGTGGTAATTGAGGAGGCTGACGACTTGACAGAGAAATATTCCAATATGTACTGACATGTTACAACTGCACTCTTACTTGTTTTTTTGAAAGGATTTGTTAATGGTATATATATTGGGAGGCTGCTTTTACAACTTTGAAGGTGTCATTTACCCTTTGGATTTACACATCTGGTCTGCACTTTGGAGCTCTGGCATATCAGATCAGCACATATGTCACTTGTGCCGTGATATGTTGCACCTCAGATGAGAACCAAGATGACCAGCAGCAGGAGCAGCACATTGCCTGCTGCTCTGAAGGAGAGAGGTGATCAGCGGAGAGGTGCAGCTCACAGGAGGCCTTTGTGATACACAGGGTCTTCAAGGTAGATGATAAGCATTTTTGTTATGTCAGAACCCCTCAGGGAGTTTGGGACTCACGGTAGGTGTGGCAGATATTTGCAGCATACTGGAACAAGACCTACTCCCAAGTGGACCTGGTGATCATGCTTCTTTACCAGTGGCTGTCAAAGTCACCACTGATTTCAACCTCTGGATTCTTACAGGGTCTAGCTAGAGATATTTGCAGGATCTCATAGTCAGTGGCCCACAAATGCAGGAGACAGGGGACTGATGGCTTGTTTGCCAGGGTTGACAATACTGTACGCTTTTCTTGCTATGATGCCAGTTGGAATGAGTGGGCACTCAGGTTTGCAATGTGGTTGGCTTCCTGCATGTGCAAGGCATCATTAACATGTGGCATTTGAGGTATCCATACATCACCCAGGAATGTTCATCAACAACAAGAGCATCAATGTGCAGCTGGTGTGCAGCGTTAACAAGATGTTTATACAGATGTGTGCACGATTCCTGGACAATTATTATGATGTGGCAGTCCACCCTCCCTCATCTCTGCAACTCAAAGCAGACTTACTGGCCGTCTGCTCAATGACAAAGGATACTCAACATGGCTAATGATGCCCATGAGGAACCCAACCAATGAAGCCAAAGAGTGATACGACATAAGTCAAGTAACAACAAAATGTATTATTGAACAAACCAGGGCAAGCTGTAGATGCTGTGACCATACCCCTGTGACACTAACACAAAGCAGTCCTGCAAATAACCAAGAATTCCTTTCATAGCCCCACATTGCTTAGCACCAGCTCATGTCTTCCCACTCATCACAATTGAAAAGGTTACTTTCCAGGCAGAAACCAAAAATGGGCAAGATGGGAAAGTGGTAGAATGAAGTAATATTTATGTGGCTCAAAATAAAACTGAGACATAAAAATTTAACCTCAACTAGTCTGTCTAGACAGTCCAGTCTCTCTGGTCCAAGAAGGAGAACTCGCATTGGCAGATCTTGGCCATTAACATTGCAACGTTTGAAAAAAGGATTAAGCCGTGCTTCACCTAGAACCTTTCAGACCCAGACATCAGAAAGTGGAAATGATAATGATGAAAAAGATGATTGCCAGTATGAAGGACTTGATATAGAAATCATCAATGAGCAGGACATGCACCTGAATCATTTAAAATCATCAATTACTATTTTGGTGCTGCTTGGTAGACTTGCTTGTGGTGAAAAGTACCGAATCCTCTCGTCGAGTAACTCTGGATGGCAAAGTGCAGTACCTAGTGGAATGGGAAGGAATAACTGCATCTTGATTCCTTGTAATAATCAAGTTTCTTTTAGAAGCTTAGTTTATCATGTGAACTCTTGAACTTTTGAAGCTGATCTTCAGACAGACATTAAGGTCTTAATGTGTCTCTGCTTCTATGTATTTTTAGTAAATTTTATTCCTATGCAACTGAGAACTTTAAACCCTGGGAATGGGTAATTTTGAGTGTAAGTGTTAATTAGCCATAATCTTCAATATTTTCAGGAACCATTTGTAATATTTTACAGTGACTTTTTCCACTCAGATCTAAGAATTTTGGTGCCATTGCTTACAACTGTGTACTTAAACAATACCTGCAGGGATTAATTGATCTGTAGGTCAGTCTGTACCAAAATGAAGTTTGAAGTTATGTAATTTTTTTATATTGTCTGTAGTGTTGGTAGATGTTCTCAGATTTTTGTGTTAAATTCACAGGGTGAACAGAGTATTGCCTTTTGAAGTAGCCGTACTGTACCTGGCAACTTTGTACCTTAATGATCACATTGATACCTCTGGAATTTAAAAAAATTATCCAGGATTGTTTTTAAAACTGGCAACTTTTTGTAAGGCTACTGTAAACAGTTATTGTGCATTTCACTTGCACTTCCCTCAATTTAGTCTACTGCATTTGCTGCTCCCAATGCGGTTTCCTCTACATTGGAGAGACCAAATGCAGACTAGGTGACCGCTTTGCGGAACACCTTCGGTCTGTCCGCAAGCATGACCCCAGACCTCCCTGTCACTTGCCATTTCAACACACCACCCTGCTTTCATGCCCACATGTCTGTCCTTAGCCTGCTGCATTGTTCCAGTGAAGCTCAATGCAAACTGAAGGAACAGCACCTCATCTTCCGACTAGGCACTTTACAGCCTTCCGGACTGAATATTGAGTTCAACAATTTTAGATCATGAACTCTCTCCTACATCCCCACCCCCTTTCCGATCCCCCTATTTTCCATTAATTTATATAGATTTTTCTTTCCCACCTATTTCCATTATTTTTAAATGTATTTCCAGCCATTGTTTTATCTCTACCTTTTAGCCTATTTTGATCCCTTCCTCCCACCCCACCCCCACTAGGGCTATCTGTACCTTGCTTGTCCTGCTTTCTACCCTTAATGTCACCATTAGCACATTCCTTAGATAATATCACCACCTTCAACACCTCTTTGTCCTTTTGTCTATGACATCTTTTGGCTATCTCCACCTATCACTGGCCCTCTATCCAGCTCTTCTTGTCCCACCCCACCCCCTTTAAACCAGCTTATATTTCACCTCTTTCCTATTTTTCCTTAGTTCTGTGGAAGAGTCATACAGACTCGAAACGTTAACTGTGTTCCTCTCTGCAGATGCTGTCAGACCTGCTGAGTTTTTCCAGGTTTTTTTTATTTTTGTTTTGGATGTGTTACATAATTTATTTTTTTCAAAATTCTTTATTCTTTGGCTAAACCAGCCCATTTCAAATTATTTAGAAACACATGGCAATAACTAACAGTTATTGACAGGGCCCTCAACCGTGTCCGGCCCATCTCCCGCACATCCGCCCTTACAGCTTCCTCTCCCTCCCAGAACCATGATAGGGTCCCCCTTGTCCTCACAAGGAGAGGGGAAGTAAAGGGGCAGGTGTTGCACCTACTGCGGTTGCATGGGAAGGTGCTGTGGGAGGGGGTTGAGGTGTAGGGAATGATGGAGGAGTGGACCAGGGTGTCCCGGAGGGAATGATCCCTGCGGGATGCCGCCGGGGTGGGGGGGTGAAGGGAAGATGTGTTTGTGTGGTTCTGGAGTTGGCGGAAATGGTGGAGGATGATCCTTTGAACATGGAGGCTGGTGGGGTGATAAGTGAGGACAAGGGGGACCCTATCATGGTTCTGGGAGGGAGAGGAAACTGTAAGGGCGGATGCGCGGGAGATGGGCCGGACATGGTTGAGGACCCTGTCAACCACCGTGGGTGGAAAATCTCGGTTAAGGAAGAAGGAAGACATGTCAGAGGAACTGTTTTTGAAAGTGGCATCAACAGAACAGATGCGATGGAGGCGAAGGAACTGAGAGAATGGGATGGAGTCCTTACAGGAAGCAGGGTGTGAGGAGCTGTAGTCGAGGTAGCTGTGGGAGTCGGTAGGCTTATAATGAATATTGGTGGAATACCTGGAAAAACTCAGCAGGTCTGACAGCATCTGTGGAGAGGAACACAGTTAACAATAACAAATCCATGTGCATATCCCTGTGCCCCACAAATCTGGACGCTTACTCCTCCTATCTCTTCTACGTGGTGCAACTCCTGTGGCTTCATCAGAGGTAAAGGAAGACTGCTCAGATTCATGCACTGCTTGCTGAGATGCTCTTGGCTGATGTCCTCTTGGTTTTGAAGCCTGTGAGGGGCCTTGGCAAAGGCACCTGTGCAGGGGCAGACTCAGCCATTGGGTTATGAGGCGGCTTGGGGGGGGTTACTTACTGGGGGGGATGGGTAGGGAGGTGGGGACAGCAGGTGAGAAG
Source organism: Carcharodon carcharias (assembly GCF_017639515.1). Lineage (NCBI taxonomy): Eukaryota > Metazoa > Chordata > Chondrichthyes > Lamniformes > Lamnidae > Carcharodon > Carcharodon carcharias. The sequence goes on from NC_054483.1 coordinate 92,606,020, forward strand.
TGGAAGTACTTCGAGCAGAGTTCCCACATCCATGTCCAGAAGTATCCTGTTCATTAACAGCCCCCATAGCACAGGTCCTGTGTTCAGCTGAGCAGATCTTGGAGCATCACATGGCCTCCCGCATGGACTTTTCACTACTGTTTCATCTCCACCACCTGCTCCTTGTTCAGCAACATCAGGCGTACTTAAAAATGAGGTGCCAACCTAGTGAAGCTGCATGCAGAACTACATGCTTGTTCGGCAGCCATGGACAGAGCTAAGTGAGCCATAGTGACAGGCAATAACTATCTCTAACAAGAGAGTCTGGTCAGCTCCTTTAGGTATTTAGTGGCATTACCATTCCTGAATTCCCCACCATCAACATGCTGGGGGTCATTATTGACCGGAAACTAAACTAGATTAACCACATAATACCTGTGGTTACAAGAACAGATCAGAGTTCCAGTATTCTGCAGTGAGTAACTCACTTCCTGACTCCCCAAAGCCTGTCCATCATCTACAAGGCACAAGTTAGGAATGTGATGGAGTACTCTCCACTTGCCTAGAAGCGTGCAGTTTCACCAACACCCCAGAAGCTCAACACCATCCAGGACAAAGAAACTCACTTGATTGGCACTCCATCCAATGCCTTAAGAACTTCACTCACTCCAGCACCAGCGCCGTATTTCTGCAGTGCATACCAGACACAAGATGCATTGCAGCAACTCACCAAGGATCCTTGAATAGCATCTTCCAAACCCACAACCTCTACCACCTAGAAGACATGGGAAGCAAGTGTATGAGAACACTGCCACCTACAAGTTCCCCTCCAAAGGACTCGCCATTCTGACTTGAAACCATATCACTGTTCCTTCATCATCACTGGGTCATAATCCTGGAACTCCCTACCTAACAGCACTGTGGGTGTACTTACATGATGCAGACTACAATGGTGCAAGAAGGTGGTTCACCACCGCCACCTCAAAGCCAATTAGAGATGGGCAATAAATGCAGGCAATAAATGAAGCTGCTCCAGTTCTCTGCCTCCACCTTGTGTTCTACTCCCTCCTGTGAGGAGAGAAAGAAGAGATCTGTGAGTGATAGTAATGGCATGTGTTGAACAGATGGATGGATAGCATTGGTTGAGGGTGACTAAGAGCAAGAGACATGACATTGCATTAGGATGAGATTGTGTTGGTGGTGAATGAACAGATGGTGATGTGAGAAGTGCATGGACAGAGAAGATGCGCACACCTGTAAGCTAGATTTACGTGAGGAGTGATGTATTGAACTAGGTTTGAGAAGGCAAATGACGGGATTGGAGTGACAAGCATGTCAAGATTTGCCACTGCTAGGTTTACGTGAGGAGTGATGTATTGAACTAGGTTTGAGAAGGCAAATGACGGGATTGGAGTGACAAGCATGTCAAGATTTGCCACTGTACTTAGCTTTCCTGACCTGCTTTAGTCCATGAAGCCACTTTCGGCATTGAATCCACAAGTGTTACATCACACTCTTGCATGGGCATCCCACAGCCAAGCTTTCTTTGTTTCACTAGCAGGCTTCTTCCTCCTACCTGTATAAAATAGTATCTCTAAGTGGGGCCTTTCTAGCAGCACATCTATGTGGAGGTGTCACTAAAATGAGGAACAGCCTTTGAACATTATGTCACCATTGTGCTAATTCCTTGTGTGGTACTGCCAACTCTAAACACCACTAAATTTCATGTTTGAAATGTTCGTTCAAACATTGGAGCTAAAATTCTCTTATATGGGTTGTCATCACACCTGCTCATGCTAATTGATTGGGAAACCCAAAAATGATATGGTAATGTAGTGGCACGGTTTAAAAAAAATACTGACAGATGCGCTGCACTAACCTTTGGGTTTTTTGCATGATTGCACGTTCCTGCTCCCAATGTGTCACAAAGCTAACATCTAACCTATTACCTTCAAGTGTGTAAACATGGACAATTTCTTTCTCTAAAAACCTGAATATATAAATGGTTTCGGACATGTGGTAAATGTGAGCAACGGAAAAACACTGCTCTGTAATCATTACTAAGAACATCTGAATTCTATTTCTGAGCTCTTGTGTGAATGGATCTTCCTTTGTTTTCATTCCAAATGGAGGTGTAAAGCAGAAAAAAAATGGCAAGTTACTTATTTAAATATTTTTGCATTCAATCTGGAGCTCTAACGAGTTCTCTGAAGGAATTGGCTACGAACACTTGAGATAAAGATAACAGAGCATGAAATTTGATCGCTCTGCATTATTTGTACACCTGTTATTCAAGCACACGTTACTTTGAAATCATCATTCTTATATTCATCGCGAAGGTGTCTTTTCTTGGGACAGGTGAAAAAATAAACTATTTCTTTGAGAATGGATGCAAGTGCAAGAATTACACAATGTGTTAGTTGAGACTAATATACTGTATTGCAACGAATCATGCTAAATGATATTGAAGTCTTTTGGACTGGCTAATGTTTAGTTAAAAAAAATAGAATCCAGGCATTTATTACAGGAAGGGTAATATTTGACAAAGTTGATTGTGCAAGTTCTGAAGCATGATAAAGACAAGGGATACAACTTTCTCATCCAACTTCTTTTATTCAATTGTATTAATTATTTCAGAGATATCCAAATGTCAGCTCATTTATCACATATAGCCTGGTATCTTTTCAATTCAGCCTTTAAATAGACACATTTTTTGCCTTAATTATGTCATTTTCAACAAGCATATGTATAAAGAACCTATTTTTTATTGTTCTTGGACTGTGGCTTTAAAATTGGACTGTGAGCTCTTGTGCGAATGGATCTTCCCTTGTTTTCGTTCCAAACTGTGGCTTTAAAAATCCACAAGCCACAACATGGCTGCAGTTGAAAGGCTTGTTCACTGGAGCAGGTTGAGGAATGTCTACAATGTTGCTATTCTGGAACATAGGGTGCCATAAGAGAACAGGGTGGTGATGGAAAGGGGCTCTGGACTCAGGGGAGCTGCCTGACAACAACATTTTAATTGTCTCCTGACCAGGTGATCAGGGTTTTGTATGGTAACAGTGCAGGAAGAACAGCTCCTAGCCTGCAAAGAGGGAAGACCTGAAACCTCTCTCTCCTGTGTTTGTAAGATTCCAACAATTCTTCCATAATAGTTAGCTGGCTATCCTTCATAACTCTGTAACCTGCTTCCTCTGAAAACCCCTGTCAAGAGGAAAAGGGGAAAAATCACCAGTCGAGACATTGAAAAGTAAGTTTTTCAACTAGTGAGCCACAGACTGAAAGTGTTGGGAGACTACCTCATGTCATCAACAACAAACTGCAAGGAATTTGGAAGACATCAAAAGCAACCCATCTAATCCTGTATTCTGGATCGGTGTTATTGAACTGTTTTATCTCACTCTTAAAATCCATGTCGTGTGTGGCGTGTGTGTGTGTGTGCGTGTGTGGTGTGTGGTGTGTGGTGTGTGTGTGTGTCTGTGTGTAGGGGTTTAAGAAGGGGTAGTGTCTAAGTTAAAAACAAAAAACTGCGGATGCTGGAAATCCAAAACAAAAACAGAATTACCTGGAAAAACTCAGCAGGTCTGGCAGCATCGGCGGAGAAGAAAAGAGTTGACGTTGCGAGTCCTCATGACCCTTGTTGAAGGGTCATGAGGACTCGAAACGTCAACTCTTTTCTTCTCCGCCGATGCTGCCAGACCTGCTGAGTTTTTCCAGGTAATTCTGTTTTTGTTTTAGTGTTTAAGTTATTGAGTTAGAAGTTAGCAGTTCAAACTTCTCACTTTGCCACTAGTTAAAGACAATTTATTCAATAAACAGTTATTTACTTATTAAATTTACAAACCTGTTGCTCTTATTATGTTAACCTTAATTGAACAGTTAGGTAGAATTGGGGCAATCTGGTGGTTTGATCAAACTTTTCACATTTGTTGCGGTTCAAGGAACAGTCGGGCTTGACATTACAGCACACTATCCGCAGTGTGTCGTGACAAAGTTTAGGGGCTCACATCCGGGATATTTTGGAACAAAAGGCAATGACCGTAAGACCATAAGGCGTAGGAGCAGAAGTAGACCATTTACCCATCGAGTCTGCCCTGTCGTTCAATGAGATCTTGGCTGATCTGATAATCCTCAACTCCACTTTTCTCCATAACCCTTGATTCCCTTACTGATTCCCTTACTGTCAATCTCCGCCTTGAATATACGTAACCACCCAGTTTCTATAGCCTTTTGTGGTAAAGAATTCCACGGATTGACTACCCTCTGAGAGAAGAAATTTCTCCTCCTCTATTTTAAATGGGCAACCCCTTACTCTGAGATTTTGTCCTCTGGTCCTAGGCTCCCCCACAAAGGGAAACAACCTTTTAGCATCTACCCTGTCGAGCCCCTTAAGAATCTTCCATGTTTCAATAAGATCACCTCTCATTTTTTGGAACTCCAATGAGTGCAGGCCCAACCTACTCAACCTCTCCTCATAAGAAAATTGCTCCATACCCGGAATCAACCTAGTGAACCTTCTCTAGACTGCATCCAATGCCAGTATATCTTCCCTTCGATAAGGGGACCAAAACTGTTCACAGTATTCTAGGTGTGGTCTAACTAGTGCCTTGTATAGTTTTAGCAAGACTTCCCTATTTTTATACTCCAATCCCTTTGAAATAAAGGGCAACATTCCATTTGTCTTCCCCATTACCTGTTGAATTTGTGTGGTAGCTTTTTGGTATTCATGCACAAGGACTCCCAAATCTCCCTGTGCTGCAGCTTTCTGCAGTCTTTCTCCACTTAAATGATATTCAGCTCCTCTATTTTTCCTGCCAAAGTGCATAACCTCACATTTTCCCACATTATGTTCCATCTGCCACATTTTTACCCACTCAGTTAACCTGTCTATATCCCTCTGTAGACTCCTTTTGTCATCCTCACCACTAGCCTTCCCACCTATTTTTGTATCGCTCACAAATCTGGCGATAGTACATTCACTTCCCTCATCTAAGTCATCAATATATATTGTAAATAATTGTGGCCCCAGTTCTGATCCTGGTGGCACTCCACTAGTTACAGGTTGCCATCCTGAAAATGCTCCCCTTATCCTTACTCTCTGTCTGCTATTAGTTAGCCAGCCCTCTATCCATGCTAATATACTACCCCCCAACACCATGGGCTCTTATCTTATTAAGTAACCTTATTAAACGCCTATTGGAAATGATTTGGGTGTAGATTTAGTAAGTAATAAAATCTAAAAGGAAACACCACGTTTGTACTATCAAAAATAAGGTGGCACTGGAAACTGCCTAAAGCTTCCTACAAGTGGAAGAGATGTCCCTGGTGCTTTTACAAGGGATCCCAAAAGCCAGTTTAACTGAATGGGCAAGTAAATTAACAGTAGGATTGCCTGCCATAGCTAGGAAGGCAGAGATAATCAAAGGTAAAGCACAGCATTTAGAATTGAAAGTGATACCTGATGCTAGTGAGTCACAGCTGGAGGGAATGAAACTTCAGTTAGAAATGAAGAAGCTTGGACTTGAACAAGCAAAGGAAATGAAAAAACCTGAGTTTGGGGCAGCAGAAAAGGAAAGAGAAAGGCAGGAGACAGAAGGAAATCAAGGAAGGGAATTAGAAAAGGCGAGGTTAGAAAAGGAGGAAAGAAAAAAAGAGAGAGACAGAGAATTCCAGCTTAGAATGCTGGCAGATAAAAAGAGACACCAGGAGGTGAGGCAGGACTTATGTCCAGATCAGAATCCAGTGGGGAGATGTTACAATTTGCACAAGCTCTTCCAAAATTTGAAGAAAGAGATGTTGAAGCAATCTTTATTTCATTTGAGAAGATAGATAAACAGACGAACTGACCAAAGGAAAACTGGACCTTGCCCAAGCAGAGCAAATTGACAGGTAGAGCACAAGAAATTTATGTCCCACTGTCAGAGGAGGTTTCTAGGGATTATGATGTGATGAAAAAAGCCTTTTTGAATTGGTCCCTGAAGCATACAGACAAAAGTTTTGAAATTTAAGGAAACAGCCTGGAAAAACTTACATCGAATTTAAAAGGATTAAGCAAATTAGTTTTAACAGGCAGATACGAGCATAGGGAGTTGAAACTACCTATGAAGTTCTGAGAGAGACCATTCACTTGGACAAGTTTAAAAACTCCCTATCTTCTGTAATAAGAAGCCATGTGGAAGACCAAAGGGTTGCAATTACTAGACAGGCAGCAGTAATGGCTGACGATTATGAGCTGGTCCATAAAACTAAACCTTTTTCCCATCACCCCTATAAATTTGAAAAGGATAGAAAGTGGGAGAGTGAAAGGAAGGCAAGTAGCCAGGGTAAAAAATGGATAGCTGGGAATACTTTGAGAACTCCTCCCTGGATCAGGAAGGAAGTTACTGAGGGCAGAGGTGAAACTCAAAAGCCTAAGCGTTTCCACTGTAATAAAGTGGGACACCTTCGTTCAGAATGCTGGAAGTTGCGAGGGAAGGCCATGGGACTTATTGGAGTTTGCAAGAATGAGTCCGAAAAAGGAACTCAAAAAGAAAATGCCACAGATCAAATTGTAGCTTTAACTACAAATAAGGGTCTGGAGATAAACACTGTTATGAATGCAGGTGAAGTGAATAAGGTAGATGAGAAATTTAAAGGGCTTTTGTCTAAAAGGAAGACAACCCCTTTTTCATCAAATGACACAGCCAATAACTATATTAAAGGACACAGGAGCTACTCAAATTCTTTTGCTGGAGAAGGAACTAGTTTTCCCTCCAGAGAGTTGAAGAAAAGCTAAAGTATTGGTAAACAGGATAAGTGGAGAGTATATCCCGGTTCCATTGTACAAAGTACAGTCGGAATGTGATTTGTTGTCTGGATCGGTGGTTGTAGGAGTGGTTAAGAAATTACCCATGGATGGAGTTGATTTACTCCTGGGGAATGATTCGGCAGGAGTGAAGGTTATAGCTTCGCCCATAATTACAGAAAGTCCGCGAGAGGCTAAGGAGACAGAGCAGTTGCAAGAACAAGTCCCTGGGGCTGAATTTTCCCCCAGTTGGAGGGGGGAGGGGAGGTTATGTGGGGGCGGGAGGGAGCGAGCGCCAACCCAATTGCCGTCTCCAATCGGGTCCGCGCTGCCATTTTAGGTGGGCAGGTCAATTAAGGCCCACCCAGCGTGATGCTCGCCCGGAAGCACTGAGCGCTCCCTGTGCAGGCGGGGGGGGAGGATTCCCTGGGCAGGATTTTACACTTCGGGAGAGGGGGCGGGGCCCACTCACCAACGCGTAAAATGACGCGCAGTGACGTCGTGGTGACGCCCGCCGACCTGTCACTGGCCAATTGAGGCCATTGACAGAGTCAATTATGTAATTAAAGGACCTGCCCTTCCAACCTTAAGGCTGGCGGGCAGGCCAGGAGCCCCGGTGCGAACTAGAAAAAGCATGAAGCCTCATCCATGGGCAGGATGATGTTTCATGTAGCTTTTTAAAATTTTAATGAAGTTTTTTTGAAAATTATTGACATGTCCCAACCCATGTGACATTGTCACATGAGGGGACATGTTATGGAAATATTATTTTACTATTTTTAGGTTTTTAACATTTAGAGCCGATCTCCCTGAGGCTGCACTTAGCCTCAGGGAGATGAGTGCGCTCTTTCGTGTGCACGTGCGAAAGAGCGCATTCTCGATTTTGGGATTCTCCGCCACCTGCACAGGAAGTGCATAGCATGGATGAGGCTTCATGCTTTTTCTAGTTCGCACCGGGGCTCCTGGCCTGCCTGCCAGCCTTAAGGTTGGACGGGCAGGTCCTTTAATTACATAATTGGCTCTGTCAATGGCCTCAATTGGCCATTGACAGGTCAGCGGGCGTCACCATGACGTCACTGCGCGTCATTTTACACACCGGCGAGCGGGCCCCGCCCCCGCTCCCGAAGTGTAAAATCCTGCCCAGGGAATCATCCTCCCCCCCCTCCACCCGCATAGGGAGCACTCAGCGCTTCTGAGTGAGCATCATGCTGGGCGGGCCTTAATTGGCCCGCCCACATAAAATGGCGCTGTGCCTCTGATCGGGGGCACCGATCAGAAGCGCACTTATGCACGCCCTCCCTTCAACTTCCCCCCCCCACCCCCACCCCACCCCACAATGGGGGGGGAAATTCAGCCCCCTGAGTCGGGGCCTGCACTCTTCTGCGTATGCGCTGGGTACCTCGGAGATCAGTTTGATATTTGAAAATTTAAATAAAGGGAAAAAAAAACTTTTAAAACATGTCCCCTCATGTGAAAGTGTCACATGAGCTGGGACATGTCAATGAATTTTTAAAATAATTTTTATTGAATTTTAAAACTCGTCATGAAACCTCATCCTGCCCGTGGATAAGGTTTCATGAAATATGTGAAGGCCGCCTTGGCTCTTTGCCTGCCCGCTGACCTTAAGGTTGGACGGGCAGCTCATCTAAATGTTTTAATTAGTTTTTAACAGGCCCTAAAGGCCTTAATAGGCCTTTGACAGTTTGGAGGGCACACAGCCGACTCAGCTGCAAGCCCACTGAACTGGAAATTTAAATGACTCGCGCTGACGTTGGGATGCCTGCCCCCCGCTCACCGACTGGAAAATTCTTCCCCTGGTATTCTTCCATCATGTGTGGTGACCAGAGAAATAGCTAAACAAAGTCCATCATCAGAGGTCAAAGTAATACCACGAGCAGATGTTCTGCTTGTAGCTAAGCAGAGTAGCCGAAACTTTGTTTAAGGATGAGGATAATTCAAAGGAAGTGTTTGGCATGTCTTCCTGAATTGAGGCTCAGAAAGCAGATCCAGCCTTAAACAAGTTAACACAGTCTGCTCACACACGCTGAGGCTGAAGTAGTTTCGGTTTGCTATTACCCTAAAAACTGAGTTCTGATGAGCAAGTGGAGACACCCTCACAGATCTGCGGATGAGGAATGGACGGTTGTTCATCAGATAGTGGTACCGTCCGAATATCGTAAGGAGATATTGCAAGTAGCACATGAAATCCCTATGATAGGACATGCAGGAATATGGAAAACTTGAGCATCGAAAAACAAGCATTTTACCTGGCCAAGTCTTCATAAGGACATAGTGCAGTTTTGTAAGATGTGGCGTACATGTCAGGTAGTAGGCAAACTCCAACATGTAATCAAACCAGCACCTTTAATACCCACACCAGTTTTTGAAGAACCATTCAGTCGGGTATTAGTAGATTGTGTAGGACCATTACCCAAAACGAAAGCAGGGCATCAGTATGTCCTTACAATCATGGATATGACCACCCAATTTCCAGAAGCTATTCCTTTAAAGACAATTACAGCTAAGGTGGTAGTGGAAAAGTTAACTCAGTTTTTCACTAGTTATGGCCTACCAATTGAAATACAACCTGACCAAGGTTCTAACTTCATGTCTAAGTTTTCCAGGACATAATCAGCAATTTGGGTATCAAACAACTAAAGGTTACCCACAGACACAGGCAGCTTTAGAGAGATATCATCTGGCTCTGAAAACCATGATTAAAACGTATTACCATGAATGCTCAAAGGATTGGGACAAAGGATTAGATCTTTGACTGCTTTCTACCCGAGATTCTCCCATTAAGCCTACTGGATTTAGTCCATATGAATTGATCCATGGCAATGAAATAAGAGATCCATTAAAATACATTAAAGAAAGGTTCCTGAAGCCGAAAGACGAATCCTCCATGTTGGATTACGTGTCCATGTTTCTGGGAAGGCTCACAGGAACATGTTGGGTAGCAGGAGAGCATTTCAAAATTTCCCAAGCCAAAATGAAAGAATGGGCAGGCAAACATGCTACAACTAGAATATTCCAAGCTGGAGATGAAGTGTTGGTATTGTTACCTTTGCAGGGTGAACCCATGAAAGTGAAATTCAGTTTTCCCTACAAGATAGTTAGGAGAGTTAGTGCAGGGACTTATCTGATAGATACTCCTGAGCTAAGGAAGAAGAAACGGTTATGTCACATGAACATGCTAGAGCAATATCATCGCAGAGGAGATGATCAGAAAGAGCAAGTGTGCCAGGTGGTTGGAGTAGTGGAGGATGAAAAAGACAGTAAAAGTCAGGTAGGAGGAGAAGTAGACGGTGCACAGAGCAAACCTCCTACAACTTGACTAGCCAATACAACAATACTAGGATAGTTAGACACTGTGTTCTCATATTTAGAGGAAGGACCATGGGAAGATTTAAGGTTACTTAGGAAGTATAAGGAAATTTGTAGGGATACACCTGAATGTACTATGTTAGCTGGGCATGATGTGAACTTAAGAGACTCAGTGGCGATAAAGCAACATCCGTATCAGCTGAGCCCAGAAAAATTAGCTCAGTTAGAAGCAAAGATCAAATATATGCTGGAAAAGAAATTGATTGAGCCCAGCCAAAGCAGCTGGAGTTCACCGGTCATAGTGGTTCCTAAGCTGGATGGATTCATTGGATTTTGTATAGACTATAGGAAAGTGAATGTAGTAACAAGGACAGATTTGTACCCAATTCCTCAGTTAGAAGATTGCATCAATAGGATGGGCAGTGCCTCATTTCTTTCTAAAATTTACCAATTGAAGGGATAGTGGCAAGTGCCATTAACATCAAAGGCTAAAGAAATATCTGCCTTTGTTATACCAAGTGGATTGTACCCATTTCTAATCATGCCATTTGTGTTTAAAAACTCCTCAGCTACATTCCAGAGACTTAAGAATCGAGCCATAGCTGAAGCACCTAAGTGTGTATTTATTTAGACAATGTCGTCATATATAGTAACACATGGGAAGCAATTAGAGGATCTATTTAAGCAATTGCAATTAACTGGCCTAGTCATAGATCTGGCCAAAAGCATATTTGCAAAAGCATGGGTAACTTACCTAGGTCACATTATAGAGTAATAGAGGTCTACAGCACAGAAAAAGGCCCTTTGGCCCATCGAGTCTGCGCTGGTCAAACAAGTACCTAACTATTCTAATCCCATTTTCCAGCGCTAGACCTATAGCCTTGTATGCCATGGCATCGCAAGTGCACATCCAAATACTTCTTAAATGTTATGAGGGTTTCTACCTCTACCACCCTTTCAGGGAGTGAGTTCCAGATTCCCACCACCCTCTGGGTGAAAAAATTCTTCCTCACATCCCCTTTAAACCTCCTGCCCCTTACCTTAAATCTATGTCCCCTGGTTATTGATCCTTCCACCAGGAAAAATCCTTCCTGTCTACCCTATCTATGCCCCTCATAATTTTATATACCTCAATCATATCCCCTCTCAAACTGCTCTGCTCTAGGGAAAATAACCCCAATCTTTCCAATCTTTCCTCATAACTAAAACTCTCCAGCCCAGGTAACATCCTGGTAAACCTCCTCTGCACTCTTTCTAGTGCAATCACATCCTTCCTAAAATGCGGATTCCAGAACTGCATGCAATACTCTAGCTGTGACCTAACCGGCATTTTATACAGTTCCAGCATAACCTCCCTGCTCTTATATTCTATGCCTTGGCTAGTAAAGGCAGGTATCTCATATGCCTGCTTATCCACCTGTCCTACCTTAAGGGACTGGTGGACATGTACACCAAGGTCCCTCTGATCCTTGATACTTCCCAGGGTCCTACCATTCATCGTGTATTCCCGTGCCAGATTTATCCTGCCTAAATGCATCGCCTCACACTTTTTTGGATTAAATTCCATTTTCCACTGATCAGCCAATCTTACCAGTCCATCTATATCCTCCTGTAATCTAAGGCTATCCTCCTCACTATTTACCACCCCACCAATTTTCATGTCATTCATGAACTTACTGATCAACCTTCCTACATTCAAGTCTAAATTGTTTATATATACCACAAACAGCAAGGGACCCAACACTGATTCCTGTGGAACCCCACTGGACACAGGCATCCAGTCACAAAAACACCCCTCGATTATCACCCTCTGCTTTCTGCCACTGAGACAATTCTGGCTCTAATTTGCCAAATTGCCTTGGATCCCATAGGCTTTTACCTTAGTTATCAGTCTCCAATGCGGGACCTTATCAAAAGCCTTGCTGAAGTCCAAATAGACTACGTCAAATGCATTGCCCTCATCTACACACCTGGTCACCTCTTCGAAAAATTCCATCAAATTGGTCGGACAAGGGCCGAGAATTTTGCCGAGAATGGCAAAAGTGAATGCCTTAATAGAATTTCCTATTCTTAAAACCAGTCAATTGATGGTTTTTGGGAATGTGTGGGTTTTATAGGATGCTTGTGCCTAATTTTAGCACAATAGCTGTACCCCTCACCAATTTGTTTAGAAAACAAGCAAAACTGGTATGGTCAGCAGAATGCCAAGCAGCCTTTGAAAAGCTGAAGGCAATCTTAATAAATGAATAAATGTTGGCCGCCCCTGACTTTACCAAACCTTTTAAGATGACAATTGATGCTAATGACTTGGGGATAGGTGCAGTCCTTTTACAGGGTGATCAATTAGGGGTAGAGAAGCTGGTGGGGCACTTTTCCAAGAAACTAAATCAATATTAGAGGATGTATTCTACAGTTGAAAAATAAACTTTAGCATTGTTGTTGTCTCTTCAATACTTTGAAGTTTATGTCCAACATGATGACAAAGAAACACTAATCTACACTGGCCATAATCCGCTGTGTTTATTAAGAAGCATAAAACTTGAAATACGAGACTGTTTAGATGGAGTCTATTGTTTCAACCATTTAATGTAAAGATTGTTCGCATTTTCGGTAAAGACAATGTAATCGTGGATGCATTGTCCTGGGCGTAAATTTTTGAAATAAAGGGGAAGGATGGATAAATGAATGTAAGTCTCTTATTTTGTTGTTCATGTGTCACATACCTTGAAACATTTTTGAAATGGCATTTCATCTCTTTTAAGGGTGGAGGCATGTAAAGAATCTGCTTTTTTTATTTTTCTTGGACTGTGGCTTTAAAATTGGACTGTAGCTTTAAAACAACTACCATGGCTGCAGTTGAAAGACATATTCACTGGAGCAGGATGAGGAATATCTACAATGTTGCTATCCTGGAACATAAGGTATGTAAGAGAACAGGATGGTGCTGGAAAGGGGTTCTGGACTAAGGGGAACTGCCTTTTAATTGGCCCCTGATCAGGTGACCAGTGTTCTGTGTGGTAACAGTTCAGAGAGAATAGCTCCTCGCCTGCAAAGAGGGAAGATCTGAAACCTCTCTCTCCTGTGTTTGTAAGATTCCAACAATTCTTCCACAATAGCTAGCTGACTATTCCTTACATCTCTGTAACTTGTTTTTTCTCTGAAAACCCTGTCAAGAGGAAAACGTAAAAGAATTACCAGCAGAGACATTGAAAAGCAAGTTTTTTAACCAGTGAACCACAGACTGAAAGTGCTGGGAGACTACCTCCTGTCATCAACAACAAACTGCAAGCAATTTGGAAGACATCAAAATCAACCCATCTAATCTTGTACTCCAGATTGGTACTATTGAACAGTTTTATCTCACCCTTAAAATCGTGTGTGTGTGTTGTACGTGTGTGTGTGTGTGCGTGTGTGTGTGTGTGTGTATGTGCAGGGGTTTAAGAAGGTGTCGAGTTTAAGTTATAAAGTTAGAAGTTAACAGTTCAAACTTCTTACTTTTGCCACTAGTTAAAGACAATTTATTCAATAAACAGTCATTTACTTAACAAAAACAGAATTACCTGGAAAAACTCAGCAGGTCTGGCAGCATCGGCGGAGAAGCAAAGAGTTGACGTTTCGAGTCCTCATGACCCTTCGGCAGAACAGTTATTTACTTATTCAGTTTACAAACCTGGTGCTCATATTCTGTTAACCTAAATTGAACAGCTAGGTAGAATTGGGGCAATCTGGTGGCTTGGTCAAACTTTCCACGTTTGTCCGGGCTCGAGGAACGGTGGGGTTTGATATACTACAGCTCAGGATCCTCAGTGAGTCGTGCCATATACACAAAGTGAACCATGCCGAAAAATCAGGGCAAAGGAATTTAACGCCCTCAGTCTTCTTTGCATTTATATTTCTAATCTGTTAGTTTGTTTAGTTTGAACTTTGGCAGTCTGTTTCCCTATTAATTCTTAAATCCTAAATCAGAATACCAAGATCTGTTAGTATTAGCAATTTGAAATATAATGAAATTAGTGTGGGGATAGATGAAAACTTTTGTGTGCCCGCCTGGGGTCCCGCAGTACATACATATGTGCCCAACAAAAGGCAAAAGCTTGGACATTGCAGAGTGACTTGTAACCTATAGAAATTAGTGTATCAGTGCACTCTTTTTTTAAATCTTATCAAAGGATCTTGGAGTATCATAGATCATAAATCTTAGAGCTTCAAATTCTCAGGAAGGTCCAAGTTCAGTTCCTACCGTGTACGGAGTTAGCTGGAGTGGCAATGGGGATACCACAATTGGCCTTTGTGTTCCAGGGCTAGGAAAAATGGAATATCAGCCAAGATTTCTGCTCCACATTTGCTTTCCAGTGGTTTGTGCTGCAAGTGTTTGTGCAGATGTTGATTAAGGTCAAGGTGAAGCTTTGTGTGATGCCTCCCAATATCAAATAGTCTGTCAACACTCGCTGTTTCAGATACCACAAATTTCAATATTAAGCCATAGAATTTCCAAACCAGAAACAGACCATTAGGACTACATGGGTAATTCCTTCGACAAGCCAATTAACCTAATCACCTGCTTCCTGTGGGAATTGTAAGAGGCCTTTCTGTACCTCAGTAAAAGAATAGAACCCATAGGAAATGAAGGGAGGAAGAAAAAAGAAAATGGTAAGAAATAGGAGAGGGAGAAAATAATTTCAGGGTCTTTAAATGTACAAGTGTTAACTATTCAAACTCATTCAGTGCCACCATGAAACCATATTGTTGTATATTGTGCTTTGTGATTAATTTTCCTTATTATTTCTTTACAGATGATCCAGAAGGTGCCTTTGTACCCCCAGAATTTGATATTACTGGCAATACCTTTGAGGTTGGTTGAAATAGCTTATGAACATAAGGCAAGCAGGAAATATTTTCCCTACTGTTTTCAGAATGAATAGCATTGCAAATTTAATGAGAAAACCCCTATGTATAGAAACCTTTAAGTGAAATGTTTGCTATGATTAGATTGGATCAATTTTAGAGTGCTTTTTAGGAATAGCTATTAATTAAGGCCAATCACTTGAAATTGCACTAGCCTAAAAGGCTTTTCATTGTCTTAAGTGCTTTAGAACTTCCTTTCTTGCCAAAAATTTGTTTTATTTTTATCCAGTGCAGATCTGCTGTAGCTTCCAAGCCTGGAAATTTTACTTTGTGACATTTACAATATGAACTAAAGGTTAACGTTTGTATTAATTTTTCCATTATAATAATGGAGGAGTAAAAGGCCTAGAAATTTACTAGCTGGTCAACATACCTTCCAGTGTGTCTTCTAATTTTTTGGCGGGGTGTGGGTGATTTGTTTAAGTGCGTGACCCCTTTAAATTTTTTGCTAGGCTGACTTGTGCATGGCCTGTGCAGGAATCCTTGGACTACAGCACTGCCTCGCAGCTTCGAGGGAACATTGGAGCTGGTTATTCATCTCCATGGCTGAATGGTGAGACCCATGGCACAGCCAGAATTGGAACCTGGGTCTCGTTATTGTCAAGCCGGTGAATAAAATGGATTGGGGGATTAGGCCGCTGCAATAGCAACAGCGGCTCTTGGTAGTAGCTAGGGGTGGCTGGATGAATGGTAATGGTGGTGATCGAGAGCACCACAGAGTGGTAGCCAGCCACGGCCTGTGTGCTTTGAATATGGGGTCAGGAGGAGTGGTCCCATTATGCACTGCCTAATGCTATACAGGCTTGCTTTACCTGAGTGCAATCAGTGCCAGCTATCTCAGGGCAAACCAATCTTGTAGAGGAAACCTCAAACAGGAATTGGCCCCTTATTTGCAGTGACCTGTTTCATGAATGGACCCTGATGCCTTTTCTATTTTGGCCTTTACCAATATGGCGGGTGGTGTATTTCTGACTCATAAATGAGCAAATACTTCCTGCTCCTCAGTTGGAAGATTTAGGAGGCTGATGGATAAAAGATGCGTAGTTGAATTTTCACCCCAAGTTGTTTGAAATAGATGGTTTAAAGCCTGGACTGAAAAAGCTGACAAAGTCATTCCATGAACGTTTGGTAGTGCCAAAGGGATAAGTCCATTTTTTTTCAAAAAAAAAGTCATATGAAGAGATGTTCGACACCATAAAAAGTAATTATTTTGGTGGGTCATTTGTATGTGGAACATATATTTAGGTTCCAATGAGCGACTTTGTTATTGTTGAAAAGTACAAACCCTACAGAAAAATATTTGATTAGCCATAGAATCTTAGATTAGTAGAGTCGTGATCCTATATTGGCATCGTTGAGTTTGCCATTGCCCCTATCATAACAGTAGAACTAAAAGAAAGGGAAAATGAAAACAATTCAATGGGGACGTCTGGAGAGGTGAAACTACCCTGTGCACCTGCGACAGTGGAAATCACCAGAAAGTAACCTTTCATGTATTTGCAATTTATGAGCAAACAGCAAATGGAAATTAAAGTAATAAATTTGTTGATTTTTTTTAACTTGATCTACCAATTTAAAAGCCTGAAGCTTTCCAAATATTTGTAGAATAACATTATGTTAACCTGCAGGTGTATACAGGAAGGAGGGAGTATTATGCTAAAACAGTGCATTGTTGCTTCTGTTGTGGGCTAACTGTGTTTGTTTCAATTTTAGTGTTTTTTCACAAGTTGATGTAGTTGAATATGTATTGACAAACGCAGTGAATGGAATAATTCTTAAAGTGCTATTTCTTGTTGCTTGGAAAGCAAATCAAGATTGTCAATTTATCATTATCATTTTAGCATGTTATCTTCCCTGTAGAATTTACTTCCTTCTAACCCTAACTTCTGTTTCTCCACATCACTGAACAAGCAAATGTTATAAATGTCAAATATTACAACACAAAGTAGAAACACAAAGACCTCATTTCCTAATGCCTTTTGGACACATAATGCATTTTTTAAAGTTTCATTAATTTCTGGGAGAAATTTGATTGCTGCTAATATTCTGACAACCTTGTGGACGAGCTGCTATTTCAATTTCGACCTGGTAAAGTGATATTCTTGTGATATCAGCAACAAGCCTTATCAGTAAAGATTTCCTTACGATTGGGAAAAGACTGGCATTCCTTGTAGTCCTAAAGATCAATAGAGAATTTTTTGGCAGTGGAACTTATTTTGATTTATGACACCTCTCAATGCAGTTTCACATTTGAAGCACTCTGATGTTTACCCTGCCTTGGCTTCAGATTTGTTGCTATTATTTTGAGGGTTCTCTGGATTCTCCTAAGTTCTGCTCCTCGATCTTCATTTATATTTTGCTCTTCCAGCCAATTGGAGAATTTAGTTCAGAACTTATAATACCCCTGTCAATTTTGGATTATTACACTAGATATTCTGTTGGGTTCAGCATCACTTCCATAAGCCGATCTAACCTCTCTTACCATCTGAAGTACATTTTTATTCTGGCTAATATCATAAGCATAGGAAGACCTGCAGGTCAGAACAGAACTTTCAGTTTGCACAAAACTAAACATTTTTATCTACTGTTATCCTGCCAACTTTTAATATTTTGTGTAACTCATTCTGTGGTTTCTGAGCTGCCTTCTCCAATTCCACTGCTCTTGCCAATGACCTCCACCCCCTCCTTTTGAAGAGCTGGAAATAAGCAGCCTGGAAGATCCATCACTTACCCACACCTTCCACCAGCGCAGAGACACCCGGGGGAGGACCTAGATCTAGAGCAGGCTCAGGTTCACTAACTGGTGTTCACTGCACGGACACGTGTCCGCAGCAGGAGGAGGCAGGTTCAGCCGAGCTCCCCTGGCACTGAGAAGACTGCTGGGCAGAGGCATCTGTGAGGCCTGAGTCAGATGACGAGCCTCTGGATTTGGCCTTCCAACTCATCGTGGTGGGGTGAAGCTGAGAGGAACATCACACAGAGCTTTTGGAAGCTCTCAAAAGGGTGGCATGCGAGTCGGAGGAGTGCGTCTGCCTGCTCTTTGATGAAGTGGTGTCCACATATGCGTGTATAGAGGTCTCCTTGGCAAGGATGGTAGATACCATGGAGATCCTGGTCCAGCAGAACGCAGAGATGCGTGCAGACCTGCACTCTATCACGGTAGCCATGGGTGAGTTCCTGCAGTGGCAGCACAAGGAGGAAATGGGGCACCTCAACGTCCCTCCAGGTGTTCCTTCCCCTCAAGGAGTCAGGCTGGGGCCCTCATACAACCAAAGGGAGGAGAATTGGCAGCTGGATACCCCTGGGTCATCCACTCAGGAATCTCAGAGGCTGTCTGCTCCCTCCAAGTCGCCTCCGCCTGTGACCCCTTCAACCTCATCATCTGTCACCGCAGAGGGAGCAGCTGGCCCACAGGAGGACAGCCAAAGCAAGTCAGGGCCCTCAAAGCCTCGGCTCTGCGGAGGACAGATGCTGAAGTCAGCAGAGACAACAGGGCCAACCAGTGCACAGCCTGTCTCCAGCCCTCCTGCGGATGTCGGGGCAGCACCTAGAAGAAGTGGTAGGCCTAGAAAAGTTAAGAAATCCTGGTCACAAGTAGGTCCATGGATGAGCACTTTTGTCACTTTATAATCTGAAAATATGTTCACTTTCACTGAACAACATGTAATGTTGTCTTTGAGCTGCATTAACAGGCTTTGTGAGTTCTCCACCTGCATTGCCCCTCCCCCCACTAGCAGTTCAGCCTCACGCAGCCAGACCACAAGTGATTCTGCAGGGAGATGTGTGTGTGTGTGACAGGGCCTTTCAGAGCCTCGTGCAAGCACTCTCCCACGCACGCGGAGGGTTCACCCATCACACTCATCCTACTGTCCCGAGCATTTTGAAAGCTGCCTGCTGGGGTTCTCTTTCAGTTATCCATCTGAGCTGACCTGCATCTCTGCCCACCCAATGCATACACTCCCATACAGCACCTGTGCCCGTCCAACATGACGCTTCACTCACTTTCAATTTCGACAACCATGGTTGTGGCCAAGTATCTTGTCAGCTCCCCCATCCTTTCCCCTCCCCCAGTCACCTATGTCCTTTCCCCTATCACTGTGGTTCCCTCTAGTATCACCTTCCACCTCCCCACCATCACCTACCAACCAGAACCCTTGTCATTCTAGGATGTCCAGGTGAACATGCTCATTTCCTACCTTCCTGAGAATCCCACCCCCATCCACATTGACCTCCCCAACCTCCTCCTTCTCAACCCCAGAGTCTGTGTCTGCCTCGGAGTCCCACCAACCACCCTCTCCATGCCTTCTACTGTTACCAACACACCCTCACCCTGCCACTCTATCGGCTTCCTCTACCCCCTCTGACATTCACCATTACCTCCTCCCACACTCACTCTCACTTTGCTCCCCAGGAGGCAGTCATTGAATTCACAGACCCCTCCCTTGCATGTTCACCTGGATATCTCCCCTGGTCCACTTACTCCCCCCTCCACCCTTACTTCCTCCTCTCCTCTGGACACCTTCCCCACTCCAAGCTCCCCCCCGCCTGACCCTAGACAACTCTCCCCCCGAACCCATTGCTTTATACCTTCCTCCCCCCTTAAATCTACCTCCCCACTTGCAGCATTCTCCCCAGTTACACCCGCCTCCATCCATACTCTCTCCTGCTCTGCCAAACTCACCACCCGACATAAAAACAAAAACTGTAGATGCTGGAAATCCAAAACAAAAATAGAAATACCTGGAAAAACTCAGCAGGTCTGGCAGCATCGGTGGAGAAGAGCAAAGTTGACGTTTCGAGTCCTCATGACCCTTCAACAGAACTAAGTAGAAATGGGAAAGGGGTGAAATATAAGCTGGTTTAAGGGGGGTTGTTGGGACAAGCAAGCAGTGATAGTAGGAGATAACCAAAAGATGTCACAGACAAAAGAACAAAGAGGTGTTAAAGGTGGTGATATTATCTAAAAGAATGTGCTAATTAAGAGTGGAGAGCAGGACAAGCAAGGTACAGATAGCTCTGGTGGGGGTGGGGTGAAATAAACAATGAGTGGAATACATTTAAAAATAATGGAAATAGGTGGATAGGTGGGAAAAGAAAAATCTATATAAATTATTGGAAAAAACAAAAGGGAGGGGGAAGAAACGGAAAGGGGGTGGGGATGGAGGAGGGAGTTTAAGATCTAAAGTTGTTGAACTCAGTATTCAGTCCGGAAGGCTGTAAAGTGCCTAGTCGGAAGATTTGGTGCTGTTCCTCCAGTTTGTGTTGAGCTTCACTGGAACAATGCAGCAAGCCAAGGACAGACATGTGGGCAAGAGAGCAGGGTGGAGTGCTAAAATGGCAAGCGACAGGGAGGTCTGGGTGATGCTTGCGGACAGACCAAAGGTGTTGTGCAAAGCGGTTACCCAGTCTGCGTTTGGTCTCTCCGATGTAGAGGAGACCACATTGGGAGCAATGAATGCAGTAGACTAAGTTGGGGAAAATGCAAGTGAAATGCTGCTTCACTTGAAAGGAGTGTTTGGGCCCTTGGACGGTGAGGAGAGAGGAAGTGAAGGGGCAGGTGTTGCATATTTTGCGTTTGCATGGGGAGGTGCTGTAGGTGGGGGTTGAGGAGTAGGGGGTGATGGAGGAGTGGACCAGGGTGTCATAGAGAGAACGATCCCTACGGAATGCTGCCAGGGTGGGTGAGGGGAAGATGTGTTTGGTGGTGGCATCATGCTGGAGTTGGCAGAAACGATTCCAGTTGGGCCTTACTTTGCACTCCATTACCGGGATACAAATCGAATACATGCCAGCCTCCGGCAGAATTCACGTTCCACCGTACATCATTGGATGATTCCGCTGTGATTTCACGCCAGCATGAACCCAATTTCTGCTCCTCACGCTGAATTGCACCCCCCCCCCACTCCGCCCGCCAAGACATCCGCTGCCAGCGGGACTGGATGATTCTGCCCATTGTTTCTTCTACAATAAACAAACGTCCCCAACTCTTCTGTAACCAGCAATTTGTGCCAACTATGAAGCACGCCAGTACATTTAGCTCTTCAACTAGGTTGGTCTCAACAAATAATGATGTACACATGAATAAAGTGAAACTGAGGAAATGTCAAATATTTACAAGTGAAATTTAAATTTGAAAATCACCCGTGCCGCCTTTGTGCTCTCAATAGGTTTGTCCAGGAGACTCTTTTATAGCCCACCCATAGCTGCTGCATTGTCAGCTGATGGCAGGTTTCACAACATGAAAAGCTTCCCCCGCCACATGATCGCACATGTTTCCTGTGCACCCTGCCAGAACTTTAAATTTTAACTGGAATAGTGTGGGAAACGGGCGAAAAAGAAAACAAGCAGAAGTGGCACCCACTTCTGGTTACACCGTTGGCAAAATCCCCCCATTATCTGCAAATGTGACCAAGTTCTATTGCTGATTAAAAATTAAAATTAAAAATGGTGTTTGTCCCAACCCTATTCCTTGGGCACATTACCTTGATGTAACTCCATTTATAAGCAACACTGTTTGCCTCTTCTGAATCCATGTTAATTACTGTTTACTTAATTATTATTGTACAGATAATCTACAACCTTACACCAGATCATGAAGTTTATGGTTTTGCATGGAATTGAGATAAAACTGAGGGGTTTATAATTGCAGTAGAGTAAATTACCAGGAAAGATGATTTAAGCTAGCAGTTTAAATGGATTCAAGACAGAACCAGTTATGTTTCTCAAGAGAGGGGATTGAGATGGGAATATGGGTAGGTCGGATGATCATCAATCAAAAAGGGATATTAGCCAAATAGTCTATTCCAGCTTCTCCAAGTTATATCCACCAAGGTGATCTTAAAGCTCTCATTGTCTTTTTTTCTAGTTCCATGATATGACAGAAACTGATACCTATGGTGACTCAAAAGAAAAAGAAAATCAGGAGCACTTTTCTAAATTTGCAGTCTCAGTTCTGTGTTGTTCCCCCTTTGAACCACATATCAGCAATTTAGACATCTGCCTGCATGAGTCTCTATCCAGTCAATCGTTGGATAAATAGATGGAGTTTGCGTCTGAATTCTTGATATGTACTTCTCAACATGCCGCTGTAGGAATGCAAGCTCATTAAATTAACCCTCTATCTTTTCCTTACAATTTTAGCTGATCCAAAACATTAAATTTAGCCTTTTTTTATTCAGTGCAATTTTTACAGGAAGTAATTAATTCGTCATAATGTGAGAATACACAAACAATTAACTGTAATGTGAATCTGAATGTTTTCCTACTTTATTTAGTTGAAGTAGATTCACGAGGAAATATGCTGCGTAGTTTATAAGGTGTAGAATTCATGGGCTAGAAAATTGCCTTGAGTGCTGATGTGAAACGGTTGATATTGGATTGACTATCTATTTTACACTGCCTGATATTGAAATCCATTGACTTCAATAAACCTAAAGAAACCCCCACCCACCTCACATCTTCTAATCTAACCCAGCAGTCCCATCTAAATGTGATATCTGAAAAATTGATTCTTCATATTCGAGAATACAAACTGGTTTACTACAGCAATGACACAAAGACTCACAGCTCTCAGTGTGTAAAGCGTGAGGACAATCCCCCATTCCTGAAAGTTTTCTGCAGTAAACATCAAGTACCTTTATCATAATTCCTGTGACCTTCCTGCTATGTATCCTCAATTTATTTCTTTCATAAACAATTGTTTTGAAAGGTAAAAATTATTAGAATTTGTACATTCCTATTAATGTTGGAAATTCAACTTTAAAAAAAAACTTCTTCAGAATTATTTTTGAGGTTTGCGGAAATATGTCCATCACAGAAAACTGCTGATTGCTCAAGAGCCAGTCAAAAAACACTATTGTCTCTGACTACATCAATCTCAGTAATTATTCTGAACCCTTTCAGCAGCCATGTGCAGTCCGCTTCTAACCCAGCGTTCTTTTTATACCATGTAACCCCTGACTCACTTCAGCAACAGCACAAGAAAATTGCTGACCTTTGTGATTATAAAACAAAAAAATAACTTGCTCCATTGTCCCAATGCATTTTGTATGAAGTTTGAACTGCAGTCATTTTTGCATAGATGGATGACCACGTAGTCGTGTTGGTTGATGGAACCTTGGAGAATCGTTGCTCTTATTCAGATAGAATATTTTATGCCTAACTGAGCAAGCTGTTTAATGTCTCATCTGGAAGACGATTTTCCAACAGTTTGGGCCTCCGTCAGAATTATACAACTCTATAGCAGTGCTTTAAAAAAAAAGGTGAAGGATTGTTTGCTCAATTTTTTGATGGCTACCATTCCTTATTGGAAATTATTGGTTCATACTTTTGAATAAGGAGAACCATTAATAGCTAATTAAGCCAATCACGATCTTTGGCTCATAACATCTTTGATGTTTTGGTGGGTGGAGAGCTGGGGGGGGGTGAAGTCACATTTTAGATGTACTGTTTTTGAAAAGTGCAACAGATTCAAACGAGATGCAAAGCTTTTGATGATGTGAACAATTTGACTTGCACAGAAGTCCATCTGAAATTGCATCCACGAGTGAAGCTACAAAAAAATTACAGAATAGGGTGACGTATGATTTCCATTTCTTCTCTTGACCTAAAAACTCAATGTCCCAGTTTTTCTGTCAGCCTCTTAGGAATGCATGTACAGGTGTTTCTTCTGTGATGAATGATCTCGCAAAAGACCAGGGGAACACAGGGGATTTGAAAAATAAACAACGCTTGCAAAGTTATAAAACCTTGCTGTGTTCAAATCATTATTAGATAAGCAAGCAACTTTGAGCAGAACCACTTTGTAACAAAGTTGTTTGGAAATCAGTCCAATGCTGCTCCGGATAGGCTGAGAACTCATGCACTTTCAAGTATGTGGGCCTTCATCGAGTTTCTTTCTTGAGCCAAAAGGTACAAAGAACTGTTGAAAGTTGAAATGAAAAGTTAAGTGCTCCCTTTCAAAGCAACTGAACTCTAATGATGTTGACATCCAACTCCTTAGAAGGGAACTGAGTAAAATTGTCTTTTTTGCATGTTTCTTAGGCATGGTGCATTAAATATCTTCTGATTTGTCTTGTGATTATCTTATCAAACCTATAGCATGCTTTCCCAATTGCTAATTTGCAAAAGCCCCGATTTAACTCTGTGATTGGTGGGTGCTGGGCTGGCACTTCTGTACTTGACTTGCCAAAGTGATTTACTTTTAAATGGGGCTAGGCCTGATTCTCGCCCAAACCTAAAGTCAAGGACCTCAGGCCAGTGGGTAAGTGTAGCAGGAGGCTGCAGCCATAGTCCCAGTGAACGATCCCCAAAAGAGTAACTGAAGAGGGTGGTCCACTGCAGTCGTGGTGATGTCTGTGGCAGGGGATAGCTTAAAGAATTTTTCTCCTGTCCCCAAAGGGAACCCTTATTTAAAAAAAGAACTAGCTTATCCTCATAGGTGAGTTACCCTGGAGAGACGACACCAGGTCTTGATCTCCCATCTACTGGTTAAAATATGGTTGCATCTAAATCATATTATCACACTCCAATTTTTGAACCTCAGTGAAGCCTTTGACTTGTTTGTGTGGCCTCAAACACTGTCCAAAACACATCTGTTAAAATGACTTTGGGTTTGTGACTGTGGTGAATGCCATTCTGCCTAGATGTGAATCCCCATTCTTGTCAGATGGACAGTGTTAAAATATCAGCAGGTATTGAGAAAACAGTGAAATTAATGTATACTACAATAGAAACTACAGATGAAAAAAATAGCCTCTGTTGAAGGGCAAAACTCTCCTTTTTAATCCTATTTGCTGAGCTTGCATTGTTTCTGTAATTCAACTTTTGGACGTGTCTGGCTGATGGATCTTTCAACTGACTATCACCAAATTTATTTTCTATTTATTTGATGTTCTTGGAGAATCAACAACCTTTTTAAAATTCTGATGTTTGAAGTGCTTGGCTGTGATAAGCTTCACACAGCTCTTACTTTGTATTCCATCTTCAGCTTGGTGCAGTTATTCTCTGAATTAATTGGTATCATCTCTTTCACTTGCTTTAAATCCTAGTTTTAATTCTTTTTCTTGCATCTTTCTCCTCATCTGAAAATATTGCCTCGTGCTGGGACTCCACAAACTTCTCAGTGCTCGTCTAAGTGATTGCGTTTCACGTTTGAGGTTGGTGAATGTTGCTCGGCTATTTGACCATTGTTGGCATCACAGTCAGCCTGATCCATTCCTCAGTTATTGTCAATACTAAGAAACTTGACAACCATTTAAGGAACCTTGCTAACTCCACTCTTTGGCTGATCCCTCTCCCCAAAATGTAGGAGCATTTTTAGCACACAGCAGGAATTGGAGCTGAGACCTCATGGTCAATATGGCTCAGCAACACACCATTCTCTTTCATTTTTAGTTACTACTCCAGTAATTTACGGCTTTTCCAGTGAAATAGATGAGGACATGTGCCATTTGAAGTTATGAATTGCACTAGTTATGTAAGGAAACCATCTTTGGAAAAATTGAAGGACATTGAATTTTGGACACCCTCCCTCCTGTTTTAAAAAGTAGCTTGTTATATAATAAATGAAAATGTTTCTGTGTTTTCTAAAAGAAGCCTGGTTCGAGTCTTTTGATGCTGGAATAACAGTATCATAGGTAAACAATTGGCCAATGTTATGAGTGAATCAATCATTTGAACTATTGTTGTGATCTGTGGAGAAGTGGGGCTAGAATTAACCGTGCACTCCTACCATCACAGTCCAGAACATAAGATTGGGGTCTCTCATGTGATTTGAAGCATGGACATCAAGTGATTGGATACAGAATAATTAATAATAATTGTTAAAGGACAAAAGGACAGATATCAGGATTCTGATTCATTGGTAACCGACATGTCTTTGGAAGTTGCTAAGACTTTTTTAAAGATGGAAGATTTATCTCTGCCTGATTTACAAAAAGTACCCACGGCTAAGTTAAGGGAAATGGCCGATAAGTTGAAGTTAGAATTAACCGAAGAGGCAAGGAAAGCAGAATAGTTGAGGTAATAGCTCAGCATTTGAAATTGGAAGGGATACAAGAGAGACCACATTCTCCAGGGGGGCGAGTCAATTGAGTTGGCTAGGATTTGGTTGCAAATTAAGCAGCTTGAACACAAAAAGGAAATGGAGAAACTTCAACTCGAACAGGAGAGAGCAGAAAGAGAAAGAGCATTTTTGCAGCTTGAACTGGAATTTCAGGGAAGAGAGAATGAATGAGAAAGGGAACGCTAGCTTTAATTCCAGAATTTAAAACAGGGGCACCAGATGTTGGGGAATGTTTTGTGGACAGAACTTATCCCAACGCAGAATCCAGTGGTGAGATGTTTAAATTTTCCAAAGGAAAGGGATGTAGAGGATTTCTTCATTTCGACAGTTAGACACATGTTCTGATACTTAGAGGTAGGACAACAAGAATCTAGTGAGGTTACTCACGAAATTCAAAGGAATCTACAGGGATGAACCAGGATGTACAACTTTAGCCATGCATGATGTGGATATAGTGAGGTCTTCTCCCTATAAAACAACACCCTATCATTTAAGCCGAGAGCAACAGGCTCAGGTAGAAGCAGAAATCCAACACATGTTGGGAAATTATTTTATTGAACCGATGTTAGCTGCCCCTAACATCACTAGGTGGCAGTTGATGCTAGTGACTTGCAGGTAGGTGCAGTCTTGTTATAAGATGATGGATCAGATATAGAAAAGCCAATGGAATACTTTTCTAAAAAGTTAAATTGGCATCAAAAAAGATATCCTACCATAGAGAAGGAACCCCTGGGATCGTTAGTGGTTCTAAAACATTTTGAGATATATGTCCCTCATGGCTGAAAAGAAACACTAATATATACTGACCATAATCCCCTGACCTTTATAGAAATGCTTAAGGGGAGAATTTTCTCCCCATTGGGCAGGCTGAGCGGGAGTGGATGTGGGCGGGTGTGCCGCCGATCGCTGCCCAAAATCAGCTGGGCACCATCATTTTGTGTAGGCGGGCCAATTAAGGCCCGGCCAGCGTGCCGCGTACCCGGAAGCGCTCAGCAGTATTTGTGCGGGTGGGGGGAGTCGGGGCCTGTACTCTTTCGCGCCTCAGGGAGATTAAGGAAAGTCATAAAAATTTGATAAAAAAATAAAATTATACAGACATGTCCCCTCATGTGACATTGTCACATGATGTGGGACATGTTTATCAATTCACATGAAACAATTTATTAAATTAAAGAAGCCTTCATGAAATCTCATCTCTCCTGTGGATGAGTGCCTCAGTTAGTTGATTAATAGCCTCAACAGGCCTTTGACAGTTCAGCAGGCACGCAGCCAACTCCAATGCGCCCCCGCCAAACTGAAGATCTGAATGACATGCGGTGACATCGGGATGCACGCCCAACGTCACTGCGTGTCATTTTACACTTCGGCACCCCCGCACACCAACTGGAAGATTCAGGCCTAAGACTCAGAATGCCAGACTGTTTCGATGGAGTTTGTTATTACAGCCTTATAACTTGAAGGTTGTCCATGTTGTTGGAAAAGATAATGTATTTGCTGACGTATTATCCAGAATGTAATTTTTTGTTAGCATAATATATAAAACAAAAGATAAGAACCCGTCCAGAGATTCAGTATAAGAAGTGAAGTGAGAATGGGTGAGTGCGTGATTATAATTCTTATATATATGTTGCATATGTTTTTCTTACATTTTTGTAATGAAGCGCATTTGAAAATGAAGTTCCATTCCTTACGGGTGGAGGCATATGAGGAACCCGTCTTTGGAAGAATTGAAGGACATTAAATTTTGGACATTGTTTCTCCTGAGTTTTTTTTTAAGTTTACAATATTAATTTGGGGTAGTGAGTGTGCCATTCTTTGAGAAACCACAGGTTAAGGTAGATGTCCAGGAAGGAACATCTGTAGAGGGGAGAGATACTTATATCTTAAGTTAACAAAGAACTGCTTTTGCCAGGCTAAAGACTCTTGCTAATTGGTTAAAGACACCTGGCCCAAAAGAAGTTTTATTTATATGCAGTCTAGAGTGAGTTAAAATTTCCTTAGAAACATCTCATCAGAATAATGCATCTGTTTTTTTGAGAGTCTGCAAAGTTGTGATAATTAAGAGTCATCAGTGACAGTTTCGCCAAAAAAAATCAGTCTGAAGGAACTTCCAGATCTATTGTGACCGGAATACTGTTTGATAACAGCATCGAAATATTTTTGAATTTTATCCTTTTGATAGAAATGTTCCATCCTCCAGTCGCTGCAGAGGGCTGTGTTTGTTTTGTCCTGTTTTGTGTTTGCGTGAGAGTGTATGGGGTTTGAATATCTGTTTTTTTTAAATTGGGGAAAATCATTACATTTCTAAACAACAATCTGTATGTTAACCAAATTAATAACTTGTTTTAAAAGTAACTTGTTTTCTAATAAATCAATTTTTTTGTGTTTACTAAAAGAAGCCTGGCTAGATTCTTTTTATGCTGGGAATAAAAGCATCAAAGGTAAACAATTGGCCAGTTTTTTGTAGATGAATTAGACATTTAAACTATTATTGCAACCTGTGGAGAAGTGAGGCTAGAATTGACTGCACACTCCTCCCATCACAGGCTGTAACAGTCACTTGGTGACCTTTTGTAGATGTAACTACAGCAAGTGTTCCTCAGAATTTTTTGCAAATTAAATTCTCCATGCTCGTACATTTTCATGCATGGACAATTCAACAAAATATAAACAAATTATTTATTATAGCAAAGTGCAAAAAAAATCAAGTGTACATAGTGCAGAATGAAGAATAACACTATCTGTAAGAATCAAGGGCGCTTATTAGTTTCTGGGGATTCACATCAAGACACAAAGGCATGAAACATACAGTCCTCTACTGGCATATTTGAAAGGTAGGGGGCTTGTAAAGTAAAACGGTTGACCTGCCTACCACTTCCCTGCCCACCTCTGACTTGTCTCCCATATTACAGTTGGCTGGCAATGCGTCAGTCAGTCCACCCGCCCGCCCTTGAGCCTATTGAAGCTTTTATATGGCCAATTAAAGAACACTTAAGGGCCTCATTCCACTTCTGCCTCAATTTTACATGCGGCTGGGGAAGGTGAAGGTGAGGCGAGCAGCCCTGGCAGCTTTCACCCCGTGGGCTGCTCTCAAGCAGAAACGGTTGAGGGGGAGGGGTACTTTTGGGGAGTCCCATGTACCCATCAGGGGCATCCCCCACTAAAATCGTACCCCACCCTCCTTTATCCCTTCCCGGCTTCTAAAACCCTGTCCCCACCCCACTGCTGGGATCTACCCATGCAGGCCCGACCAAAATCCCTGACTGACTCACCTGAAGTCCAGGATCCATCACTCCTTCTTCCTGGACTGCCTGCAGTCCCAGCCAGGTCCACCACTCCATTCTGGCACTGGAGGGATTACAGAGCTGCTGGCCAGTCAGGTTTGCCAGCAGCGCTCGAGGGCAGGACTTCCTCCCAGATGGGGGCAGAAGTCCAACTCTGATCCAATTAAGGCTGCCCACCATATTATTCCTGCAGGGCAGCCGGGTTTCTGCTCAATAGACTTTTTGGCCGGGGGGTGCCGGGTGATCTGTGACCCCATAAAATCCAGGCCAAAATATCACAATGTCCTCTTTATCGGTGTTGACACAGGACCTGCTCATTATAAAGGTTGACACTGTCACAGTCAATACATCTTTCTGCAGCTCCCAACGTTTGAGTTTATTGTTCCTAGTGTTGTTCACTACTTCTGTCATTGAACAGTATAACCCGCTTTACTCGCACGAAGCAAGATAAGCCATAAAAGTATAAAAAGCATCAGGACAAATGAACCCTCCAAAGAAAGGACCACAGATTCTGATCTGGGGTTTTGTGGTACCAGCTTCTGATCAGCACTGGCAACAGTGTAATATCCAAGGACCAATTAAAGAGATGAGCACAACCTAGTACCAGTCTTAAAACCAGTGACAATGGGTACTGGAGACTTATTGGAATCAGTTGCCAAATGTTGTTGGCACTTAGAACAAGTTACTCTGTGAACTCAGAGTTATATGTAGCCTAGGTCAAAATGAAGTAATGTGAAGTCACATTGCAGCCTTACAAGAAGAAAGAACAACAGGGCACGTGTTGGCACAAGTACAGATGACAATATGTACTGATGGTGTTTCCTAAGTATCACTCAGAAGAGGGTCAGTCTTCTCTAGTTTCTGGAACTGCTTATAATGAACAAAATGAAAAATACTTGACAAAGGCAAGTAATCTGCTTTTTCTATTGTGTCAAAAATTGATTCAAGTGCATGTTGTGTTATTCCTATAGTTGGTCGCTTTCAGAAAAAAATCTGGTTAATTCATGATCTTTACCAATTTTTTAGTATTTAAGTTGCAATGGAATAATCCTACATTTTCCCTCCAAAAGTGACCAAAAACCATCCTAGGCAACTTGGCCAGGCATGAAGCATAAATCTAGCGAAATGGAAAGCCTCATTAAGAAGAAAAATAACAGTACCACTGTGAGGAATGTTTGTCATCAGGGAGAGTGTGCCATCTAATGGAGGAAGGCAGAGAACAAATTATTTACTTCAGCATGTCTGAAATAAATAAGTAATTGAGTTCTGTAGGATTATTTTGATTTCTGCAAGTTTCACGTTTAAAACAAATTACACCTTGGAAAACAGAATGCTGCATATCCTAAATGAAATATTTTTTTTGACCTGAGGAAGATATAAGAGAAAATACTACATTACGATACAATGTGGTGAATGTGTAAGTAAAAGTCATGCACTGAAATAAATCAAATAAGTCCCAAAACTGAGAAATTTTTAAAAATTCCCTTTTGTCACAAATCTGTTAATGTATGACTAAAAATCAATAAAAACTAGTAAGATTATTTTTGAGATTCAAGCATTTGCTGGTGGCAATTGACTAAAAACAGAAAACAAAGGACTTTAACATAAGTCAAACAAAGGCCCCATCATCACTGACCTTCCATCATAAAGTCAGAAGTGGGGGTGTTCACTGATGATTGCACAATATGCAACATCATTCGTAACTCCTCAGATACTGAAGCAGTCCATGCCCACAGGCAGCAAAACTGGACAACATTCAGATTTTGGCTGATAAGTGGCAAGTACATTCTCACCACACAAATGCCAGGCAATGACTATCTCCAAAAAAGGAGAATCCAACCATCTCCCCTTGACATTCAATGATGTTACCATCACGGAATCCCCCACTATCAACATCCTGGGGATTGCCATTGACCAGAAATTGAACTACACCAGTTATATAAATACTGTGGCTACAAGCACAGGTCAGAGGCTGGGAATTCTGAGGTGAGTAATTCACCTCCTGACTCCCAAAGCTCCTCTTCCATCTACAAGGAGTGCGACGGAATACTCTCCATCTACCTGGATGAGTGCAACTCCAAAACACTCAAGAAGTTCAGCGTGATTCAGGACATAGCAGTCCACTTGACTGGCACCCCATCCACTAACTTAAACATTCACTCCCTCCACCACCAACGCACAGTAACAGCCGTGCGTACTATTTTTTTTAGTTTATTATTTCTTGGGCTGTTGCACTTTCCTAATTGCCCTTGAAATGGCTTAGCAAGCCAATTTCAAAGGGCAGTTAAGAGTCAACGACATTGCTGTGGATCTGGAGTCACAAGTAGGCCAGACAAGTATGGCAGATTTCCTTCCCTAAAGGACAGTAGAGAACCAGATGGGTTTTTACAATTGATGATAGTTTCATGGTCAGCATTACTGAGACTATCTTTCAGTTACAGATTTTATTAATTGTATTTAAATTCCACTCGCTGCCATGGTAAGATTTGAACCCATGTCCCAGAGCATTAGCCTGGGCCTCTGCTTTACTAGTCCAGTGACATATTTACTACACCATTGTCTCCCCCAAGTCACCAAGGCTCCTTCAATGACAGCTTCCAAACCTGCGACCTCTATCAACCAGAAGGACAAGAGCAGTAGATGCAAGGGAACACCACAACCTGCAAGTTCCCTTCCAAGTCACATACCATCCTGATTTTGAACTATATCGCTGTTCCTCCACTGTTGCAGAATCAAAATCCTGGAACTCCCCTCCCAGCAGTACTGCAGGAGTAACTCTTTTGAGTACAAACCCGTTTCCATCTGTTCCTATTCAGATGAAGTTACATTGTTTCATAGTTTGCCATTGTGAGATTTGAACTCTTGATCTTGGGGTTACAAACCCAGTCCCATAACCACTTGGCTATTTAGGCCAAGTGTACTGCAGGAGTACCTGCACCAGATGGACTACAGGTTCAAGCACCCGAATCTGGCACCCTAGCACCATCTTCATGAATGAGAACAGGTGCATAGGGGGTGAAATCGGTTTGCACCAGTAATGTGATATAGGCTCATTGTGAACTGATTGCTCATTTTACACCACCCAATATTCTTTTCCAGAACAAATCATCTTTCTGTTGGCTAGGCGGCCTCTGGGCTGAACCTGGTGAGCTGCTTCGGGATGCCTGTATGGAGTGAGCAGCTTTATTTTCATGAGGCCCAGCTGCTAAAATGGAATGTGCCTCCTTCTGCACCATCCAGTTGGTCTGCTTGTGTGTATTACACTTGTTGATTCTCAGTGAGTTAAAACTTCTTGCTATAGATGAGTTCAGTGCTCTGCTGAGGCAATGACTATGGGCAAGATTTTTAGCTCAGTGGGCGTGTGTGCGCCTCACCCGCTCGAGCGTAAAATGACGCGCATTGACGTCAGATGAGCGTCCTGACATCAACGTGCAGTCGTGCAATATTTTGTTCGATGGGCACGTGCCAGAATCGACAGTGGCCTGCCGACAATTAAAAGGCCAAGTGGCCTTTGCACTTTTTAGGAAACCTCATCCGTGGGCGGGATGAGGTTTCCTAAAGCAACTAAAAATAAAATAAAAAACATAAAATTTAATTATTAACATGTCCCTGCTCATGAGGGGAAATGTTTTATTACATTTTTCATTTCTTTATTAATTTTTTTAACACTCTTCCCATACGCATCCCCCCCACCGCCCCCCACTGAGGCAGCTCTGTGCCTCAGGGAGATTCTCAAGCACGTACTTGCGCCCATGCGTGAAGTTCGCGTTCGCTTTGCTCGCACCCCCACCCACACAGGCAGCACTGAGCGATGCCGCTCGCATTTCACCTGCCTGCGTGAAGTTGCCTTCCAGCCTCAATCGCGGGCGGGGTCAGTTTCCTGCCCACCCCTGCTGAACCTGCCCGACAAGGGATAAATGCTGCCCTATGTGAAGTTTCTTACCGGTTGTTTTGTTCGCACTAGACAGTCACATTTAAGAAGGAAATAGATATAAATTTCTGAACTCTAAAGGCATCGAGGAGTATGGGGAGAGAGCGAGAGGACGGTCTTGAGATAGAGGATCAGCCATGATCATAATGAATGGCAGAGCAAGCTTGAAGGGCCAAATGATCTACTCCCACTTCTATTTTCTATGGCCAGAATTTTTACCTTGACGGGTGGGTGGGCCCCACCAGCTCGGCGGCGGGCGGGCAGCTGAACTTCGCCACCAGAATGGGGCCTGGCGCCACTTTGAGAGGGCTAGCCAATTAAGGCCCACCCAGCGGCCTGCTTGACGGGAAGCGCTATGCGCATCTTGTGTGGGAGGGGAGGGATTCCCCATCTGTCAAAGTGCGCTCTTACGTGCATGCACGCGCAAGAGCACACTGCTCCTTGAGGCAAAGTCCTGTCTCAGCGAGATTACTAACAGTATAAAAATCTTTAGAAATTGAAAAATATTAAAATTATTAATGTCCCCCTCATGTGACAATGTCACACGAGATGGGACATGTTAATAAGAAGCACATAAAATTTATTGACGTTTTTAAAAACAGACATGAAACCTCATCCTGCCGGTGGATGAGCCTTCATGTATTATCAGAAGCCCGCTGGGGCTCCTGGCCTGCCTGCCAGCCTTAAGGTTGGACGAGCAGGGCATTTAACAAGCTTAATTATCCTGTCAATGGCCTTAATTGGCCATTGACAGGTCGGCGGGCAGACAGCTGATTTCACTGTCCGCCCACCTTCCTCAATATTTAAATGGACAGGGCTGACGTTGGGGGTTCCTCTCGTGTCATTTTCCTGTCGGCAAGCGGGCCCCACCCCCAAATCACCAACAGGAAAATTCTGCCCAATGTTTCTATATTTCTAAATTGAGTTCACTGACTTGGAGATATGGCTGGCTCCATTTAACTACTGCAAATACTCTCAATGTTTGATCTTTTCTAACCTTATGTCATGAATTGCAATCTTAATCTTTTGATGCAAATCAAAATGGAACAATCAAGCCCTTTTCTTTACATGGGAATTTTAGCAAGGCAAAGGATATAAAATACTTCTGTTGATTTAACTCACTAGATATGTCCTTGTACTTGCATGCTAGGACTTGTATGTTTGCTTAGTCATTGAAATATAAGCAATTTGTTTACGCAGTATGACCAGTGATGAATGTAATCTTTGGATCAATTCAATTAAAAGATTAACATTCACTAAATCACCCAGCCTTCACTGACATTACTAAATGGTGCAATAATGTCAGCTCCAAGTTATATATTAACAACTAACAAATGTATTGTGACATTGCTCATGAGATACAAGCTGTGGGTTCTCCGTTAGGGTATTTATGCAATATAAGGAATAACCTCAGGGCCACTGATTTACAATGGCTGAGTAAAATTCTGTCTTTACTACATGATATTTTCTAATATTTATCACTGCTAAAGAGATTCCATTGCACAACGATAAAAATTGTAAAAAGCCAAATTGAGACCAGGAAAACAGGCAGTTAGTGTGACACCTGGAACCTACCTCCACTGATCCTGCTGTGTCCCAGTGGGTTATGATCTTAATCTGCTCTTTAGAGCAGCTGACAGACACATGCCCCAAAATAGAGCCATAGAGGTCTACAGCACAGAAAAAGGCCCTTCGGCCCATCGAGTCTGCACCAGTCAAACAAGTACCTAACTATTCTAATCCCATTTTCCAGCGCTAGACCCATAGCCTTGTATGCCACGGCATCGTAAGTGCACCTCCGAAAACTTCTTAAATGTTATGAAGCTTTCTGCCTCTACCACGCCTCCAGGCAGTAAATTCCAGATTCCCACCACCCTCTGAGTGAAAAAATTCTTCCTTCCCCTCTAAACCTCCTGCCCCTTACCTTAATTCCATGCCCCCTGGTTATTGATCCTTCCACCAAGGGGAAAAGTTCCTTCCTGTCTACCCTATCTGTGCCCCTCATAATTTTATACACTTCAATCATGTCCCCCCTCAATCTCCTCTGCTTCAGGGAAGATAACCCCAATCTATCCACTCTCTCCTCATAACTAAAACTCTCCGGCCCAGACAACATCCTGGTAAATCTCCTCTGCACTCTCTCTAGTGCATCACCCCCTTCCTATAATGCAGATTGCAGAACTGCACACAATATTCTAGCTGTGGCCTAACCAGCGTTTTATGTAGTTCCAGCATAACTTCCCTGCCCTTACATTCTATGCCTTGGCTAACAAAGGCAAGTATCCCATATGCCTTCTTAATCAACTTATCTACCTGTCCCGCTACCTTAAGGGACCGGTGGACATGCACACTCAAGGTCCCTCTGCTCCTCGGTACTTCCCAGGGTCCTACCATTCATAGTGTATTCCCGTGTCTTGTTTGTCCTGCCCAAGTGCATCACCTCACACTTATCCGGATTAAATTCCATTTACCACTGATCAGTCCATCTGACCAGCCTGTCTATACCCTCCTGTAAACTAAGGCTATCCTCCTCACTATTTACCACCCCACCAATTTTCATGTCAACCACAAACTTACTGATCAACCCTCCTACGTTCAAGTCTAAATCATTTATATATACCACAAACAGCAAGGGACCCAACACTGATCCCCGTGGAACCCCACTGAACACATGCATCCAGTAACAAAAACACCCTTTGACCATCACACTCTGCTTCCTGCCACTCAGCCAATTCTGGATCCAATTTGCCAAATTGCCTTTGGGCCCTTATCTTCATTATCAGTCTTCCATGCGGGACCTTATCAAAAGCCTTGCTGAAATCCAAGTAGACTACGTAAAATGCATTACCCTCATCGATGCACCTGATCACCTCTTCGGAAAATTCAATCAAATTGGTCAGACATGACCTTCCCTTAACAAAACCATGCTGACTGTCCTTGATTAATCCCTGCCTCTCCAAAGGTAGATTAATCCTGTCCCTCAGAATTGCTTCCAATAGTTTCCCCACCACTGAGGTTAGACTGACTGGCCTGTAGTTCCCAGGTTTATCCCTTCCTCCCTTCTTGAATAACGGTACCACATTGGCTGTCCTCCAGTCCTCTGACACCTCTCCTGTGGCCAGAGAGGTATTGAAAATTATTGCCAGCACCCCTGCTATCTTCTCCCTTGCCTCACTCAACAGCCTGGGATACTTTTCATCCGGGCCTGGAGATTTATCTACTTTTAAGCCTGCTGGACCACTTAGAACCTTCTCCCTTTCTATGCTAATTTCGTTAATTATATCACAGTCCTTCTGCCTGATTTCCATACCCTCGTCGTCCCTCTCACTTGTGAACACTGATATAAAGTATTCATTTAGAACCCTACCTACATCTTCCGGTCTCGCACACAAATTACCACTATAGTCCTTAATGGGACCTACTTTTTACCTAGTTATCCTCTTACTCTTAATGTACTTGTAAAATAGCTTTGGATTTTCTTTTAGTTTACCTGCCAATGCTTTTTCATGCCCCTTTTTGCTCTCCTAATTTATTTTTTAAGTCCCCCCCTACACATTCTAACTCCTCTTGGGCTTCCGCTGTTTTGAGCCCTCAGTATCTGCCATAAGTCTCCCTTTTTCTCTTTATCCAACACTGCATATCCCTCGACATCCAGGGTTCCCTGGATTTGTTGGTCCCACCCTTTGTCTTTACTGGAATTTGTTGACCCTGTACTCTCCCTATTTCCTTCTTGAATGAGTCCCACTGTTCTGATGCAGATTTACCTAAAGGTACCTGCTCCTCCAGTCCTCTGGCACCTCTCCTGTGGCCAGAGAGGTATTGAAAATTATTGCCAGCACCCCTGCTATCTTCTCCAGTTCAGTCCATTTCTCAGCATCCAGGAAATGCAGCGATGGTTTTGAATGGATAAATGAGATCCAAAAGTCATTCAGAAATACATTTAATGTTTTAATGTCCCTCAGTTGAAAACGTATGTAGCCACTCTGGCCAAATCAGATCTGATCTTATTAAAATCTGCCTTCCCCCAATTTAGAAATCTAATTTCTGGCCCATCATTGTCCTTTTCCATAACAACCTTGAATTTAACGGAGTTGTGATCACTATCTGCAAAGTGTTTCCCCACTGATACCTCTACCTCTTGCCTGGTTTCATTCCCTAAAATTAAGTCCAGGACCTTCTATCTACTGGCTTAAAAAGTTCTGCTGGATGCATTTTAAGAATTCCGTTCCCTCTAAACCTATCACGCTATGACTAACCCAGTTAATGTTGGGGAAGTTGAAATCCCCCACTATTACTACCCTATTATTTTTAAACTTCTCTGAAATATGCCTACATATCTGCTCTTCTATTTCTCTCTGACTGTTTGGGGGCCTATAGTGCACTCCCAGTAATGTGATTGCTCTTTTTTTGTTTTTCACTTCTATCCATATGGCTTCATCCCTCCTTACTGATGTAATTGATTCCTTGATCAATATTGTGATACCCCCTCCTCTTTTACCTTCTTCCCTGTCTCGCCTGAAGACCCTATATCCTGGAATATTTAGCAACCAATCATGTCCCTTTCTCAACCATGTCTCTGTGACAGCAGTGACATCATACTTCCATGTGTTAATTTGTGTCCTCAACTCATCTGCCTTATTTGAGAGACTCCTTGAATTAAAATAAATACCACCCAACCTTGCCAAGCTCCCTTGTGCCTTAACTGGCCTATAGTTTCTATGCTTTCCAGACTCACTTGCTCTCTCTTCTAATTTTGGCTGTGCATCTCGCCTTGATGAACCTCCTCTCAGGATCCCATCCTCCTGCCAAGTTAGTTTAAACCCTCCCCAACAGCACTAGCAAACCTTCCCGCAAGCATTTTTTTCCCATTCCAGTTCAGGTGCAACCCGTCCGCCTTGTACGGGTCCCACTGCCCCCAGAAATGATCCCAATGTCCCAGAAATCTAAAGCCCTCCCTCCTGCATCATCTCTCCAGCCATGCATTCATCTGGACTAACCTCCTATTTCTACACTCACTAGCGCGCGGCACCGGAAGTAATCCAGAGATTACTACCTTTGAGGTCTTGTTTTTTAATCTGCTTCCTAGCTCCCTAAATTCTGCTTGCAAGACTTCATCCCACTTTCTACCTATGTTGTTGGTACCAATATGTACCACGACCTCTGTCTGTTTGCCCTCCCCCTTTAGAATGCCCTGCAGGTGTTCAGTGACATCCTTGACCCTGGCACTAGGGAGGCAACATACCATCCTGGAGTCATGTCTACGGCCACAGAAACGCCTGTCTGTTCCCCTTACTATCGGATTCTCCTACCTGTATTGCTCTTCCCCTCTTTTTCCTCCCCTCCTGTGCAGCTGAGCCACTCACAATGCCATGAGTGTGGCTGCACCCCCCAGAGGAACCATCACTCCCATCGTTTTCCAATATAGAAAAACAGTTCTTGAGCGAGATGCACCCTGGGGATTTCCTGACTACCTGCCTGTCACCTTTCTTCTGACTGATGGTCACACATTCCTTCTCTGTCTGCACTTCTGTAAGCTGTAGGGTGACCATGTCTAAAAATGTGCTATCCATGAAACTCTTGGCCTCACGGATGTACCTCAGTGTCTTCAGCTGCCGCTCAAGCTCTGAAACCCGGAGCTCAAGTAGCTGCAGCTGGTGGCACTTCCTGCATTCGTGGTCGGTCAGAGCGCATGGAACATCCAGGACTTCCCACATGTTGCAGGTGGTACATAACACAGGACTGAGCTGCCCCGCCATGCCTCTAGTTGAAAAAAAAACCCTTGCTTTAAGTTAAATACAGTAAAAAAAAGTTAAATTATTTATGCACTTTAAATAAAAACTAGACCTCTTTACCTTTCCTTAGCTTAATCTATTTTAAACTGGAGAAAAACTTGAAAAAAAACACTTACCAACTACTCACCAATCAGCTCTCATCTTTGTGCTGACATCACCTTTTGAAGCTTCCCCGCACCCAAGCTGGTTCTGATCTCTCTCCCGCTCTCTCATGCTGTCTTGTGATGTCACTCATGTTAGTTTCAACAAGAACTGACTGCAGGACACTCTTCCCAGACTGCCTCACCACGATGATGACTGCAGGACACTCTTCCCAGACTGCTTCACCACGATGCTGACTGTGGGACACTCTTCCCAGACTGCTTCACCGCGATGATGACTGCAGGACACTCTTCCCAGACAGCTTCACCATGATGTTGACTGCAGGACACTCTTTCCCAGACTGCTTCACCGCGATGCTGACTGTAGGACACTCATCCCACTCTGGGCAGAATATTTTGTTCAGTGTGTGAGTGCATTTGTATTTAAATTCTTCAGCTCCCTGAAGCAACTTCAGGGAACTTGCACCCTGCGCTCCCTGCGATTGCGCAGACTTCAGCGCTCGCCCTTCTCCCACCCCCAAGCTGGGCAGTGCTGATCGTATCAGCGCACGCTTCACGGTGGCTAGCTGCTAATTGGCCAGCCAGCGTGAAGTCACGTTCGGAGGCTAATCGCGGTCGGCGGTCTGTTTCCCGACCACTCCCAGGCCCGCCCATCACGCCCCACCCGCTGAGCTGAAAGTTCAAGCCAATGGGTCCTTTAAACAAACAGATTGCACTCCAATTATATCATTGGACACAACAGCAATCTTAATGAGAACCCTGCCTGGGCCTTCACTCCTCCGGCTAACTCAGCGAGAAGAGGATCTGGGGCCAAAAGAGGCCAAAAAGGCTCTGGATCTCTTTTATAAGCTTTCTCTATGGGTTTCCTGCTCAGCACTCCACAAAGAAAGTGTTCCTTTCCTGGGGCTAACTGCTCCCCAAACCACAGAGTGCTCTTGAACCCCCTCCCAAGCACTTTCCAAGTGCTGGGTGTTGTAAGGTTGCATGTTGCCTCAGGAAGAGGTCTAGCAGCTTGTGTGGTCGAACAATAACTATTTATTAATAATGTTACTATATACATATGTACGGGATACAGCCCTGACTTGGTACTGTCTTCATATTGACTTCTACCAGACTCAACACTGCACTCTACTACTCCCATGTGACTCTCCATATCATAATCTGGGTGGCATGGTTTCCTGAGTCCCAAACACCCTAATATTACATTGGGGACTGTTCCTTCAGGTCTTTGGCAACATTCCACTTGTGCAGGCTGTTGTTTTCTTGTTTAACTGGTGTTTGACGCAATGCAAGCCGCTAGTATTTTTGGCTTTATGGGTGCCTTTTGTTGCATTTAGTTTGGTGCAGTGTTATTCTCTTATATCTTGCGCTTCACTGAATCACAGAATTGTTACAACGTAGAAGCAGGTCATTCAGCCCATCATGTCTGCATTGGCTGTCTGAATGAGCAATTCACCTAATGCCATTCTCCCGCCTTTTCCCCATAACTCTGCACATTCTTCCTTTCCAGATAACAGCCTAAGTTCCTTTGAATGCTTTGATTGAGCTGCCTCCACCCACTCTCAGGCAATACATTCCAGACCTTAACCACTCGCTGAGTGAAAACGTTTTTTCTCATGTCGCTTTTGTTTCTTTTGCCAAGCACTTTAAATCTGTGCCCCCTCATTCTCCATCCTTTTACAAGTGGGAACATTTTTTTCCCCTATTTACTCTGTCCGGACCTCGTATGACTTTGAATACTTCTATCAAATCTCCTCTCAGACTTCTCTTATCCAAGAAAAGCAGTCCCAGCTTCTTCAAGCTGTCTTCATAACTGAAGTCCCTCATCCCTGGAATCATTCTTGTGAATCTTTTCTGCACTTTCTCCAATGCCTTTACATCTTTCTGAAAGTGCGGCACCTGGAGCTGGACACAATACTCCAGCTAAGGCTGAACCCTTGTATTTTTGGTCATTTCTGAAAGAAATCAAAGTGTGACATCACAGGAAAACAAATAAATAATTGCTTGGTGAA
Organism: Carcharodon carcharias; assembly: GCF_017639515.1. Classification (NCBI taxonomy): domain Eukaryota; kingdom Metazoa; phylum Chordata; class Chondrichthyes; order Lamniformes; family Lamnidae; genus Carcharodon; species Carcharodon carcharias. The sequence goes on from NC_054483.1 coordinate 92,647,200, forward strand.
TATTTTGCTCATTTATCTTCAAAACTTGGATAATTTATTAATAATTGTAAGTTTTCACTAGTTGTACTAAGGTTTACTAGCAGTAGTGAAGGTTATTCAGAGTAGCAGTGCTTATAAATTATAAATTAATTAAGAATAAATTAATTAACATGTAAAGATGGCAGGGCAGACGATGTGTTGTGACTGCAGAATATGGAAGTTCCCAACACCATCGTGACCCATGACAGGCTGTCTGCAGTAAGTGGCTGCGGCTTGAGGAGCTTCAGCTCAGCGTCATTGAGCTGGAGGCCAAACTGCATTCACTGCGATACATCAGGGAGGAGGATAGTTACTTGGACACTTTGTACCAGCAGGCAGCTACACCCTGAGGATAGGGTCTTCTGATTTGGCCAGTGGTCAGGGACAGGAAGGTGAGACTGCAAGTGAGGCAGATATGGGGACCCAGAAGGTAAAAGTGGAGGAGTTTCAGCCTTTGCATTATCCTACAGGTTTGAGATTCTTGCAACCTGTACGGATGGAAGTGGTGGCTGCAGGATGGATGAGTAACCCGACCATGGCATCATGGTACAGGAAGCCACTCAGACTTATTAGGAATGTAGTGGTAGTTGGAGACGGTATAGTCAGGGGGATAGACACAGTTCTCTGTGGTCAAGGGTGGCAGTCCAGGTAACTGAGTTGCCTGCCCAGCACCTGGGTTCAGGACATCTACTCTCGGCGAAAGAAGAACTTGTAGTAGGAGGGGGAGGATCCAGTGGTCATGATCAATGCCAAAGGCACAGGTAGAACTAGGAGAGAGGTTCTGCTGAGAGAGTATAAACATTTAAGGGCTAAACTAAAAAGCAGAACCTCAAAGGTGATAATCTCTGGATTACTAACTGAGCCACAAGCGAACTGGCATAGGGTAAATCAGATTAGAGAATTAAATGTGTGGCTCCAAGATTGGTGTGGGAAAAATGGGTATCAATTCGTGAGGGACTGGAACCAGGTTTGGGGAAAGTGGGAATTGTGCAGTTGGGACAGTCTTCACCTGAGCTGTTCTGGGACAAGTATTCTGGCAAATTGTATAACTCGGGTGGTAGGGAGGGCTTTAAACTAAATAGTGGGGGCAAGGGATCAAGTTTGGGAAAATGTGATAAATTAAATAGAGAAGAGAAGCCAAAAGAGCAAGGTAGAAATAAGGGAAATGATGATCAGAGCATGGCAGGAAGGGACAGAGTGTACTTAGAGTGCGCTAGCAGATAAGGCTAGAGCTAACAAAAAAAGTAAAAAGTTAGAATTAAAGGCTCTGCCTCTGAATGCACGTAGCATTCATTATAAAACAGATGAATTGACAGCAGAAATGTAAATAAATAGGTATGACCTGATAAGCATTAGAGAGGCATGGTTGCAGGATGAGAAAGACTGGGCCCTGAATATTCAAGACACATGTTATTTAGGAAGAACGGGAAGAGATAGGTTTATAGGCCTCTAAACATTAACCACACTGTGGGACAGAGTATACAGGAAGAAACAATGGGGGCTTGTGAGAAAGGCACAGAGATAATCCTGGGTGATTTTATAGGTCGGACAAATCAAATTGGCAAAGGTAGCCTGGATGATGAGTTCATAGTGTTTTCGGGACAGCTTCTTAGAGCAGCACATTTCAGCACCAACCATAGAGCAGGCTAAACAAATCTGGTAATGTGCAATGAGACAGGATTAATTAGTGACCTCATATTGAAGCTGCCCCTAGATAGCAGTGATCATAATATGATTGAATTTCACATTCAGTTTGAGAGAAAGAGGGGTGGATCTAAGGCTAATGTTTCAAACTTAAATAAGGGCAATTATGAGGGCATGAAGACAGAACTGGCTAAAGTGAACTGGGAAATTAGGTTAAGGGATAGGTCAGTAGAGATGCAGTGGCAGACATTTAAGGAGATATTTCAGAATACTCAGAAAAGATACATTCCAATGAGAGAAACATACTCTAAGGGAAGGACACACCATCCTTGGCTAACTAAAAAAATTAAATATAGTATCAAATTGAAAGAAAAAGCATATAATTCTGGAAAGATGAGCGGCAGGTCAGAAAATTTGACAATATAAAAAACAGCAAAGAATGGCTAAAAGATTAATGAGGAGGGAGAAATTAGAGTGTGAGAGAAAGCTAGCTGGAAATATAATTTATAAGAGTTTCTACAGGTATTTAAAAAGGAAAAGAGTAAGTAAAATGAGCACTGGTCTTCTAGGGATTGAGAATGGGGAATTAATAATGGAAAATAAAGAAATGACAAGTGAATAGAACAGATATTTTACATCTGTCTTCACTGTAGAGGAAACAAATAACATCCCAGGAATAATTTTGTATCAGGTGAAAGAGTGTGGAACTTAAAGCAATTATAATTACTAAGGAAAGAGTACTGAGAAAACTATTAGAACTAAAGGCTGACAAATCCCCAGAACCTGATGGAGTGCATCTTAGGGCCTTAAAAGAAGTTGAGTTAGTGGATGCATTGGTTGGAATTTTTCAAAATTGCTTAGATTCTGGAAAGGTCCCATCAGATTGGAAAATGGTGACTCTGACTCCTCTGTTCAAGAGAGGAAGGAAACAAAGCAGGAAAACACAGGCTAGTTAGCTTAACATGTGTCGTAGGGAAATTGTTGGAATCTTTTATCAAGGAGGTTATAGCGGGGTACTTTGAAAATCTCAGTGCAATCAAGCAGAGTCAACATGATCCTGTGAAAGGGAAATCACGTTTGACTAATTTATTGGAATTCTTTGAGGAAGTAACAAGCAACATGGATAAAGGAGAACCTGTGGATGTGTTGTACTTATATTTCTAGAAGAAATTTGACAAAGTGCCACATCAAAGGTTATTATGTAAAATAAGAGCGCATGATATAGGGCAGGTTTGTCCAACTTTTTCGCTTGGGGCGGGGTGGTGGTGGTGGGGGTCACATTTCCATTTTTCTCTCACTCAAGGGCTGATGAGCAAATTCTGGAAAGATAAGGTTTGGCACAACTTTAAACTGCATTTCAAAAAAAAGTTGTGGCATTAAGAAAAGGAACAACTTGCTGAGCAAAAATAAAGCAATGTCAAAGCAATAAATTGTTTTTTTTTAAAAAGTGTACTAAATGAAAATGGCCAGAGTGTGAGAGGGTCAGAGTGTGTGTACCAGACTTACTCCCAGTCGCACGGTGCTCACTCACTCACCCTCACCCACTGTGAGGGGTATGAGTATGTGGTGGTGAGAGTGAGTGAGAAACCTGAGACTGGGAGTAAGGCAGACCCACACTCACTCACTTTCATTTCTACACATACACGCACTCATTCTCTCACTCCCATGTTCACATACTCTCACTCCAATGCACACACACACACGCTCACTCACTCTCATCCCTTCCCCACACACACACACTCCCTCACTCCCACGTACACACACACTGCGTCACTCCAACACACACACACACACACACTCCCACACACACACACACTCTCCTCCCCATCACACACACACTCACTCCTGCACACACACACGCACTCTCACTCCCATGTACACACACACTCTCACTCCAACACACACATACACTCCCCCCTCCACGGAAACACACACACACAAACTCTCTCTCTCACTTCCACACGCTCTCTCACTCCCGCCCATACACACGCACTCAATGCCCCCCCAATACTGACTCTCACACCCACACACACACGCTCCCTCTCACTCCCACATGCTCTTTCACTCCCGCCCACACACACGCACACTCAATGTCCCCCCAATACTGACTCCCACACCTACATGCACACACACACACACACACACACAAGCTCCCTCTCACTCCCACATGCTTACTCATTCCCGCCCACGCACACGCACACACACACACACACACACACATGAACACTCAGTTCCCGCCCCCTCCCTGCCCACACTGATTCTCACTCCCAAACACAAACTCTCTCAGTCTTCCCCCTGCTGCCCCCACCCACCCCCTTACATACACACACTTTGAGTGGAATTATCCGGTCCTGTTGATGGTGGGCGCGAGCGGACAATCTGGCGAGAAGGCCAATAATTAGTTATGTGCTGTCGTGAAATGGGTAGTCACACTGACATGTTTCACAACTGTGCATAAGCAATGTGCACCTGGTGAGCTGCACTTCACTTGAGACTTCAGGCAGCACTCGTGGTCATCAGAGCCAGGCTTTGCAGGCAGCACCACATCACTTTTAGGGGGCCTCATGGGCAGGTTTCCACCTACCAGGCCAGCCATAAGGTGGGGGTGGCTTTTCAATGGCTGCAGGACTAGGGCTTGCTTGGAGAAAGGGGAGAAGTGGCCTCAGGCAAGGGAAGAGGCTGCAGGCGGAGGGCTGTACTGGGGAAGGGGGGTATCCCAATGTGTGTGTGTGTGGGTGGGGGAGGGTGGGGTGGGCAGCACATGTTGATCTGTGCACATGGGGTCAAGATTGTGAGCCTTCAGAGGAGATGAGGCCAGATGGAGATGTGAGGGTGCTGGTGAGAGAGTGAGTGGTGATATTCCTTGAGCTGACAGTGAGTGAGATGCCAGTGAATGTGAGGGGGTCTGAGTGTGTGAGTTTAGAGTGATGAGATGGTTGCCTTACCCTGGTGGCACAGATGAGATCATTCATCCTCTTCCTGCATTGGATGGCCAGCCTTTTCTGTGCAGCTTTGGCGCTGACCACCACTGCCACCACCTCCCAAGCTGGAGTGGTGAAATTGCTGGACCTCCTGCGGCCAGAGCGGGGATGGAGGACATTGCGGCAGGCCTCCAAAAGGCATTCCAGTGACGGGTCACTGAACTCTTCTTGGCTTTCACTGGAGCAGTCCTGGGCTGCAAGCATTGAGAACTGTGTGCACCGCTGCAGTTTAGATATGGCAGCCAGAGTGAGGAAACGGTGAGGTAACGGCATGGTGAGCATTTCAGAGGCTGCCCACCAGCAAGATGGGAGGTTACCTGTGGCTGCATAATTAATGAGGGGGAAGTAGGCGATAAAGGGCAAAAACCTGCCACTGTAGCCAGTGGGTAAAATGTCTTCTTTCATACTCCTATCGCACTTATGGTAAACCTGGGATGATTCCGCCCTCTGACTCTCTCACTTACACACACACACACACACACACACACACACACACACAAAAGGACTCTCACTCCCACACACAAACACACACAGACAATCAACCTATCATTTACCCACACGCACACACACACACACACAAACACTCTCTCCCTGCCCCACACACACACTCTCAATCTCTTGCTCACGCACACACACATGCACACACACTCTTTTACTCAATCTCATGCACGCTAGTCAACCCCTTCCCCACCCACCCACCGCCTCCCCTCCGACCCCAGGCTCCACAGCATCTCACACCCAGGCCTCTCAGCCAGCCTCTCCTTCCCAGGGTGCCACCAGCCTCTCCTCCCTGGGGCCTCATAGCCAGCATCTCCTTCCCAGGGCCCTGGCAGCCTCTTCTTCCTGGGGCCCCAGCAGCATCTTGGCAACAACCCGACCCTCACCCCCTCCACCACCAAGGCTCTCTCACTGTTGCACATGGTCTTCTTTCTCTCTTCTCTCGCATGCTTTCTCTTGCTCTTTCTCATTCTCTCACACACTCTCGCTCTCTCACTCTCTTGCACTCTCGCTTGCTCTCTCTCACACTCGCTCTTGCTCTCTCTTGCGTTCTTTCTCTCGTGCTCTCTCTCTCTCACTTGTTCTCTCTTGTGCTCTCTCTCTCACTCTCTTACACTCTCTCGCTCTCTTGCGCTCTCTCTCACGCCCTCCCTCTCTCTCTCTCTCTCTCACTGTCTTGTGCTGTTTCTCTCTCTTGCTCTCTGGTACCCTCTCTCTCTCTCTCTCATTCTCTCATCCCTCCCTCCCCCCACCTCACCTGAAAGAAAATCTGTTTCTCCCCAGTCCACTCACCACCGCTGGTGTTCGCTGCTCGTCCAATTACAAGCTGTCACTAGTGAGCCTATCAGCAACAAACGTGGGAGAGGTATGGCCTGAGATTGGAGGAGCAGCTCCTTGCATAAACTTCCACTCCAATTTATCCATTTGACCAGTATTTTGAAAACTGGTTCTGGGGGTGGCAAGGAGGTGCTTCAGGGGCTGGATGGGGTCAGCTGGTTAGACAAGCTGGTATAGGGGGTAACATATTAGCAAGAACAGAGGATTGGTTAAATGGGCCATTTGTGGGTTGGCAGGATGTGATGAGTGGAGTGCCCACAGGGATCAGTATTGGGGCCTCAACTATTCACAATTTATATCAATGACTTGGATGAAGGGACCAAATTACGGTAGCTTAAATTTGCTAGTGACACCAAGGTGGGTAGGAAAGTAAGCTGTCAAGAGGAGGTAGAGAGTTTACAAAGGGATTTACACAGGTTTAGTGAGCAGACAAAAATTTGGCAGATGTGGGAAATGTGGGAAAATGTGAACTTGTCTACTTTGGCAGGAAGAATAAAAAAAGTAGCATATTATTTAAAGAGAGTGATTGCAGAACTCTGATATACAGAGGGATCTGGGTGTCTGGTACATGAATCAGGAAAAGTTAGTAGTAGGTATAGCAAGTGTTAGGAAGGCAAATGGAATGTTGTCGTTTATTGCAAGAATGCAATGAATGGAATATAAAAATAGGGGTGTTATACCACGGTTGTACAGTTTTAGTCTACTTACTTAAGGAAGGATATAAATGTGTTAGAAGCAGTTCAGTAAAGGTTCATGTCACTGATACCTGGAATGGAGGGGGTATCTCACGGGAAAAGATTGGACAGGCTGGGCCAGTACGCTTTGGAACTTAGAAGAATGAGGGGCGATCTTGTTGAAACATACTGAATCCTGAAGGGACCTGACAAGGTGGATGCTGAAAGGATGTTTTCCCTTGTGGATGAAAGGAATTTTTTTCTCTCAGAAGGTCATGAAACTTTGGAGCTCTCTTCCCCAGAGAGCAATGGAGGCAGGGTCAATGAATATTTTTAAGGCAGAGGTAGATTGACTCTTGACTAACAAGGAAGACTAAGGTTATCGGGGTAGGCAAGATGTGGAGTTGAGGCCACAATTAGATCAGCCATGATCTTGTTGAATGATGGAGCATGCCTGAGGGGTTGAATGGCCTACTTCTGCTCCGAATTCATATATTCGTATGTTCCTGTGAACTAGTATCGACATAATCAATGTCCTTATTAATAAAACCGAGGATACTGTATGCCACATTAACCATGTTCTCAATCTGCCATCTTCAATGACTTAAGAAAATATACACCCAGGTCCCCCTGCTACTGCATCCTCTTTAAAGTTGTACCCTTTATCATATATTACCTGAACATTTTTGCCTTCATATTTTGCCATTGAAGGTTGTTTTGCTCTTATCTTAAGCACTTGGGAGAATGACCATTTCTCGAGGAATACCTTGCTCTCAAGGAACAGGATAAGCACTTCCATGGAGTACACATGCAGATGCCTAAATCAAGGAGGCAGGTGCCTTATGCAGTGAAGCATGCCTATAGGTCCCAGCAGAATTATTTGTGCATGTCCTAGACAGTCTTATCTTTGCTGCTTGCATTTCGCTGGGGAGGCAGTATCAACACTTTGCCAGCTCTTGCAAATTAGCCTGTGAACATCAGACACGGCTGGAATGCTGGTCTGTCTTGTGATTGTATAAGAAATGTTAAAGAGTTTCCAAACAACCATTATGCATCCCAAAATAAAGATGAAAAAGATGGGAAAGATGGGAAAGGCACCTCCTTAAATTCCTAGATGATAACTTTCCTTTCCTATACTTGCTTCAGCATCAGATCTAGTTCTCTCACTGAAAGATCACATCCAGTTTTCTCAATCATTTCCTTCGATCCTGTAGATTCAGGTAGCAAATGTCAAATGAGTGCTTTCTTAAGGTACAGTGGCTGCTCTTTGAATCTCTTGCTATGCCAGATATCGCAACCCTGCACCTGCTCACACCCAGCATATGGCTCATATTGAACCCATATTGAAATCTGTTTGCACAGTACCTGATGCTCTGCCCTTGTGCCCCACTGGAAGATTGGCAAGCAGGATTCACAGTTGATTTGTCATTCTTTGTAACAGGTTGATTTCTAAAAGGTATCCTGATGGTGAGAGTCTGACAACTTGAGTTGCCTTTTAAAATATTTTTGTTCCTCATCAATCATGCTTGAAGCTTTAACGAATAGGTATAAGGCAACAATAATAATAGATTATTAGTAATCCATGGGTGTCATGGTGGTTATTTTTAAGTGATAAGGTGGGGGAGAAACTGTTTAGATTTTGCGCTCTTATGGAATAAATCATTCAATACATTATTAGAGTTTATTGTTTGGGCCAGATGGAATAAATAATAAAGTTCTTAAATGAGTTGTTCTTTCTGAAGAAAACACTTTTTTGATATGACTATCATATCAAATGCTACTTAATTTCTAATAAAATGTCTTTTTTATTTTTTTTGTTACACTGTACTTCAATAAAATGCTTTGTTCAGCAATAAATGTAACCTTAGCCTGAAACAATGTCATTTATCTTTGTTGATAGGACAGCTTGGAATGCTGTGAGAGTTACATTAAAGCTGAGGCCAATCGTGTATGTATTTTAATGTACCGGAATAGCCAACAGATATTATAACGTTGTAACTTTTCTATACATGTTATTAATATTTTCAGGCTCATATCTATTCTTTGGGGGCTACACTAGCTGCTGCAGCTGAATATGTGATAGAGCCAGAGTTAGAACCAAACCTCAGCCAAGAATTAAGAAGCCTTCTCGATCAAATGCAGCAGGAGAAACCTGAAGACAGGCCAGATATTGAGGTACAAATGTGAGATTGTTGGTGGAATTTATGCATGGCTTCTTTTCTCCATACATGTAGGCCACGAGCATAATAACTTTCTTTTGTATAAATTTGTTTAAGGACCTCTTCAAAACCCAAATTCTGGAATATTTCTATTTTGATCAGCTGGGGTATCAGAAACAGTTGAAAATTCATGAGTCATGCTTGAGAGTTTCCAAAGCCCAACTACTGAGAAATCTACATGGATGTTCTGGGAAGGGGATCTTTAACCTACAAAAAAACAAGGCAGGTTTGGGTTATCTGCAAAATCTGTTTATTGTCCCAAATCCGACTCCAACCCCCAACCCCCCAACCCCTCCTCACCTCACTTCCAGCTTTATCTGAGGCCGACAGGTGGGTGGATGACCAGCCTACTTCAAATGTGATCATGAGGAAACCTTACTGCCATTCAGTTTTTCAACTTTAACCATAGTTTGCTGGGTTCTCCTGCAGTTTCATTGAGGCAAGGACTTGGTGGATTCAGGAGACGAGTGCCTTTATACTAGACGCCTGGAGCTAGGTGTCTGCCTGCCTGGGGAGCCTCTAAGATTTCTTTGGGATCAGCAACACAGCCAATCTCCAACCGCCACCAGACCCCCTCCCCGAGTCCCAAAGATCTATTCACAAAAGCATAGGCCAGAATGTTGCCATCAGCGTGCGGGGGTGGGTCCACTGCGCTGGCACATAAAATGACGCCCGGTGACTTCGGGTGTGCGTCCCGATGTCAGCACGTGTCATTTAGATATTACATTCGGCGGGCGTGTGCCGGAGGCGGCTGTGCACCTGCTGAACTGTCAAAGGCTTGTTAAAGCCATTAAAAGAGCAATTAAAGTAGTTGTTAATGCTGCCCATCCAACCTTAAGGCTGGCGGGCAGGCAAAGAGCCCAAGTGGCCTTCGTGTTTTTCGGGAAACCTTATCCGCGGGCGGGGTAAGGTTTCCCGAAGGTTGCATTAAATAAATAAATATTTTTTGCTCAATTCATAAACATGTCCCAGCTCATGTGACACTGCCACATGAGGGGACATGTCTAAATAATTTTAAACTTCATTATTTATGACCTTTTATTAGGCAGCTCTGTGCCTCAGGGAGATTTCTGCGCGCATGTGCAAAAGAGCGCAGGCCCCGACTCTCCCTCCTCCCCCCACCCGCTGAGCGCTACCAGCCATGCGTCACGCTGGGCCAGCCTTAATTGGCTGAAACGCGCCCACCCAAGATTCAGAAAATTCTCCCCATAATAAAGATACAAAATGAAAATGTTAAAAACTTTAACACTTTCTTTTACATTCTTTATTATATTTAATTGGTTTGAAGAGGCACGACTTCACCTTGGCAGAATATATTGATTAACAGTCATGCCTTATAAATTAACTTATCACCCGTCCTACCATGCACAATGGATTGGGAGTTTATCAGTGTATGAATGAAACCCTTTGTATTTAGCAAGTATCTATCTCTCCCATCCTATCAATAGAAGTACTTTTGTTTTAAATGAAGAGAAATTGACATTTAATGTTGATTTCTTTTGACCTGGTGCTGCAACTCTAAATCTATAAATCTCCCAGAACAACAGTAATTAGCCTCTAACTGACCTCAGAACTCAAGGCAGTTAGCATTAAAGGGACCTCCAGCTATAAAGCACAAGTCAGATGTGTGATAGAATATTCTCCCCTTGCTTGGATGAGTACAGCTCCAACAACACTCAAGAGGCTCAACACCCAGGACCCGATAGGGGCGCACATGGTGCTAATCACCAGGACTGTGCCTCTAGAGGAACCTGGGTTCATTGACCAAGTAGCCTGCCAATCTGGATGGTCAGTGTCCAAAACAACCAATCTTGTGCATACCCTGGTGTAGGCTAATTGATAAATGATTACTGTTATTCTGAACAACAGTAATCATGGGCTGAGTAGTAAGATAAGCCAAATTCCACAACCCTCCTTGCCCACCTTCTAGACTTCTGTTTTGGCTTCTTCGTTGTCAAGTGCCACTTCCTTAATCTTCACTCTTCTTCCTTCAGACCTGGCTGGAGGCTGCTGAAGCTGAAATTAAGAGGTAAAGCGCCGAGTACCTCACCTCTTTGGCCCTTCCCAACCCTCCTCCCTCGCTGTGTTCTTGATTCCCTCCAGCCGCTACTCTTGGTTTTAACATATCGTTCCACCACATTGCCTGCCCTGTGAAAAATTCTTCCAGCTCCACCTCATCCGTATCATGAGGCAGGTCCCGACAAATAATTGATCACTGTCTGGATATTGGGTTGCGTGCTGCATTTCTGTATCCCCTGTTTGTTTTCACTGTGACCTGGCCTGGAGCCCTGTGTTGACACACCCCCTGGTTCCCTAATTTGTTGATCACAAGGCCTTGGGGGTGGAGTCTGTATTTCTGGCTTTGCCTCCAGTTGGGGCTTTGACAACATGAGGTGGAGTTCCAGTGGTAGGGACGGTGCCGCTACTGGGCAGATTCTTACTTGTTACTGAAGCCCCGGAGATCATCCTGTAACCCTCAGCTACGATAGGTGCTGGATGGGCAGGTGGAGTGGATGTAGATTTTACCATAGGGCTCTCAGCAACTTTCACCTCCATCACAGGCTTAGGCTTTACTTCCTCCACAGATGGCTCTAGTTTTGGTTCTGAATGTGTTCTTCCAAGGGTTCTACGTTCCCAATTTCCCTCCCGACCTCAGTCCCCTTCGGTGGTAAGCGAGAGTGTGAGTAAGTGAGTGAATGAGTGTATGAGTGATTGAGAGAGGGACAGAGTGTGAGTAGGTGAGTGAGGGTGAGAACCTTGAGGCTGGGAGTGAACCGGACACATGCACATGCAGTCACTGCTCACTGTGGGGGGTGGAGGTGGGGTGGGGGGGGGGGACACACACCCTCCCCCTCCTCCTCCCTCTCCGAAAACCTATCCACAAACCTATCTATGGGGCGGGGAGAGAAAAAAAACTGAGGCTGAAAGACAACTACTTCACGCCCCCACTTTCATATGAATTCCATCAAGGCCAGCTCAAAGTTTGTGCCAACGGAGGTGAATGCAAGGCTGATGTTAGTTACACCCAACTTCTTAGATGAGCCCAGGTCCTCTCCCCCGTCCCAGGTGACCAGGACTTGGGGCCGAGCCTGCCTGTCTCCAGCTCTGCTTCTTAAGTGAAAAGGTAAAAAAGGTTTTATTAGTTAGCTCTGCTGCTTGGCACTTTTTAACGGTCATTTTTGTTAGGTCCTCATTATTGAATTATCGATTTATTGCTTTGACATTGGCATTTTAAAATTTGCTCAGTAAGTTGTTTTTTTCCTTCATACCTTAACTTTTTTTATTGAAATTCATGTTTAATGTTATGCCAAACCAAATCTCAGGCAGCTTTTGCTGGGTTTCTTGCTGAAGGGTAATGAGAGGCTCACAAGAGTCTGATTGCTTTTTGCAGGGCTGGCAAAATGGGTTATTTTTGCTCCAACATAAACGGGAAATATTGGAAATGCGCATCATGTCCGATGGCATCTGTGCAGAGAGAAACAGAGGTCAGTGTCCCTTCATCAGAACTAGTGCAGATCGTGGACCTGAAGCATTGACTCGTTTCTCTCTCCACAGAAGCTGCCTGACCTGCTAAGTAGTTCCAGCACTTCCTGCTTATATTTCAGATTTCCAACATCTGCAGTACTCTGCTCTCCTATTATGTGCTTCATGCTGGGCATTCGTAAATGTGGTTAGTTTCAACTTAAAGTGAGAAAATGTTTATCACTCATTGCAAAATGTAATTTTTTCTGTTAACCTGCCCATTGTGTGGGTGGAAATAGCAGTTGCATTGCTTGGTGCTAATTTACTGGAAAATTTGGCATTTTTAAACTTAGTAAAACCAGGGGTCATGTACCAATAGAATATATCACTGTTAGTTCAAGATATTCTCATTTATACATAGGAATATTGTTTGCAGTGCTTGTGAGGTTCAAGTCTTTTGGATGTTGCTGTCTGGATATTGCATTGAGCCAAGTTCAAAGAAGCAGAGCTGGATGCAGAATATGAACAACCAAGTTGTGTGTAATTGTCTGACAAAGCTGTGGTTATAAAGTGTATGATAATGAAACCTGAGTTTCCAGTAGGTTTATAAATAGAGACATAGAGTACGCAAGCCAAGAAGGTTTGCTAAACTTATATAAAATAACTAGATCCCACTATGATAAAAGCAAAATACTGCGGATGCTGGAAATCTCCCACCCCACTAGGGCCATCTGTCACTTGCTTATCCTGCTTTCTACCCTTAATGACACCATTAGCACATCCTTTACCTAATATCACCACCATCAACACCCCTTTGACCTTTTGTTTATGACATCTTCGTCAATCTCTCCTTTGCCTCCACCTATCACTGGCCCTCTATCCAGCTCTACCTGTCCCACCCCCCTTAAACAGCTTATATTTCACCACATTTCTATTTCTCTTTAGTTCTGATGAAGAGTCATATGGACTCGAAACGTTAACTCTGTCTTCCTCTCCACAGATGCTGTTAGACCTGCTGAGTTTTTCCAGCTATTTTTGTTTTTGTTTCAGATCCCACTGTGGCTATCCCAATTCAGGTGCCCCCAAAGGATATAAGGGGAAAGGTTAAAGGTAGGGGAATAAGGGGCCTGGAAACAGGAGAAGCACCATGATTTCTCTCCCTGTCAGCACCAGCCGGACAAAATAGCCCACTCAATTGGTACACCATCCATCACCATAAACATTCATGCCCTCCATCATTGGTACTGTGGCAGCTGTGTACACCAGGTACAAGATGCGTTGCAGCAACTTGCCAAGGCTCCTTTGACAGCCTCCCAAACACTTGAACTGTACCACCTAGAAGGACAAGGACAGCAGGCAGATGGGTGCACCACGACCTGCAAGCTCCCCTTCAAGTCACACACCTTCTTGACCTGGAACTATATCACTGATCCTTTACTGCCACTGGGTCAAAATCCTGGAACTTCCCCCATAACAGCATTTGCCTATTTAGAGCTGTCCACTCCTGCAGGTAGTCGAATAGTTGCCTTAAAGGGGCTGACCAGTTTAAACATATCTTAAAAAAACTCATGGCTTCCAGACTCCAGATTACTCATGATTAATACTCTGGGAAATCAGCTAGTTTTAAGTATATTTTATATATGTTTCAGAATTACTCATCCTGATCTTCAAATACCTCCACAGCATTGCTCCACCCTAAGTTTGCAACCTTCTCCACTTCTGTGTTACAGCATGTACCCTCCCCCTTTCTGACCTATTTGCCCTCCCATTTCGCTCTACCATTATTGACAGAGCCTGGAAATTGCTTGCCAAGCCTCTACCTTATTACCTCCCACTCAAATTACAGAAACTACATAAAATCTCATAGCTTCCCCCACCCCCATCCAACTTCCTACTTGGGACAGAATCATCCATGCTCGCTGGCATCAGGCGTGCTTGGTGACATGAGTGGACAATATGGCGAGAAGGCCAAAAGTTGGTTTCACGTCATGAAGCCAGTTTGTGATCTTCCACTCAGCTGGTTGATGGCACGCCATGCTCCCCACCATTGGATGTGGGGAAACTTCATTGTAAAACATCTGCATATCACTATAAGGCAAGCCCACCAGAATCATCCCCTAACCCCCACCCCCAGCTGAATCGTCCATCCACGTTGGTGTGATTGCATGCCGGTGCAGAACGCATCTTGACAAGTGTGATGTGCAGATGTTGGGACTTACCGCCAGGGCCTCGGTCACATTATGGACATCCGAGGAGCTGATGTCGGAAAGGAGAGGAGAAGATGTTGGAGCCCGACAGCAGTCGCCTGCTGGGTGGATTTCATGGACATGGCTCTGCTATGAAGCAGCTCACGGAAGTTGGAAAGTCACCTTTGAGGGTCTGCTCACAGTGGATGATGGTTGGGGAGGGAGGAAGATGTACTGGGTGGTGGGAGAGGAAGGTCTAGGATTGACTGGGTGAGGGAGAAGTGTCAGGATAGGGTGAGGTTGGTGGGGGGATTGAAGTGGGAGGTTGGAAGGTGGGGTGGTGGGGTGGGAGTACGGGGGAGGAGTGGGTAACCGGGGAGAAGATTGCACCTGGGGAGGTAGATGTATGGGGAGTGGAAGGTGTTGGGGAAGGAGTTCGGAAGGGAGAAGGAGTGCAGAGAAGGGAGGGAATTTGTGAGGCGGAAGGAATGTAGAGGGGGAGGGAGTAAGTCTGGAGGAAGAAGTAAGAATGGACGAAGGAGTCAGGAAGGGTGAAGGATTAAGGGTGGAGGTAGAAGTAAGGGTGTGAAGGAGTCAGGAAGGGGAAAGAAGTAAGCGGGGTGGAGTCTGGGGGAGGTGGACCAAGTGGAGGTGGCAGCTCGACAGGGGGAGGGGAAGGGGTTCCAAGCGGGGAGGAGGGAGATGTTCAGGTGAACTTGCAAGGGAGGGCTTTCATGAGCACATGACTGCCTCCTGGGGAATGAACTGAGGGTGGGCGTGGAAAAAGGGAATGGTGAGAAGGACTGAGGGCAGAGTGAGATGGTAGGTTGGGAGGGTGAGGTTTCAATGGTAGTGTAGAAGAGATGGCAAGGGTGGTTGGTGGGGACTCGGAGGCAGACACTGACCTAGGGCTGGGAAGGAGGAAATCAGGGAGGTGAATGTGGATGGGGGTGGGATTTTCAGGAAGGAAGGGAACGTGCACGTTCACCTGGACATCCCCAAAGGAAAAAGATCATGGCTGGAGGCCACTGAGGGGAGGTGGAAGGTGATGCCAAGGGGCGTCAACAGTGATTGAAGAAAGGAAATGGGTAACTGTGGGAGGGGAAAAGATAGAGGAGCTGACGAAAAATAAATCCAGACCATGCTGTCTAAATCAAAAGAGAAACGACAGTCATGGTGGGCAATATCATATGCTGCATGGGAGTGTGACCATTGGGTGGGCGGAGATGCAGGTCAGCTCACATGGACAACTGAAAGCGAACCTCAGCAGGCAGCATTGAAAACGCTCAGGACGTTGAGGTGAGTGTGATACGTGAAGGATCCGCATGCGTGGGGGAGTGCTTGCACGAGGCTCCGAAAGGCCTTGCCACACCCACACCCACACACACACACACACACACTTCTCCCTCCAGAATCACTCATTGGCCAGCTGTTCCCTCTGCGGTGACACAGGCAAAGGGGACTTAGAGGGAGAGGGGAACCTCTGAGATCCCTGAGTGGATGACCCAGGAGTTTCCAACTGCCGCACCTCCTCCTTCCGGGTGCCTGGGGGCCCCAGCCTGACTCCTTGAGGGGAAGGAGCACCTGGAGAGATGTCAAGGTGCCCCGTTTCCCCCTCACGTTGCCACTGCAGGAACTCGCCCTTGGCTCCTGCGATGGACTGCAGGTCTGAATGCATTTCTGCATTCTGCTGGACCAGGGTCTCCATGGCAATTGCCATCCTCCCCATGGAGACCTACGTATATGCACATATGTTCATCAGAGAGCAGGCGGATGCACTCCTCTGACCTGCATGCCACTCTGTTGAGAGCTTCCAACAGCTTTGCGTGATGTTCCCATGCCTTCTGCTGACTCTCCATGATGAGTTGGAAGGCCAGAGGCTCATCAGTTGACTCAAACCTCACAGATGACTGATCCCCAGCAGTCCTCCGAGTGCTGGGGAGCTTGCATGTACCTGCCTCCTGCTGCTGCGGACTGCCTACTCTAGATATACGTCCCACCAAGATGTGTGTCTCTGCGCTAGCGGAGGGTGTGGGTAAGTGCTGTGATGGGTCTTCTGGGCTGCTTATTTCCAGCTCTTCAATGGAGGAGGTGCCCTATTGGTTAGAGGTGAGGATGTGGATGGAGCTGAGGGACTGACTGGCTGAGGGCATCGGTCAGTTGGAAGGGCTCTCTGTGAACCAAAGTAGAGATAAGTAGTGCATGGCAGCAGAGTCAAAAACAGGAGAGAGAGCACTCGTATTTGCATTGGGAGGGATGATGTGGTGCAGGATCCTCATTAGGGTGTTCGCTACCGACCTCACTGTCACCGCAGGCATAGTCCATGTTCTCACCAATTAGCATGTTGGCACACTCAAAGTGAGTGACGGGCCTAATGTGGGCCACTCCATCAGTAATAAACTTGGTGTACTGGACAGGTTTCTTATTAGAAACAGTAAAATTTATTCACAGGGCTCCTGATGAAGCTACATGCTTGATCCAGGTCCGCTACTAGAAAACTCTCCCTAAGATTACCCATGCTTAGGTCTGATTCATTAACACCATCATGTGATCCTGAAAACAGCATGAAAAGTTTTACTTACAATCACTACATCCCTCCCCCTTTTTTTATATATCTCTTATTTACAAGAATATCTTAACCCACAACATATCCAAATATACACAGTTCATGCAGATTAAGTCTCTGTGATGGTTTTCTAAGTTTGTTAGAGCGACGTAGCTCGTTGACTTGAGATTCTACCACTGGATTGACATGATCAGGAACTGTGGCATCAGGGACATCCTTAGACAATGGCAGTTCAGAATTATTTACTTCAACAGAGACATCAGGTATGTCTGTTCAATGTTGATCTGGCACTTCAGGGATTAAAGGTTTGATTTCAATTTCAGGTGGAGTAACTGGTTGTTGGAGTGTTCCTCTATTTCTTATATGATCCACATGTCTTCGAACAATCTGGTTTTCTACTTCCACTTGGTATGACAAAGGTACTGTTTCAGAGACAATTATACCAGGAACCCAACTAGGTCCGTTTCCAAAATTTTGCACAAAACTGCCTTTCCCACAGTAAATATTCGAGCTTTACAGTGAACATCATGATTCACTTTCTGACTACACTGGTTCTTCTCTACCTTCCCCTCTAAGTTAGGAAACGTCAGACTCAACCTTCACTGAAGGCCACGTTTCATTAGTAATTCAGATGGTGTTGAACCCGTAGTTGCATGAGGAGTCGTGCGATAGTTGAGTTGAAATTCATACTTCTAAAGTTCTTTGGATAATTTCTTCATTCCTGTTTTAAAAGTTTGTACTGCTTTTTCTGCTAACCCATTGGATGAGGGATGATATGATGCTGCTTTGATTTGTTTAATCCCATTTAAGCTTATGAATCTCTGGAATTCCGTGCTAGTGAAAGCAATACCATTATCTGAAACAATAACTTCTAGTAGGCCATGTACACTAAAACATTGGCGCAGCTTTTCAATAGTTGCAAAGTAGTCAGAGATCTAACTTCATACACGTCCATCCACTTAAATGCGTGTCAATGATCAATAAAAAACATGATAACTAAAGATGGACCTACGTAATCTATATGTAGTCTAACCCAGGATCAACCAGGCCCCTCCCACGGATGCAGTGGAGCTGAAACAGGCAACTTCTGCTGTTGCTGACACTGGAGACAGTGTTTAACCATTTTTTTCTGTATCACTGTCTATACCTGGCCACCAGGCATAGCTTCACGTAAGCATATTCATTTTCAAAATGCCTGGATACGCACTATGAAGCTCTGTCAAAAGTGGTTTTCTTCCTTGTGAAGGGGCAATGACTCTTGCTTCCCACAACAAGATTGCATCTTGACAAATTAATTTGGATTTTCGGGCATAGAATGGTTTTATTTCTTAAGAGACTGGTGAATTTGATCATCCTTGCAATACATGTTCTCGGATTTTTGATAATATAGGGCCCCGGTTTGTCCAATTCTTTATTTGTTTCATACAGACCAGCAAAGAGTCCAGGAAATTCAACATAAGTACAACTGGAGCATGTAGAATGCTACCTGGCAAAGGAAGAAGACTGAAGGTGTCTGCATTTGCTATTTGCAGACCTGGTTGGTGCATATAAGTGTACTCGTATGCTGACAAAATCAGAGTCCATCTTTGAATTCTGGCGGAAGCTATCGACGGAAGCTATTGGCTGCAGAGAG
Organism: Carcharodon carcharias; assembly: GCF_017639515.1. Classification (NCBI taxonomy): domain Eukaryota; kingdom Metazoa; phylum Chordata; class Chondrichthyes; order Lamniformes; family Lamnidae; genus Carcharodon; species Carcharodon carcharias. The sequence continues at coordinate 92,665,918 of NC_054483.1, forward strand.
GGTTTTGGAGACATGTCCTATTGGCCTTTAGGATTTCATTTCTGACTTTTCTTCTTGTGTTTTCTGCAGAGTTTTGTCTCATCCTTCATTCTGATTTCACAGTTGGCCAAATTTCTCTCTGTTGAAATCTTAACTTGGTTCAATTCGGTGGTTGAGCCACCCATGGCTTTGCTACTTACTTGCATCTCGGAAAGTTCCATGACTTTTCCTTCTAATGCCTCTTTTGTTTCATTTAGCTGACTCTTCAGCTCTTCTGTCTCCATTTTGTATCTTTTACCTTCCTTTATTTTCACTAAATAAACCCATTAGTGGCTTGTGATCTGACACTATGGTGAAATGCAAATATTGATGGGATTTCCGTGCTCCAAATATCACAGATAGACCTTTTTCAAGTTGTGAGTAACCCTCTTGGCTGCAGAGAGGGTTTTGGATATATGTCCTATTGGCCTTTAGGATTTGATTTCTGACTTTTCTTCTTGTGTTTTCCGCAGAGTTTTGTCTCATCCTTCATTCTGATTTCACAGTTGGCCAAATTTCTCTCTGTTGAAATCTTAACTTGGTTCAATTCAGTGGTTGAGCCACCCATGGCTTTGCTACTTACTTGCATCTCGGAAAGTTCCATGACTTTTCCTTCTAATGCCTCTTTTGTTTCATTTAGCTGACTCTTCAGCTCTTCTGTCTCCATTTTGTATCTTTTACCTTCCTCCTGGAACATTGAACATTGTTGAGTTTTTCTGCCAACTGTTTCTTCAGTTGGTTCAGAGTGGCACTGTATTCATTTCGCTTCATTTTCATGATTTTCCTGTGGAACCAACTCTGACCTGAGGGATCCTTGCATCCTGCGAAGGTCCTTCTGTTCCCTTCTCTCATTCCAAAAGATACCATCATATTCCCTTGTCAACTCAGGATTTCTTCCTGTTCTAACTTGAAACATTTCTGACCAGTTGAGCTTAATTTCTTTTAACCAATGGCAGCCCAGAGGACTAGGTCCTTCACCTGTTACAACAATCACTGGGAGCTGGGCTGTCTGTTGCCTGTAGGATACAGGTGCAGAGATGATGCCTTTCACTTGTATTGACTCTCCAGTGTATGTCTTCAGCTGAGCAGTGGTTTGCCCCAGATTCAATGGCTGGGTACCTTCCTTTAAGTATCTAAATGTGTGTTCTCCCACCACTGTGGTCAATGCTCCCATGTCTACTCCCATGACTAGAGGCTTCCCATTCACCTGAAGGGTGACGGTGATTGGTTCAGTTTTCACTGCTTTAACATTATATAGGGAACAGCTGTTAGGATTAGCAGCTTCTGGTTCAGTTGTATTGTGCACTTAATCATCCTGATCTGCTGTATGATTGGCTGTCTTGATTTTGCCTTGCATTGCTTTATAACATGTCCTTTTTTTGTGATAATAGTGGCATTCTGCCTCTTCAAATCTTCAGGTTCCCAGTACATGGTTACCTCCACATCAGTGATACTTCAATTTCTCAATCACTGGTAAGGTCCTTCCGGTATTCCTTTTTGTTTTTCGAGCAGTAGAGACTGTTTCCCGCTTTGCGGTTGTCTCCCTGGTTTTTGCGTCACGCCCAGTGGTAGTTTCCCGACCCAACTGAAGAACGACGCCATTTAGCACATTCTGCAAAGCCTGTGAGTCCCTCTCAGCACTCTAAATTGCTAACACCATTTCCATAGCGCACTCAAGGTCTATATTAACTTCTGCAAGTAAACGGCACTGAATGATGCCGTCGTGTATGCCACAAACCAAACGATCTCACAACAAGTCATTTAGAGTATCTCCGAAATCGCAGTGCTCCGGTAAATTTTAACTGCACGATATACATTGTGATTGACTCACCTGGGGCCCTTATTCCTGAATTGAACTTAAATCTTTGAATAATCAACGATACCTTAAACTGAAAATATGTCTTCAGGAGGTCTATGACCTCATTAAAAGATTCTGAATTGGGCGCATTCGGGGCCATCAGACTATGTCAGGATGAGGTTACATGTCTCGCTCCCACAGAGGCTTAAAAGAATTGCTTTCTGCTTTTCCGCTGTTATTTCATTTGCCACAAAGTAGAAACCTAGGCGCTCCAGTACTTCCATGTACGGGTCGAGTCTGCTGAGGAGTGGAATGACTTTTATTTCTTCCCTTTAAAATTGATAGTCCCGAGTCAAGGTGCAACGTTGGAGCTATTTATTCTCATCGCCAATTGTAATAAACTGGACAGGTTTCTTGTTAGAAATGGTCAAATTTATTTACAGAGCTCCTGATGAAGCTGCATGCTTGAACCAGATCCATGAGTAGAAAGCTCTGCCCCTAAGATTACCCACACTTAGGGCTGATTTGTTAACACAGTCATGTGATCCCTAAAACAATATGAAAGGTTTCACTTACAATCACTACATCACCACTGGTCTGGGACCACTTCCTGCTGATGTGAGTAGGCTTCTCCTGCTTAAGACGGATGGAGAGAGTGTGAACAGGACACATGAAACTGCATGGAATATTTGTGTGGCGAACGGAACCATGGACAGGATGAGGACATGAGCTCTGGAGGATATGAGCCTGATAGAGATATAGGTGTGTGTGTGAGAGTTAGTGGTGTCATCCCTGTGGATATGTGATGGATTTGTGAGTGTGTGAGTTGAGGGTGATGAGAGGAGTGAGCTACCCTGGCGGAACAGAGATCATTCATCCTGTAGTGACACTGGATGGCTGTCCTCTTTTGCAAGCCATTGGTACTGACCCCTCCCGTGCTGGATTGGTGATGCAGCTGCCCATCCTGCAGCCAGAGTGGGGGTAGAGGACATCATGGCACACCACGGCATTCAAAAGGCGCTCAAGGGATGTGTCACAGAAGCGGGGGTGGGGGGGGTGGGGTGCAGCCTTTTTGCCTTTCGAGGCCATCTGGTCTTCCATGTGGCAGTCCTGGGCTGGAAGCACTGAGAGGTGTGTGGGCAGCTGCACTTCAAATGTGGCGCTTGGCGTGATGAAGCAGCAAGGTGATGGCAAATGAGAGTTCGCCTGCCATGGAAGCAGCATATTTCCAGTGAATGCATAATTAATACGACGGGTTCAGGATGATACAGTGTGAAAACCCACAATTGCGGCCGGTGGGTAAAACATAGTTTTACCCTCCCGCTTCCGCACTTCATGCAAATCTGGGATGATTCCGCCCTTGGTGTCTAGCCCTCACTCTGAGTAAGGCAGGATATTATTTTGTTAAATTTCTGATATAACAATACTAATACTGAACAATGAAACTTTACGCAAAATTGCCACCTAAGATCAGGATAGATTTATCTCAATGCAGGTAAAGACATTTCTACTATATTTCAACACAATGATTTGACACACTACCCCTTATCTTCTCACTTGATAAGATTGGCAATTTTTGGCAGTACTGTTGTTTCATATTTAATCAATGGAATTAAAACTGTCCTGTTTCATTTACTTCAGACTATTACAGTTGAAGAAGAGGAGGCTTTCACTTTGTCGGCCTATAGGTTAAAAGCCTGGTGACTAGACAGTGTGACCAGACAGGTGATTAGACAGCGTGCTAATCCAATGTACCACCCTGTCGCTTCCAGTAAAACATTTGCAAAGTAGACTAATACATTATTATTAAAACAGAGGTTCTAATAATGATTCATTTGTTTGTATTCTGCAGGGTATCCTCAACACATGTGAAGAAAAGCTAAAATGTTTATCCTCAGACATTATTTGCCGAAATCTCTCTGCCGTAGGCCGAAGGGTACTTTCAATTGAATCTGTTGGTGCTTTCCAAGGTCAGTGACAGATAATTATTTTCATGTCTACAAGAAACTTGTAGCTTACTTTCAAATGTTCTAAAAGGCATATCCATTGCATGTTCATCTTTCACTGAATACTGAAAAATAGAAACATTCATTCAACTTAATTAGGCACAGCTGTATGATATAGAATGCTGTAGTAAATTAACTTAAAGATGTGGGCCCAAAAATTATTGGGCCTGAGAAGACAGGACAAAAACTAGAAGGCCAAAAATTGAGGTGAGACCTGTTTCACTGGTCCATCTTTTTTGCATTGTGTAAACCTGATGGAACTGGGATAGGTGCCTCTTGCATCTGCCCTCCTTTTGCGGTGTTATTCAAAGATGAGATGAAATTTCCTCGCGGGTTGTGCCTTTCCTGCAGCTCAGTTAAAATTATGGCTACATAGGCCTGTATTTTTCCCTCATTGGGCGCACGCGATCGGCGGGCCCGGGAACAGCCGAGAAACGGGCCCCCGGCCGCGATCCACCAAGTTCAGACCTCCTCTTACCTGTTCCAATCTGCACACTCTGGATTCCACACTCCTGGCCTCCCAGAATCCCGCTTCAGTGGAGGAAGCAGGCCGGCTGCCTCTGTAAAGCGCGAATGCTGGCCCAACTCCAGTCACGCCCCCACAAAGTTGGGAAATGCCAGATTCGGGGGGTGGGACTTAGAATTTTCAGCCATTCCTGGGATTTTTGCCACGACTGTCGTAGAATGTACTTTCTTAACCTGTGCATGCATTCTATTTATTTTTAAATGGAAGTTGGTATCCTATTGATCTGTGTTTCCAAAATCTTTATACAGATGGATGTGAAGAGACCTGTAAAGAAAGGAAGCGTCAGGAAGGTGTAGGTCATGAACTGCAAACAAGTGAACGAAATCCAGCAGATGGTTCATCAAGCACTGAAGACCTGCCATATGACTTAAACATGCTAAACAATGGAACAAATAGGGTTATTTGCAAGGCTGAGAAGTGTGCACATAACGTAGGTCCAGATTCATCTGTTGAAGTTGATAAGATTTTCCAGCAAGGTTTAGAACACATGAGTTCAGTAGAAATGTGTGAGCGAAGTGAGCCAGTGCTAGCCATAGATCCTGCCGAGTCAACTGCTGATATGAAAACCAAAGGACGTGAGGCTGACAGGATTTCACCTTTTTCTCAGAAACGCTCGACAGCTAGGAAGAGAATGTTGCCAAAACTACCGACAGAAATGTTGGGCAACGCCCAGCATCTTCATCGTTCTAAAATTGAGCTCGGCAGATCTGTCACAGCTAATCTGTCACCTGTTGCATTTTCTGACATTGCTGCTGGTTCTTTGTCTTCACTGGACTCTGTCAACATATTGAGTATTGCAGACTGTCCTCAGAAGGTACAGTTAAGAACTAAGAATAATGACTTTATTTTCATTCCGAAGTATAGTCTTCCTTCAGAAAAATTAAATGTGAACAATTCAAGTGACTGGGCTGAGAAGGTCTCCAGTATAGAAGTGGTAAATAGGAACTTGCCCAACAGTCATAACTTCATTTCTGATGAGAGCAAAGAACGATCACTGAAATCCCCCTTCACATTAGGGAAAATGTCTTCCACTAAAAGCCTCAAAGCTAAAATCTCAGCAGCATCATTTACTTCAGCAGGCATGCATAGCCAAATGGATTCTGTTTCTTCCAGTGGAATATTATTAGAAACAAGGGCTGCAGTTGGAGACTGCAGTAACAATGTTCTAGGAGCAGAAGGAAATGATTTGCCTTGCATGGATGGTAACCTTTCAGATGTAGAAAGAACTGTTGGTAGTAATCAGAGAAATTATTTCAAACAAAGCCGTTCCCAAAGTGTAAATGACTTATCATCAAGTAATGCCCTGCTGTTTAGAAATGTCACGCAACTCTGTCAAGATGATAATTATGAGCAAATGCGACCCATCAGAGCTACTGAAAATAACCCTGCAGAATTTATTTTTGATAGACAGGTACGTGTGGATGTGATAGATTCTATGGCACCATGCCTGTATTTCTTAAGTGCAGTGTTCTCTACATGTGCATTGCAGAATTGGATGGTAGCACCTTGTTTCTTGATATCTCTCCATCTCCATGGAGCCATACCTTTCACTATCATTATTTCGTGCAATGACAGTGAGTCTTTTGCAGTCAACGGTTGATTATTTTCACCTTTGCGTTATAAGACCGCTTGTAAATAAATATTTCTTAAGTTCAGGGCAGAGGCTAACCTCAATTGTTCTGCAAAATACTAGAATTTTGATTGTTTGATTTTTAAAATCTTTACTCAGCTGCAAAATATACAAGATTATGATGTGTGGGTAAACATTAGCACCACTGAAAGTTGTTGTGTTACTAAGTGATCATAGTTTTCTCATATTCCCGAGCATGCTAAATTAATCTCTATAATATTTCTACTTGGCTTTAGTTCAGAATTAAATTGCTATTTTTCAGTTATTGGAGTACAAAATTCTTGTTTTCCCCTCAGCACTGTATTTCCAGTGAGAAATCTTCTCTTTTAAATATGTTTCTTTCTTGGGGTCTTCCTGCACCAGGCATTAGGGGGGATGGTAGCGACATGGTAGTATTGTTGGACTAGTCATCCAGAAACCAGACTGATGCTTTGGGGACAAGGGTTCAAATCCGACCATGGCAGCTGCTGGAATTAATTCAATTAATTAATCTGGAATATAAAAGCTAGTGATGGTGCATGACATTATCGTCAATTGTCTTTAACAAAAAGAACAATCTAGTTCACTACTATCCTTTAGAGAAGGAGATCTGCCACCCTACCTGGTCTGGCCTACATGTGACTCCAGACTAACAGCAATGTGGTTGACTTTTAGCTGCCCTCAGTTCAAGGGCAATCACGGGTGGACAACAAATGCTGGCCTTGCCAGCGGCGCCCACATCCCAGGAAAGAATAAAGAGAAAAAAAATGTGTTATCTGGCAGGTGAAAGGGTCAATGATTGCCTAATTGACTTTCAGGCCTCTATTAATGCCACACTGGGAATGACTGCTAAGAATTGAACATCAACAATCTGATTTTCATGCTTTCATCTTTTATTTTGAGCAACCACCTAGCCTGCACTCACTGCTTACCCATAGAAGCTCAGCTGGGCTTTGGAGATGCCCCAAGTAACTAATTGTGGGCGCAAACCTGCATTCTCCCCTTTTGTGGTATTCTTTGTTGAGTGTCTATCTTGGGTTTCATCTCCTTATAACATTTTTGCCTTTGGGTTTTCACTCAGTAGTAGGAGTGAAATTTGTGTTGACCTGATGTTTGTAATTCAATTTATTGCAAGGCGGTATTGCTATGGAAAATTTTGCAATAGGACAAAACCTTAATTGCATCACTTTTTTATTCTGCATGTGCCATCCAAATATCAAGTAATCCCGTAAGGGAAATTGCTAAGAATTTTTAGAATATTTATTCCTTACGAAAATTATTATCCTGCACCAAATGCTTCCCTGTTCTCTATCTATTATGTGGTCTGGTTCCTGTTGTTTTCAGCTGATGGCTGCATTAGTTCTGTTCCCCAAGTGACAACTATCCTGTGCAGCACCACATCAACATGTTATTTCTCTCCAACAAGGGAAAATCTAACCATCCCCGCTTGACGTTCAACATCATTACCATTGCTGAATTCCTCACCATCAACATCCTGGGGTTACCAGAAACTGAACTGGACCAGCCATATAAATACTGTGGCTACAAGAGCAGGTCATTTGGAAATTCCACAGCAAGTAACTCACCTTCTGACTCCCCAAAGCCTGTCCACCATCTACAGGGCATGAGTCAGGAGTGTGACTGAATTCTCCTCGTTTGCCTGGATGAGTGCAGCTCCAACAACACTCGAGAAGCTTGACACCATTCAGGGCAAAGCAGCCCTCTTGATTGGCACCCTATCCAATACCTTCAATGTTCACTCCCCCCTCCACTGGCAGACAATGGCGGCAGCGTGTACAATATACAAGATTGCAGCAACTCACCAAGGCTCCTTTGACAGCATCTTCCAAACCCACAACCTCTACCACCTAGAAGGACAAGGGTAGTGGATGCACAGGAACAAGTTCCCCTCCAAGCCACGCACCATCCTGCCTTGGGACATATCGCCATTCCTTCACTGTTGCTGGGTGAAAATCCTGGAACTCCCTCCCTAACAGCATTGTGGGTGTACCTACAGCACATGGACTGCAGTGGTACAAGAAGACAGCTCACTGCAACCTCCTCAAGGGCAAGTAGGAATGGGCAATAAATGCTGGCCTTGCCGGTGATTCCCACATTGAATTAAACCAATTTTTTTGAAAGAGCATCTTACGGCAAAGAGGCTTACTTAAATATTAATCATTATTGTTCAAAAACCCACCATTTTGAAATAATCCTAACGTATAAATTTGAAATTAAGATTAATTTTGAACATCAGAATTTTTGTTGAATAATGCTTAATTCATTTCTCTGGTTAACATAGCCTGATGGAAACTGAGAGATGTCCTGAGTTTTAAATCTGCCCCTACCCTCCTGTGTGAATGTGCTATGCTTGTTGAGAGGTAGTACACGGTGGTGTATTGTTTTCCTGAGGTGATAAACTCTAATTTGAAATTGAGATAAACTGAAATATCTACTTGAGCTATCAGGAAGCTTCCATATGAATTGCCATTTCCGACCCTCCCTTGCAACGCAACTGTGCACACCCCCCCCCGCCCCCCGCAAAAGAAGTATTTTATTCTCACATATGGATTGTCCTGGCATTCTTCAGGCTTTCCTTCAATGGACAACATAAGTGACAAGATATGGTAATAGCAGGTTGACGAGAATAAACTTATGACTGTTAATGAAGGTCAGCCTTAAGTCATACTTGCTCAGCTTTGCTGGTACAATTTCTATTTTCACCCTTGCATTTAACATTAATGTGGTCCTGGCAAGTAGCTTGCTTGCATGCTTGCATTGACATGGTTAATATGCCCAGGGTACTGATTCTCATTTCTTATCCCCTCCGTTTAACAGTACATTTCCCTAGAGGAGCTACTCTCCGAGGATGATAGGCCCTTGAATGATCATGAATTGTGGGCTCTGTGTCATGAGTGTTTGATCAGTCTGCAAGTCTGCAAAGATTATCCAGGTATTGAACAATAAGGCCTGTTAAGGTTTTTTTTAATTCATATTTTAAAAATTGTGCACATATGTTTCTAGTTTTCTTTTTGTTGTTGGGACGCTGTGGAGAAAATGTTATGCTTTAAATATTGTTAGTTAATACCAGTTGCATCATGCCATTTAATTTTTAAAAACATGTTACCTTCCATCAATCTAATGTTAAGAACCACTGTTAAACTGTTGATCTTTGTTGAGACTCAGAGCAGTAAAAATTGTTGATGTCATAAAAGACACTAGTTAAAATCTTCTAAAAGTGCAATTGAGCTACAAATATATGTTGAAGCTAATTGCAATTGTTTGTTGCACAGTGTTAATCATAATGACTATGCACATAAAGCCTCACATTGGAACCTGGCCTGTGCTGAGTTAGCTGATCTCAGGCAAATCAGCAATGCATTGCTCCTGTTAACCACATTTGCTGCTGTTGGTTGCGGGGGGGGGGGGGAAGAAAAATCAGCCGTTGTTCCCATTCCTGATTTTTGTCCAAGAGGCCCTGTGAAAAAGTGCTAATGTGTAGATATCAAGTGAGGTAATGAGAAGCTAGCACGCTGTGCCCTAAATCTGAACTGTCTACTGAAATCCATAGGCTCACACATGAAGAAGATCCTTCTTATTTGAGATAACAGTGACCTCTTGGTAGCTGCATCACTTTACCCAATATAAGTCAACGGGTGGAATTTTCCCTGCCCGTTGGTGTTCAGTGTCATGGTGGGCATAAGCGGATAATATGGTGGTGGGAAGGCCAAAAATCAGTTTCACAACATCGTAAAGCCACTTTACAATCATCTGCTCCACTTGTCGGTTGCGGGCTGTGGTTCCTGCCACCGCACGTCGGGAACTTCATTTTAACACACCTTCATATCATTATAAGCCCAGCTCGTCGGAATCATTCCCCCATGCTGGATCATCCAGGCATGTTGGCGTGATTGTATACCAGCGTATTTCATAACGGCATTTATAAGACATGCACCAGGCTAGCTGCACTTCAAGGAGAGCTCGGAGGTGAGTGTACAGTAATGTTGCGCGACACTTGCGAAGGTCCTGTTGGACCTCAAGGTTGAGACAAGACAAGACATAGGAGCAGAAATTAGGCCATCTGGCCCATCGAGTTTGCTCTGCCATTCAATCATGGCTGATAAGTTTCTCAACCCCATTCTCCCGCCTTCTACCCGTAACCTTTGATCCCCTTACCAATCAAGAACCTATCTATCTCGGTCTTAAATACACTCCGTGACCTGGCCTCCACAGCCTTCTGTGGCAATGAATTCCATAGATTCACCACTCTCTGGCTAAAGAAGTTTCTCCTCATCTCTGTTCTAAAAGGTCTTTACTCTGAGGCTGTGCCCCCGGGTCCTAGTCTCTCCTGCTAATGGAAACATCTTCCCTATGTCCACTCTATCCAGGCCTTTCAGTATTCTGTAAGTTTCAATCAGATCCCCCCTCATCCTTCTAAACTCCATCGAGTATAGACCCAGAGTCCTCAAACATTCCTCATATGTTATGCCTTTCATTCCTGGGATCGTTCTCATGAACCTCCTCTGGACCCTCTCCAGGGCCAGAACATCCTCCCTGAGATACGGGGCCCAAAATTGCTCACAATATTCTAAATGTGGTCTGACCAGAGCCTTATAAAGTCTCACCAGGCTGTGCTCTGTGCACTCAAGCGAGGGCACAGGCAAGTTGCATTTTCCCAGCTGGCTGACAGTGTGGTGCCAGGGCAAGTGCTACACAGCGGTTGATGGTAGTGCACAAGTACGTGTGGGGCCCGGGGGAGGGAACTAGCTGTGCATTAGCGAAACCTCGTATAAAGTGACCATTCCTCCACAGCTGAAACAGTTCAGGCACAGCCACATTAACATGCTTGGAAATGGGCCTTTAGCTTATCTGCCCACTCAAGCAACGCAGAGGCCTGAAAGTACAACCAAATGCTCCAGAGCCTTTCACTCCTCGGGCACAGACTGCAAACTAATGAGCATTTTAGTGGACTGCAGCATAATAGGACGATTAGGCACGTTGTACAATCTCGTTGCGGAAGCTGGCCTTGGAGCAGTCACTGGTGGAGGTGCTCACAGCCCCTTGCAATGTCATCATCCCAGTTTGGGCCAGTCTCCCCATGGTTCAAGCTAACACTGCAGCTTTGTAGAGCGGATTAGGAGAATGCCTGCACCTGAGCTCAGATCACAGCACACAGTCCAGCGGGCAAAGCTGCTGCTAATCAGTCCAGGTTGAGTGGGGCGGAGGTGGGTGGTTTCGGGCAGCCATGCAGCTCACTAAACTCTGGCCATCCAAGTGGTGGCCAGCAATCTCTGGGATTTGTTAAGGAGCCTTCAGACTTGACCAAGAGAGGTTCTTAGTACACCCAAACCTAACCCACGTGTTTCTCTCTTTCATCCTGCAGGAGGAGTACATCGGGAGGATGGAGCCTAGTAACCTAGATGTATGCCTCATGGCTGACAGAGAGCAGAAACTAAAGAGAAGAGAGCGACAGAGGCACCTGGCTGAGCAGAAGGAGGAGCAGCACCCTTGGAAAGATGGGCGTTGGGGCTCCCGCTCACACTGCTTAAGAGCTGCAGTGAGCCGTCCCTGGTCAGTGCCCGGATAGACCCAGGGTCTATAGACGGCGTTTGTCATTCCTGCAGATGACTGAGAACCAGTGTTGCTGAAGACTGCGCATGACCAGGGAACTGATCGGTCACATCTGCCAGCTACTGCAGCATTTGGCACCACTGGGACATGGAGGGCGTCCACAGCCCCCGGCCATGAAGGTGACTGCAGTGCTCAATTTCTACGTCAGTGACTCCTTTCAGGGCTCCAGAGGTGTCCTCTGTTGGATATCGCAAGCCTCCATGCACAAATGCATCCATGAGGTCAAGGATGCCATCTTTGCAAGAGCGCACAACTTTGTGCATTTCGCTTGGCATCAGGAAAGCCAAGAAACAAGAGCACTGGGATTTGCACAGGTCTCAGGTCACAAATCCCTGTGGTCTTCCAGGGTCCAGAGAGGCTGCAGGATTGGCTCCTCAGGGACAAGGGCTACATGCAGAGGATGTGGCTCATGGTACCCGTGCAGTGGCCTCTGAGTGCAGCAGAGAGAAGGTACAGCAAGGCTCATGTTGCAACTCATGCCTTGGTGGAGCAAACCATCGGGATGTTGAAAATGAGGCTCTGATGCCTGGATCGGTCTGGTGGAGCCCTGCAATACAGCCCACAGAGGGTATCATGTATCGTCATCGCCTGTTGCACCCCTCACAACCTGGCGCTGCAACGGGGAGAAGAGATGGATAAGGAGGAGACGCAGGTGCTGCTTATCTCCTCCAGTGAGGTGGACTTCAATGGGGGTAAGGGTGAGGAGGTTCTCGATGGTGAGGATGATGGTGATGAGGACATCGCACTAGCTAGACAAGGCAGGCGAGCTTGGGAGGCCCTCAGAGCGGCTAGATTTGTGGAGGATGATGACGACATGCAGTGAGGAGACACCATAGATCCTCACATTGCACCTGTGAATGTTTCACTTCTGTCTGGCAGATGGCAGTGCACAAGCCATCTGTGATAGGGCTCCTGTCATGAAGATGCAGCGGACACCCATAATCACTACATTCCAGGAGAATGATGACGACAGCAGTGGGGATACTCCATAGATCCTCACTTAGCTTATGTAAATTAAAATAGAAAATGCAGGAAAAACTCAGCAGGTCTGGCAGCATCTGTGGAGAGAGAAACAGAGTTAATGTTTCAACTCTGTATGACTCTTATTCAGAGCTAAAAGAGCTTATGTGAATGTCTGAGTCTTGTCTGGCTGATGACAGATCACTTGTGCTCTGTGAACAGGGTCTTATCATGGAGATGCAGCGGGGAAACTTTAACTTCTCCTGATCCTATGGCATCATTTGTGAGCTGAACCCTTCAGGACCAGACTGTCACCGGTCACAGACGCTGATGAGATGGGGGGGCCAGCCGCACCTCAAAGATGCTGGGAGCTCACAGAGAGAACGATGGAAATCTGTGCTGCCAGCCCTGGACATTTTCTAGCAGCAATGATAAGCCGCATCGAGGTGCAGGCATGACTGATGTGACCAGTGACAGTGAAGGCACACCAGTGTGCTGGGAAAGTTGCACAAAGCACAGGGAAGAGACCCTGGACTGAGACACCTGCCTTTATCTTGTGTAGGGTCCAAGGTTTCACATCTGTGTGAAACGAACACTGCTCACCATAACAAGGAGCCACAGGCAAGGAGACATTCTTGGGAGTTTATTTACAATGGTGAACATTATGTACAACTGATTACCACCCATGCCCAGGCTGTGCAGCTACATCTTCTTAGCATTCCTAACCCTGCCGCTATGTTTTGGTGATCCCCCGACATCCACAGCGGAGGCGGCGGCAGCCTGCTGACTGCTGCGTCCTGTCTGTGATGACCTTGATGGACATCCTCTGAAGAGCCAAGACCTGGAGGGCCCCAGCCTGCTTTCGAGGTCCTGCTCTGTGGCAGTGGCATCCTCCTTGGTCTGTGGAGCTGGATTTGCTAGGTCACAGGAAGAGGCAATTCGGATGGGCCGGACACTCTGGGAGTCACCTGGGTGGATGGCTCTGGTTCACCTGCTGATCCTCCTCCATATTGGTGCCCGAGGGCCCCTGGCTGACTCCTTGAGGAGAAGGGGAAGCTGGAGTGAGATCGAGCTGCTCAATGCCCCTCTCACTTAGAGACCAACTATAGTATTAACAATGGAGTTTAGCCCGCGCAGCAGTGCAGGGCCAATGCCCTGGACCAAGGTCTCCATGGCAGTTGCCATCCTACCAGTAATGACCTCAGTGCATTGGCATGCCGGCACTATCACCTCAGACTGAAGGTGGACGGACTCCTCCATTGTGCCTTGCAATCTGAGGAGAGCAGCAGACATCCTTTTCTGGTGTTCCCGAACTTGCCTTTGCAGCTCCAGCAGCAGGTATGACCAAGTCCAGGGGCCCAGCATCTGACTCAGACTCAGCAGATTTCTGGTTTCCAGCAGTCTTTCAAGTACGAGAAACCTTGGAAGTCTGTGCGCTGCCTGTTGTGGATCAGACAGTGCAATGTGCTCCCCAGATTGTGACCTTGAGACTATTTTAAGGCTAGGTTCCATTGAGGTGTGTATCTCTGCATTGGTGGAGGGTGTGGGTGAGAGCTGTGATGGGTCTTAATTGAGGGTTTCAGCAGACTCCTCTTCTGAGGTGTCTTTGGGGCTTATCTTCAGGACCTGGGTCATGGACCCCCTTTGACTGTTTCCCAGATGTGCCTACGGAAGCAAGGAGAGATAACTAGTGCATGGCAGTGGCCTGTGAAATAGGACATGTCACTCACAGCATGGTTGTCTGCTGGATGTTGCACTGCTGGATCCTCACTTCTTGAGCACTGCCGATCTCACCATCAGTACAGGAACAGTCCAGATCCTCGCCGGCCAACTGGATGACTCTATTTTCAAAGCCTGTGAGGATCTTGATTTCAGGAATTCCTCCACCTGTCTGTGACCTCTCCATTTTGTTGTGTGCCGGAGAAACTGTAAGCAGGATGCCTGCCAGGCCAGATGAGAAGGATGCCTGGCATGTGTGGGAGGTGAGTGGTCTCATAAACAGGATGAGGACAATGAAGGTGTGAGTGAGAGACTGAATGGTGATGTGCCTTGAACCGGCAGTGATTGAGATCCCTGTGGATGTGTGACGGGTTTGTGAGTGTGTGAGTTAAGAATGAAGAGAAGAGTGACTTACCCTGGCAGAATGGGGGGAACCATTCATCCTCTTTTGGCACTGGGTGGCTGTCCTCTTTTGCAGGGCTTTGGCGTTGACCACCGCAGCCACTGCCTCCCAAGCCAGATTGGTGATGTTACCGCCCATCCTGCGGCCAGAGCGGGGATAGAGGACATCACGGCGGGTCTCCACAGGGTCCAAAAGGCGTTCCAGGGACAAGTCACTGAATTGGAGGGCTGCAGTCTTCTTGCCTTTTGGGGCCATGTCTTCTGTGCAGCGGTCCTTGGCTGGAAGCACTGAGAGGTGCGCGCGCGGCTGCATTTTAAATATGATGCCCAGCGTGAGGAAGTGGCGAGTGACGGTGCGGCGGGCGAATTGAAGTCCACCCACCAGTGAAACAGTGGCCAGAATCTTCGGGTTGTCCTGTAGCGGGAGGGCCTCACTCACCAACGCACGGTGACGTTGGGCATGTGTCCTGACATCACCGTGCGTCATTCTGGTTTTCGAAGTTGGCTGCGCATCTGCCGAACTGTCAAAGTCCTGTTAAGGCCATTTAAAAACTAATTAAGAGAATTAACGGAGCTGCCCGCCCAGCCTTCAGGTTGACGGGCAGGCGAAGAGCCCTGGCGGCCTTCGCAGCCCGTGGATGAGGTTTCATGAAGGATTTATAAATCAAATAAATTTTCAAATTACAATTCATTGACACGTGCCAGCTCACGTGACACTGTCTGAATTTTTTTTTCTTTATTTAAATTTTGCATGATGAAATTAAACTGCATGAGGCAGCTCCGTGCCCCAAGGAGATTTCTGCACGCTTTTGCGCACATGTGCGAAAGAGCGCAGGTCCTGACTCAGCCTACTCCCCCCGCCCGCACAGGGAGCGCTCAGCACTTCTGGGTGTGTGTCACGTTGGGCAGGCCTTAGTTGGACAAATCAGATAAAACAGGTGGCGATTGGCTGCGCGCCCAGCTGTGCCCACTCCCGCTCCCGCTCAGCCCCCACCCCCCCGCCACACCGACGGGGAGAAAATTCTCTCCAGTGTGTTTCCCGGGAATGCATGATTAATGAGGCAGGATTGGGACAATACGGCGTGAAAAGCCACCATTGTGGCTTGCAGGTAAAATGTCCCTTTTCTCACCTGCTACCGCACTTTGTCCAACTCTGGGATGATTCTGCCTAACCTCTTTGAATAGGAGAGGAGAACATTAATGTATTTCCAATTCTGTGATCTTTGTAATTGGAAAGGTTATTAATCTCTGTCAGGCCCCAGAAGTAGGAGAAATTCTCACACTTTTGTCAAGTAACAGCACTTGTCACCTTAATATTCTTACAAATTCTTTACTTGACTGATTATCAAGCTTCTAAGACTTCCTTCATTGAATATGTAGTTCCTTTTGAAAGAAATGTGCTTAAGGCTATCCTTGCACTTTCAAGCTCAATAAACATTTTAGGTTTTGCAGATACAGCTATTTACATACTTTCTCTGAGATATCATTCTTACCTCAATAACTTAAACACATTTTTCATGTCACTAAAGGGATTGGAAAACATACCATTGTGTAATTCTTTTGTTATAACCCCAGACCTAATTTTTCACGTTTTGTTTGCTTTTAATCAAAGTTGGAAGTAACTTCCTCAGACAAAGGTGTGAAATTGTTATTTTGAATTGTAGAGTGGGCATTCTTTACACAGGTGCTGAGATGGTGCTCCCATATTTTCTCAAAGAATAATATTGTTCAAAAACATTTTTGTGCTGACATTTTGTGTCTTAAGTATTTACAGTAAAATACAACATTATTGTTAGATGCCTGGATAAGTCATGATATATTTAAGGTAGAAGGATTAACTTAATGGTCTGTTGATTGACTGTGGCATTTGGGAGCCTCTATGACCATCAGGCTGGATATAATCCATTGCAGCCACTCCTGCCACAATGGTGACGGAAGGATAATGTTCATGTCAAGAGGACAATAAAATTGTACAAAAGATTGAGGTGAATCTTCCTTTGATTCCTCCCCCTTACAGTGTACAGGAGTTGTTCCTTTCTGAATGTGCATTAGTTTTTCATGCATTGTTTTTTTTTCTTTCACTCCAAATATCAATTTATGCTTTGAAAGCTGCCCAACCTTTCCTACTCTAGACTTACAATTCCCATGAGCACTTTTTGCACATTTCAGTCCATTGGTGCTGTGTTCAGACTTACTTGTTGAGATCTGATAAAAATAAATGAGTGTTTGTTTTGATCTTTCGGGGAGTTCCGCTTTGGTTTATTAATTTGTATATAGTAAACCAACTCATCATTTTGAGTTGCATTTTGGTAACAGCTGGCCACAATTGCTTTTAGGCTCTTTCCTACAATTGACTTTATAATTTCTTTTTAATTCAAACAATCTTTATATATTTTTAATGTTTCTTTTTGTTCTTTTTTTTACAGAACCTTTGAAAAAAATTCACCTGTGTTCCAAAGTTGGGTTTTTAAATGGCTCTTTAAATGACCTTGTAACATAATGTTATGCAGTTTAAATTTACAAATAGTGTCACCTCTAGGTGAAATACCTTTGGCTTGTTGAGGCCATTCACTTTTAATATATATTACATATATGTGTTTGTCACATTTTCTTTGTTGATCACTTTTTGTTGTTCTGCATTTGACTCATCTCTAAATTCCTAGCAATTCATTTCTCATTTATCTAATTTTTCCTTTGTTGTTTTGTCAAACTATTCCTCAAGGTCCTCCTTTTGCATCTGTGCATTTCCTTGCTAGGACTTGATGTTCATTGAATATGTTATTTATCACATCATTAGCTATGGTGGAAATATAAGAGCACACATATGCAGCCTATACTTCGATTTGTTATAATTAGACAACTTGGAAGGACAGTGTGCAATGTGAAATGTTTTGCTGTTGATGTTTGACATGATCAGTAACTCATTTTATAAATCTAATTCAGTAATATGAAAGAATTGTCTGTTAATAACAGTATGATTAAATTTCCTTTATATTTTGTAGAATACTTATGTCTAGAGTCTGCATACATTGACACTAGTGGAGAAGTCTTGTTTGTATCGCCACTGAGCAATGGTATGTTGAGCAGCATTTTTACTTTCTGTGCTATGAACTTTATTTCTGAATAAAATAATTAAAATATTTTTGATAGTTAACAGCTAGTGTAAAATTTAGTTTATTGATGCCTATTCCTTCCCCTTAGGAAATCTGGATTCATTCTATTTGGCACCTGAATTTGAAAAACAAGGAGTGGTTACAGAAAAGGTTTGTTAATTAAATTGCGAGCATTTCCCTGTAATACCCCACAAATAACCAATAGATTTCTCTGAAGGAATGTATCTTCTCAACAGGTTTGCGTTTATGGTGTTGCTGCTATTTTGTGGGCAGCAGCTAAGTTCAATGCTCCAGTGAATCAAAAGTTGCCATTGTCCAGAAATCTCAAGAATTTGCTGTTGGATATGGCGAAGAGGAACTCCATAGAAAGACCTTCAATTACAGATGCTCTGGAGGTACATGTGCCAAACCTCTTATTCTAGCTAGCCATTTCTGCTAAAAACTTTTTCTGCAAATGATATCAAAGTTACCTAACAATTACTGAATACAAATTTCTCCAAATTACAACAATGTTTTTTGCCAACTGTCATACGTGCATTCTGTGCTTCCAGGTTATGCAGTCTTAATATAACCTCTGAGTTGTAGTCCAGCACCACCATCTATCTGTACTAGCTTGTCACTGACAGTGATGATAGTAATCGAATTGCACTGGTACTTTGATAAGATTAGATTAACAGAAAATAAATAATGAAACTTTGGGAATAATCAAAATAATGTTATATATTGATCATAGACATACAATTAAATCCACCATGTCACCATGATCTTTTCTAAACCAGTAAAGATTTTGTTATTGCAGGATCACTTTCATAGTAAAATCTAACATATTACCTTATTGGTTGAGAAAAGAGAATGTTTTACAGCAACATGACTTAGCAGTAGAAAATGGAGTAAGATAATGTTTTCAACTCTGCAAACTGACAGGACTTAAGAGTAGCATTAATTAGTTTATTATATATGATCAAGATGGAGGAACACTTTTATGAAGTAATAATAAAATAGTTCAGGGTGATCTAACTGTAGCCCATATGTCAGAATTGGTTACCTGAACTTTATCTATCTAGACTGAAAATCTCCAGTGACTTAATCTGCTACAATCTATTTATAAAAGAATGCTGTAAATCCAAATAGTAACACAAGTTTTAAGGAGCTATGTTTGTATGTTAGCCTGGAGAGGGCAAGGCTTTTCAGTGTATTCCTTCAATTTGGCATTTACTCGTGCAGTTCTTCATACATAGCTCATGGGAGCCCATAGCAACCAACGGGTGGTCCATAATGGGATAGGTGAATTTGGTAGAAGCTGATCTCATTTGCTTTGTTCCCTCATTCTGCTTATTGCTGTTTTAATAGAATTATACAAATTTAAGTGACTGAGCAAAGGTGCTAAAGTTAAATTATGGGAAAGCTTATTTTTTTGTTGTGTGCTGCAAATTCAGAAAGTTTGCATAAATTTAGACCTGAAACAAAAAAGGACAGAACCAACTTTTATGCTCATGCCATTTTTTTTTATTTTCACAGGTTTGTAACGATTACCTCATTAAGCGAGGAATTGACAGCAGAGAGATTTTGATTTTGCTGAGGAATTCCATTATACAGGTAGTTCTACTGACTTCAATTCCATTCATAGTTCCCTTCATTTGTTTTGTTGCTAAAACCTCAGTTTTAATTTCTGGTGCACCACTTCCAGAGTTGTAATATTGTTGCTTCCATTAGAGTAAGCACACAAACTTTATGGAAAGAGGTAATGTGATGCTTGAAACATCAAAACATTGTTTTGTTTATTTTACTCCCCTTCCTCTCAACAGAGCACAGATTTTGTAGATTATTAACTTTGAGGCATCATTTGGCACTATGCTGTCTTCATCACTTTCTATTCAATACTTCTTTCAGTTTCTCCCATCTCACTTGGGGCTGCCACAATGCTGGTTGATAACGCTTTTCCATCTCGTCCTGTCAGTCACTCTCATTCCTTTTCCAATTCTGCTGTGTTTAAGTCTCCCACCACTGCATCTTTCCACCTGGTCTTAGGCTTTCCTCTTTTCTCCATCCTGGCAGTTCTATCACCATCACTCACCTCACCACATTTCTCTTCTCTCTCTGCGCACCAGATGACCTTACCATTTCAATCTCTTTTCAGCTACTTTCTTCAATACTCCCACAATCTTCACTGCCTCCCAACCAATGTACTAGTTCCTGGTATTGACCTTTCTTGTCACTTTCGGTTTAATACAATTTGCCTATTTTTTCCGACTTATTCCCTGCTCCCAATGTGGTCCGCTCTACACTGGGGAAAGTAAACGCAGACTGGGTGACCGCTTTGCGGAACACCTTCGGTCTGTCCGCAAGCATGACCCAGACCTCCCTGTCGCTTGCCATTTCAGTACCCCATCCTGCTCTCATGCCCACATGTCTGTCCTTGGCCTGCTACAATGTTCCAGTGAAGCCCAATGCAAACTGGAGGTACAGCACCTCATCTTCTGATTAGGCACTTTACAGCCTTTTGGACTTAACGTTGAGTTCAACAACTTCAGACCATGAACTCTCTCCTCTATCTACACCCCTTTTTATATCCATTTTTTCAAAATTCATTTTTATTTTTTATCCACTTATTTTTTTCATTTATTTATTCATTGTTTTATCCTTTTTTTATCCCTCCTCTTATCCCATTTTCAATCCCTTTCTTCCCCCCACCACTGTCCCTTCCCCCCATCCCACCCCCTCAAGGGCCATCTATTACTTGTTCATGTTGTTCTTTTCAGAGTGCTTACCCTTGTCCTGCTATTATCACATTCTGCTTTCTTACCCAAATGCCACTATCAGCATCCTTTTTAGCCCTTATGACTACTATTAACACTTCCTTTGTCCTTTTGTTCATGACATCTTTGTCAATCTCTCCTTTGCCCCCACCTATGGCTGGCCTTCTATCCGGTTTCACCTGCTCCACCCCCCTTAAACAGTAAAATTTCTCACATTTCTGCTTCTCTTTATCTCTGAAGAAGAGTCATATGGACCCAAAACGTCAACTCTGTTTTTCTCTCCACAGATGCTGTCATTCCTGCTGAGTTCTTCCAGCATTTTCTGTTTTTATTTCAGACTTCCAGCATCTGCAGTATTTTGCTTTTATCTTAGAATTTTATGCTTTCCTGGGAGTGGGTTGGCAGATAGCTTAAAATTTGGCACAATACCATGAGCACCTTTTCCAGTGCCTACTTGCCCATCCTGACCCATCCACAATTTTATGAAGGGTGGGTGGGGTATCAGGCTGCCCATCTGTCCTTGGGCCAATTGAGACCCTTTGCTGGTCAAATAATGACCACTTAAGGGCCTCTTCCATCTCTATGCAATTTTTCCCATGGCAGGCAGAGGGAGGACCTAGGTTTAAAGACCTTCAGGTCCCACTCCTGGGGTTTCTGGCAGGAAAGTGCGTGTAGCTCTATTACAGGTTCCTTGAGCCAATCAGATACCCCTCCCCTCTCACCCCTCCAAGGTCTGGCCCCCTTGTGGGTTCCCATCCTCCCTACCCCCCAGCCTGCACCCCAGCCCTCACCTCCCCCACCCCTCACTAAAAACCCCTCCCCTCACAACTTACCCCTGCATCTGGCTTCAGCGACAATCTTTGCTAGGGCCTTGATGCTGCCCCAGCAGTGGTCACCTCTCCCAGTGGAGTTGCTGGGACCAGAGAGTTGCCAGCTATCTGTTTGGCCAGCAGCCAGGGCTCCTCTCCAGAGGATGGGCTCACCATCATATTTTTTGCCGGGGTTGGGTAGGAGCCCCAGTGAGCTGTGAAATCCTGAGCATTAGCTGTGATCTTTTGCATGAATCATTAAACCGAGGCCCCATCTGCTCTCTCAGCTGGATGCAAAAAAACTTAATTTGAAGAGAAACAATTGAGTTATCCCTGGCGTTCTGGCCAATATTTATACCTCATTCAAAAACAGAATATCTGGTGAATATCATATTTCTATCCATGAGACCTTGCTTTGCACAAATTGTGTACCACATTTCCAAAATTACAACAGTAACTATACTTCAAAAAACTACTTAATTGGATGTAAAGCATTTTGAGAGGATCTGAGGCGGTGAAAGGTGCTATATAAATGTGAGTCTTTTTCCTTTTTCACTTGGCAGCAAGCATGTGCAAGATGCTTTTACCTAAACAGATTGGCTGATATTAACATAGTGATGATCACAGTCAGTGCCTGCTCGTTGCAGCATATGTTTTGCACTGGAAGTATACTCCGTAGCATTGATTTCCCAGTCAGGCTCTTCCATTGAGGAGTGGCATTTGCACTAGAATATTGGTCAGGAAACTGTGGGCCTGTGGCGCTTGATTTTCAGCTCATGAGCTTAATTAGATGAGAACTCAGGGAGGTAGCACACCGCCGCCGCGCCCCCCCCCCCCCCCCCCCCCCCCAAACTATTTTTCCAATTGTTATTCTCTGTCAGCACCAATCCTTGCTGGGAGCACCCGAGCTAAAGAGCCTTGTATGGCTGTTGTGAATGAGTGGAGTGTGAATGCAGACTTCTCTTCGAGCTGTGCTTCCCACTTTGACAATCCTGAATTTTAAAATGGAAAATTAAAGAAAGGAAATAATGACTGGATAATATGCAAAATGAATTCCATTAGAACTTACCACATCTTGTGCTTCAGAGCATCCATTGGAGGCCACTGGTAAGTGAGCGAATAGATAGGGTGAGAATGAAGATGATACTAAAAATGGTCCTAGTCGTCAGCTTGATGGAAGCCTGCGTATTCACTATTCCACATTCCTCATGCACATTTCTGTGCCAAGTGGGCCAAGTGCTGCATCTTCAAAGGAACTGAAGAGCCTCTTCCCACACAAGTCTGTTCTCAGCGTTGTGCACCACCTGTCCTGTAAACAAAGAAGCATATGTAGAAATTCACATTATTGGGAGGAGATACAGGATTAAATCAGAGCCATTGTGCAGGCAACAGTTGCAATGATTACATTAATATGTATCATGCAGCTGAGTTGTTGAAGAGTGCAGTTCCCAGCAAGGTTGGCAGAATTGCAGATGTTTCAAATTGCCCTGATGTTAAATGGAGCTGTGTGGTAAACATTAGCATGAGAGATAGATAGGGCAGGATTTGCTGGCCCCGTCAGTGGCAGGCATCGCCACAGGCAGGAGGTGAAAATTTGGAGAGCGGCCAAAAGAAATTTTTTGTAAGAGGGTTGTTGTATCGGACTTAAAAGAATTTAAGAGTCCATTGCTTTCTGATACACGACATTTCAGTCTTTTTTCTTTGTGGCACATCACAATTAGATTCTAAGGCCACAAAATTCAGCTCCATAGCACCCCTGGGACCAACGCTACAGAA
The DNA here is from genome assembly GCF_017639515.1 of Carcharodon carcharias. NCBI lineage: Eukaryota > Metazoa > Chordata > Chondrichthyes > Lamniformes > Lamnidae > Carcharodon > Carcharodon carcharias. The sequence continues at coordinate 92,689,041 of NC_054483.1, forward strand.
GCCATATACCTTCAAAACAGTGGGGCGCAGCACTTCCGGTCACTTTGGTTGTGACCTGCGTGGCACCCCACGCTGGGAGGGACGCTAGAACGGGCCTACCATACACGTAGCCGAAACTTCTGCAATTAGTGGATTGTGACCTCTCAGGCTGATTTGACGTATATTCTGCAAACAAGGACTTGGCAGGTCCAATGAATGCCCTGTGCTAACCTCTCAGAGCTGAAAAAACATTCAGGAACACTATTTAAAGGGCTAGTTCAGCATGCGAGTGAGGTACATTTGACTTACAGTTGCTTTTGCAAGCTTTGTGGAAGTACTCTGGTGTGTTTTGGAGGAGTTCTGGTGATTGTCTGGATTTGGAAGGGAACGTTCTGACGGGGCGGAGAATTTTGTGAACTGTCCATAGAAAGGCTGCTCCAGCTTTGGGAGCTTTAGTTGCTGGACCTCTGGGTCTGCAACATGATAGGGAAATGGAGCTGAGGCTAGTGGAAGAGGAATCTCTGTACAGAGAGAAAAGCAGCGTTCTCTACAGTAAGCTGTACCCATCAACGGTTTTCAGAGAGTGATCCTAACTTCACCTCAGCCAGGAACAATGCCTGAGGTGCCTGAGATTCACCAAGGCAGTGATCACTGAACTGTGCCACCTCCTTCAACAGGGTGAGAGTGGCAGTACTCGTGGTCACCAAGGTCACTGTCACTCTCAACTTCTACGCAATCAAACCCTTCCAGGTGGGAGCAGCGGGTGACATCACAAACATATCCCTGTTTGCCATCCATTGCTGCATCCAAAAGAGGCCCTGTCCAAAAGGAGGAGAGTTCATGTTTTTTTTTCTCTAACCAGGGCGAAGCAGCACGACCAGGCACATGGCTTAGCCAGGGTAGCGATATTTGCAATGGTGCAGGGAACAACAACTCCATGGGCAGGACTTTCCCTTTGTCAAGCCGTTGCGGCAGGCAGGCCTGGGAGCGGCCGTGAAACGGACCACCGTCCGGGATCTGGCCCGGACCGCCATTACACACTGGCTGGCCAATTAATGGCCAGCCAGCTTGAAACGCGCGCTGAGAACCTCAGCGCTGCTGGGGCGGGGATGGGGGGAACACGTGCACTGAAGTCTGCGCATGCGTGGGGTGAGCGCACACTGAAAGCTCCCTGAGGGCACAGAGCTGCTTCAGGGAGCTGAAGAATTTTACAATCAAAAATAAAGATTTTAGGTATAAGGGAAACATATCCCTCCCCTGACTCAGTTACATAAACAGGGACATATTAAAAATGATGTTGAAAATTTTTAACTTTTTTTTAAATTACTGTTGGAAACCTTATCCCGCCCATGGATGAGGTTTCATAGAAAATGCAAAGGCCGCCTGGTGAAAAATACAAATTACTTACTTGCTTAAGGGCCTTAATAGACCTCTTAATTGTCGGCGGACACTGCCGACTCCTGCATGCGCGCCTGCTGACTGAAATATTGCAGGAATGCGCGATGACATTGGGACGCTCACCCGACATCAGTGCGCATTATTTTACTCCCAGTTGGGGGGGGCGCATGCCCGCCTGCCTGCGGGAGGTAAAATCCTGCCCCAGAGGTGAGTTCCATAGGCTTCAGATGTAAGTGGCGAGAGATAGAGGAACCGCAGTTGGTGTCCAATCATACCCAAACAGTCATGTCAGTGAATGCCAGCTGTCCTGGCAACAGCTGTGATACCTTCATCCTGACTCAGTCTGTCATTCCTGGCATCTTCAGGTCAGCATGAAGAACCAGGGGCATCTTGCTTGGAGGCAGTCCATGTACATGACTGATGACTTCCTTCCGCCATTTGACCAGGTGAAGACAACAGGCATATCATGAAAGCCATGCAGCACAAGTCTGCAGATACTCTGCTTATTTATTTATGGATTTGCTTGGAAAGGAGAGTTTTTGTGTTGTATTTAATCATGAAAGAAAAGATCTCTCCAGTTTCTTCATTACGACTCAAACACCTCATGGCTGAGTAAAGAAAAAAAGGTGTTGTTAGCTAAAGATGTTATGGAAAGCTGTTTCGTTGGTGGCCTTTATTGCAACGCTTTAGCCAAGAGGACTCAGTTATAGGATGACTCAGATGGATAGGAAGATGGGAAACTGTGGAGCAGTGTGGTGATGGGATGATGTCCTAAGGGAACCGGAGTCTCAGTAGGAACTCACGGACAGCTCAACTGGAGATAAGTCATCCTGGATATGACCTCCCCACTTCTCCTGATGTGGTGTCAGTATGCCTAGTGCCAATGGCTTCCCCCTTAAATAGCAAGGTTGTGGAAATCACAGCAGACCACCATGACTTTGGAGACAGATTGTGGTGAGCATTGCATGGCTCCTCCCCAAGCAGTCCAGATTGTGGACTTGTTGCTTGAGGATACAGATTATCTGCTTTTCAGTCAACCAGTAGTTTAAGTCCCACTTGGCCGAACACTGCAATCGTTCAAATGAGGAGGCAGCATGAAGCTTGTGTGGGACTATGCATGGGCTGATAGCAAATCACGAACCTCATACCCAAGAGCAGGAGCAAGCCAATTTTTAACCCAAGTCTGTGAGGAAAGTGGGAAGGTATTTTCTTTCATGATTAAATACAACGCAGAAAAAGCTTTCTCTTTCAGCAGCCATAAATAAATAAACAGAGTATTTCCAAACTTGGTGAAATCAAGATAAATGACAAGGGAGCAGGGACAGGGAGGGACAGGAGTTTCCTGTTCAAATGCAAGGAAAACATTCATTACCGAGGAATTATTTTCGAACTGCCCCACTTCACTATAGTGGTAATTATGACTTTTGAAACGTTGTGAGAGTTACACTGGAGCATATGTTCAGTTTGACTAATTTGGCACTGAATATACAATGGAAAAGCCAGTTTTCTGGAGCCTATGTTTTTCGGGGGATAATTCTGGCTTGCTGCCTGGCCACCAGTCAGTTATCTGCCTGGGAAAGTTGTAGAGAATGGCTTCGGCAGGAAGCTGAGACCTACCGTAACATTTATGGCCTGCAAAATTTTACGAACAATATACAAATTTATTTTAGCAAATGCCTTCACCTGTTCAATCATTTGGCTTTTGATTATTTTCTGACCTATAATGATTTAATGTGGGGGTCTTGTAGCACAGTGGGTTGTGTTCCTGCCTCTGAGCCAGAAGCTCTGGGTTCAAGTCCCACTCCATAACTGAATGGGAAGGTGTTTTCAGAACGTGACTAAACAGGTTGAGTATCAACTTGCAAATCCTTCTAACATACGCCAGTGGCAGGTGGTAAGAGCAGGAAAGATTCCTGGTCAACCATGTGATGGAAAGAAATTGGAGCATCTAACATGACTATTCATAGCTCCTTGTTACAACATGCCTTTAACAGTGCATGTAACCACAGCAGCTCGGATCTCTTAAGGGGCTGGTTTTCTTAATTGGCTGGATGGTCACTGGGGATCAGATTGGTGTCTAGCAACAGCACGGGGATTTGGTCCCCATTCCAGTTTGGGTGGATTCGAGACCTGCCGCCTTGCCTACCTGTGGTGGAGGTTGCAGCATTGTGGATCGGACCTGCTTTCGGACCAAGAACTGAAAAAGATGATGAATGATTGAATGGCCTCCCTAGCGCCAAATATGCCAGGAATAAACATGTATTCCATACACCCTGTATCGCTAAAACACAAATAATGGGAAATTTGTTGTAAAATTTACTCCCACCATTTGTGGGTATTTATAATATTTGGATGAACTGATTATATGCTTACTGTAAATTTTAGCAGAAAATACAAAAGCAGGCAGGAGCAGTTGGGAGCTAGTGGAGAACCGTCGGAATAAATTCTCGCCCATTTCCCTAAAGAAACACCAAATTCCCAGCATGACTGGAACAAAAAGAACCTGGACCAGCTCCTCAGCAAGAGAGAATCTAACATTGCATTGCTAAATTGCACACATTTTGTAAGATAGGGCAGAATTTTCAGCACGACATGAGGGCGCATGCCGGACACGCAATAGCGTGAAATATCACGATGATGTCAGGCAAGCTTCTCGACATCGTCGTGCACTCGCGCGCTATTTCGGTCAGCGGGCGTGTGCAAGAGTCGGCAGCGCACCCGCCGACAGTCAAAAAGGCTATTAAGCCCTTTGATCAAGTAATTAAATTGAACCTTTCACTGCCCGTCTAATATTATGGTTGGCAGGCGGGCCAATAGGCCAGGCGGCCTTTGCGTCTTTTGCGAAACCTCATCCACGAGTGGGATAAGGTTTCGATCAGTAACTTATAAAAAGATTTAAAAATTTAAAACTCATATTTCACATGTCCCTGTTCATGTGACAGAGACATGTCACATCACAGAGTCATGTGGGTCATTATTCCTTATTTCTAAAATCTTTATTTCGCATGTTAAAACTCTTCAGCTGCCTGAGGCAGCTCTGTGCCTTCAGGGACCTTTCACTGAGTGCAGCCCCGCGCCTGCACATGCTTCAGCGCTCGCACTCCTCCCGCCCCTCAACCCCGTCAGCGCTGAGGTTATCAGTGTGTGTTTCATGCTGGCTGGCCGTTAGTTGGCCAGCTTAAAGTCATGGTCGGGACCCTATCACAGGCGGCAGACTGTTGTGCGGCCACTCCCAGGCTCACCAGCCGCGCCTGCCCAATGAGGGGAAAATCCTTCCCAAAGGGCAAGATTTTCCCCACATTGGGGGGGAACTTGAAGTGCGGGCACACGAAGGCGCTACCCCGATTGGGGGCACGCTGCCATTTTACATGGGCGGGCCAATTAAGATCCGCCCAGTGTGACATCCACATGGAAGCGCTGTGCACTCCCTGTGTGGGTGGGTGGGGAATCCCTAAGCCCGAGAGTACGCTCTTTCCCGTATGCACACAAAAGAGCGCACTCATCTCCCTGAGGCTAAGTGCTGCTTCAGGGAAATCAGCTCTAATGTACAAATTATTAAAAATAGAGAAAAAAAAAGTCACATGAGTTGGGGCATGTCTATAACTTGTTAAAAGACTTTTATTAAATTTTTAAAAACCTACATGAAGCCTCATCCCGCCCGTGGATGAGGTTTCATGCTTTTGCTAATGCCCGCCAGTGCTCCTGGCCTGCCCGCTAACCTTAAGGTTAATTAGCTTAATGACTCTGTCAGTGGCCTCAATTGGCCGTTTGCAGGTCAGCGGGCGCACAGCTGATTTTGCTGAGCCCCCGCCTACCGGAAAATTTAAATGGGGCGGGATGACGTTGGGAGTTCATTTTATGCATCAGCGAGCGGGCCCCAACCCCCCCCCACTTACCGACGGGAAAATCCTGCCTATAATAGTGTACAAAAGGCGCAGTACCATTATATTCCTGCTGATGGTGCTGATGGGTTTTAGAAATGTCTTGTATGTCGAGAACAATATTGGCACAAAATTCAGATGGTATACAGACTGACCTTGGGTCTAATGAGTGACCTTAGATTAGAGGTACAAAATGGCATCCGTGGCATGTATGCAGATTTCTGGTGCGGGTCCTGCTGGATGAGGGCCTCAGTGTGTGCACAATGAGTGTCCACTGGAAGTATGCAATAATGAGACAAAAGGCTCTCATTGTTTCTCAGGTCCACTTATGAAATACATCATCTGTTTGTCCACCAGGCTTCTCCTTAAGGTTTGCCGCTTTCTCAATTGAAAAATGGTGCTGATACGGGTGGAGTCCAGAGTTCAATCTCCCGCACTCAAGGATTGGAATATTTCGCACCTTTTTTTTTATTGATTACAGAAATGACTAGCCATTGAAATACAGCAGTGGGATTTTGAAATGGATTGGAGGCAAGCAGATGCATAATTCTTCACTGCCAGCCCCCCTAGCCATTTGCAATGAGTGCGGCTCGGTTTGGATCGGTTGCTTGCCAAGAAGTGGCGGGGGCAGACAATTATTTTTAATTACAGGGTTCTGTTCCCAAGCTAACTGGAATTTCCAGTTGGCAATGCGGGGAACCCACATAATGTAGTGGGCTCAGAGCGAGAGTGGGCAAGGGTGGGGTGGGGGCACAATGAATCACGGGGGGGGACTCATCTCCCCACCCCACCCCCAGACCCATAACAGCTGCCAGGCCACAGCTGCGGCCACTAGCCGTCCCCTGGACATGTTTATGAATTTTCATTAAAAAATTAATAAACCCTTCATGAAGCCTCAATCCGCCTGTGGATGAGGTTCCATGAAAAATGCAAAGACCGCCTGGGCTCTTCGCCTGCCCGCCAACCTTAATGGACATATGTTTTGGTGATGAAACTAGTCTTCAAGCTATAGACTGAGCTAACTTAAATAGCATTCAGTTATAGTTTCCTTTTGTGTTTTCAATTGCTCGTAGAATAACATTCTGATCCTGGCCTATTATTAAGGTAAATACCAAGTCAAGGTTTCATTTTGCGTTTCTCCTGTCCTGGCTTAAAGGTGCTGGCTACTGTTATGTTTGTACATGGCCTATTCCTGACCCTTCTTTGTAACTCTTTCGAGTACAAACATGTTTCCATCTGTTCCTATTCAGATGAAGTTACATTGTTTCATAGTTTGCCATGGTGAGATTTGAACTCTTGATCTTGGGGTTACAAGTCCAGTACCATAACCACTTGGCTATCATACCAGAACTCCGCCAACCTTAATATTGGACAGATTACTTTAATTAGTTTATTAATGACCTTAACAGGCCTTTGACAGAGTCGTGCGGCGCACCCGCCGAACGGAAGATCAGAATGATGCACGGTGTCGTCGGGACTCAGGCCCCGCCTCACCGCGCATCATTTTACACGTCAGCGGGCGGGGGCGGGGGCGGGGGCGGGGCCCACCCAATCACTCCGCACAGAAGATGCTGCCCCGTGCCTTCGCTTCCCCCTTCTCTCCTTGTGCTCACTTCAGCAGCTCCCACTTCGGCTGATGCCACTGAGTGTCGGAGGGTGTCCCATTCACCCTGCGGGTTCGGGAGGCCGCCCGCCATCGCTGATTGGATGGCTCCCTGCTATTAATTGACCTGGCCCTTTAAAAATATGGGTGGGCATGCCTGGAACACGCCATTTAGGGTGTGTCACTCAGAACTGAACCGGCAGGCGGATTCCTGACCCAGCATTGAAAATCCTGACCGGTATATCAACAAAAAAAAGCCCCTAGTGGCTTTAAGTAGGGACTATTCAAACTTGGTTCACATTAGGTGTGAGGTGTCAGTGGTGAGGTAAAAAGAGAAAGAATGTACAATAGACCAAAGTCAGAGAAATAGAGTGTTCGATTGGGATGTAGGACCAGAGCAGCTTACGGAGATGGGTAGTGTTAAGGCTTTGGAAAGATTTAAAGACAAGAACATGGATTTTACATTTCAAATTCTGAGCAAGAGGGTGCCAATTAACTCAACAGCAACTTGCTTATAAAGCACCTTTAACATAGTGAGACATCCCATGGTGCTTCTCAGAAGATAATCGGCCAAAACTGACATTGTCAAAGAAGGAACTATGAGAACGGTCTCAGTGTGAGTACAATTTGGTGCAGAACAGAGTAACATGAAGCCCAATTTTCACCCATTCAAAATCCATCCATTTGTACAGGGTTAAATCGGCCCCATTGAGTCTATAGCACAAATAAACCTTTCACTCTAAATGGGTTTTTACTGATGTTCTGCTCCTCAGACTCCTTCCATCACTCTTCATCTAACCCTATGAACGTATCCTTCAATTTCTTTCCCCCTTAAGTACTTAGCAGGCCTTTCTTTAAATGCATCCATGTTATTTATCCCAACCAGTCCTTGTGATAGCATGTTCCACATTCTTATCACTGTTTGGTTGAAGAGATTTCTTCTGAATTCCTTATATGATTTAATTGATGACAATCTTACATTTATGCCTTCTTGCTTTGGATCCTGCACCATAAATGGAAGCATTACGGGTAATTTTAAACTACCACCACCACCCCCAGCCACCACTAAGGAAAATGTCTAGATTGGGGGTCAAATGAGATGTAAAAGGTCTGAAAATCTCAAACTTGATCCCAAGGCGCATCCCACCCTAGAGCAACTTCTCTGTTTAATGGAGGCAGGATAGGAGGTTGGCCATTTAAAAAGCTCCCAGGAAAGATTTAAACGTTATAATGAAGTTGTGTGCTTCAGATTTAACCTGTCTTCCAGGTTCCACCTTGGATAGCCGGGTTTCACAGGTCTCAAGAAATCCGACAGGTAAAGGGAGGCAAGGACTGCTTCATGGAAAAGTGTCTTTACAGCACTGGTTGGATGGCTCCTTTTCTGCCAGCACAGACTCGATGTGCCAAATGGCCTCCTAAGATTTCTATGAAGGAACAGACCGCCCCCATTTTTTTTACTAGCTATTAATAGAGGATTTAATGCAGCACTGTTCTATTACTTGTCCACACGCTACATTTCACAGAATTACACTTCGGCCCAACGAGTCTGCACGGACCCGTGAGAAACCCCTGACCTACCTACCTAATCCCATTTACCAGCACTTGGCCCATAGCCTTGAATGTTATGACATCCTAAGTACTCATCCAGGTACTTTTTAAAGGATGTGAGGCAACCTGCCTCCACCACCCTCCCAGGCAGTGCATTCCAGACCGTCACCACCCTCTGGGTAAAAAAGTTTTTCCTCACATCCCCCCTAAACCTCCTGCCCCTCACTTTGAACTTGTGTCACCTCATGACTGACCCTTCAACTAAGGGGAACAGCTGCTCCCTATCCACCCTGCCCATGCCCCTCATAATCTTGCACACCTCGATCAGGTCGCCGCTCAGTCTTCTCTGCTCCAATGAAAACCAGCCAAGTCTATCCAACCTCTCTTCATAACTTAAATGTTTCATCCCAGACAATATCCTGGTGAATCTCCTCTACACCCTCTCCAGTGCAATCACATCCCTCCTATAATGTGGTGACCAGAACTGCCACTCCAGCTGTGGCCTCACCAAGGTTCTATACAACTCCAACATGACCTTCCTACTTTTGTAATTTATGCCTCGACTGATAAAGGCAAGTGTCCCAAATGCCTTTCACCACCCCACTAACATGCCCCTCCGCCTTTAGAGATCTAAGGACACACACAACAAGGTCCCTTTGTTCCTCAGAACTTCCTAGTGTCATGCCGTTCATTGAATACTTCCTTGTCAAATTACTCCTTCCAAACGTGTATCACCTCACACTTTTCTGGGTTAAATTCCATCTGCCACTTACCTGCTCATTTGACCATCCCGTCTATATCTTCCTGTAGCCCAAGACACTCAACCGCACTGTTAACCACCCGGCCAATCTTTGTGTCATCCGCAAACTTACTAATCCTACCCCCCACATAGTCATCTATGTCGTTTATATAATTGACGAATAATAGGGGACCCAGCACAGATCCCTGTGGTATGCCACTGGACACAGGCTTCCAGTCACTAAAGCAGCCTTCTGTCATCACCCTCTGTCTCCTACAACTGAGCCAATTTTGAATCCACCTTATCAAATTACCCTGTATCCCATGTGCATTTACCTTCCTTATAATTCTCCCATGTGGGACCTTGTCAAGGGCTTTGCTGAAATCCATATAAACTACATCAACTGCACTACCCTCATCTACACACCTGGTCACCTCCTCAAAAAATTCAATCAAATTTGTTAGGCATGACCTCCCTCTGACAAAGCTATGCTGACTATCCCTAATCAAACCTTGCCTCTCCAAGTGGAGATAGATTCCCTCCTTCAGAATGTTTTCCAATAGTTTCCCTGCCACTGACGTGAGACTCACTGGCCTGTAGTTCCCTGGCTTATCTCCACAACCCTTCTTAAATAGCGGAACCACATTAGCTGTTCTCCACGTTTGTTTTGCCTTCCAGTAATTTTTGCTTTGCACTTCTTTTGCTTCACATAACTGTTTAAGGGACTGGCAACAATTTTAACCCTTTTAAGAGTCTTTGGAAAGGCTTGCGGCAGTTATTTTCCCACCAATTTCTAAGAGTCTGCAACCCTTTAAATCTGGCTTCTAACCTTTAAGGACTAATGACAGCAGTATTTACGAACATAAGAAATAGGAGCAGGAGTAGGCCATTTGGCCATTCGAGCCTGCTCTGCCAATCAACCAGATCATGGATGATCTACCCCAATTTCACCTCCCTGCAGTACCCCTAGTATCACTTAATTCCCTTCATATCCAATAATCAATCAACCTCTGTCTTGAATATACACAACGACTGAGCATCCACACCTAGAGAGGGGTAGGGAATTTGAGAGAAGAAATTTCTCCTCATCTCAGTCCTAAATGACCAGTCCCTTATTCTTACCCCAGGTCCTGGATTTGCCAGCCAGGGGAAAATATTTCCCACCTGGATGCGCTCCGAGATCAATCCCAATTCAGATTAGGAATTTGTTATCAATTTATCACATTATCCGAAAATGGCATCTCAAGTCACTCGTTACGACATTGAAATGTCAGTCAAGACTGTGCTAAACCTGGAGTGGGCTGGAACTGTAGACCCTGGATTCAGGGTAGTGAGCTACTGGCAGAGGAATCCAGTACTGGGATGCAGTAGGATTGCCAGTTTCCACTTAAATCAGTGGTAGTTAGCTGGATGGGCAGCCATCAGATACTTTTCTGGCTATGAGGTCCTTGTAGAATTCACCTTCCAGTCAGGTGAATGAAAAATATCAGGCTGGGATATTTTCTTCACTGCCTGATAGTAATCTGGTGGGGCAAAAGCAGATGGATGACATAAAGGGCAGAATTCCCCCCCCGCCCCATGATGGGCTGGTGCGGCGAGCATGCTTCTGATCGACGCCCCCAATCGGAGGTGTGGCGCCATTTTACGTGGGCAGGCCAGTTAAGGCCCGCCCAGCGTGACGTCTGCAGGGAAGCGCTATGCGCTCCCTATGCAGATGGGGGGAATCCATAAAATCGAGAGCGCGCTCTTTCGCGCATGCGCAAAAAGAGCGCACTCATCTCCCTGAGGCTAAGTGCTGCCTTAGGGAGATCGCCTCTACTTTCAAAAATATTAAAAATAGAAAAAAAAAAATTCCCTTCCATGTCCCCTCATGTGACAATGTTCATAATTTCCATAACAACTTTATTAAAATTTTTAAAACCCTACATGAAACCTCATCCCGCTGGTGGATGAGGTTTCATGTTTTTTCCAGTTGCCGCCGGGGCTCCTGGCCTGGCCGCCAACCTTAAGGTTGGACGGGCAGGCCCTTTAATTGCTTAATTGATCCTATCAGTGGCCTCAATTGGCCATTGACAGGCCGGTGGGCCCGCAGCTGATTTTGCTGCGCCCCCGCCTTCCTGAAAATTTAACTGGGGCAGGGTGATGTCAGGGGTTCCACCCGATGTCACCCCGCGTCATTTTATGCATTGGCGGGCGGGACCCCGTCCCCAATCGCCGACGGTAAAATCCTGCCCAAAGAGTTTGAATTAGCACTGCCAAGTGGCATCCAGGAATCCCCAAGCTTTTTTTATCCGCAGTTATCTAGAAAAATAGTATTTCCCCCATGATGCTGTTTCCCAGTAATCAGATAATAGCTGTGAGCATGGTTTTAAAAGCATTCGAAAACTTTATTTGAAGTAAAATATCACAGAAAGAGTAAAGGATTCCTTTGCTTTAGTTCACCCTGGTATCCTTGGGATTTCTGTGAAAAAAAAACAAATGTACAACATCCAATTATTTATTTATATTCATCATTCGCACCCGTTTTGTATTAACGTTCATATTGTCCCGGTTTCTACATGCAGAGTCTTTATTTAATTAATTTGTCAATTTAACGCCCGCAGACACAATAACATAGATTGTTCATTTTTTTCCCCCTTTTTAGAACCACCACAAAAAAGGAATGGATGTCATTGGATTGAATTGCAAAACAGAGGAACTAGAATTTTCACAATCTCCAATGGGAAATACAGATTTTGCCCAAGAATCATCTAGACTAGGTACTGACCATTATTAGAACAGTACACGTTTTCATATCAAACTGCCAAAAGCATGATCATTGAATTTTCTTTCTTTTTCATTCATTATTTATAGGATTTGTACCTCTTGCTAGTGACAGTAAACTGACAGCTGTAAAGGGCCCAATTCCTTGTCAGCATTCTGTAAACAGCAATCCCCCTTCCAAACTTCCAGAGGCCTTCACTTCCCCAGCCACCCATTTCAAACCTATAATACTCACACAGCACAAAGAGAAAACAAGGTAATGCATTAATGATATAAGAAAGCAAATCCCCTGAGAGTATTAGAATTTGTGTTCAGGACCCACATTGGGAACATACAATATTAAAAATATTCATCAAAAATATAATTTTGCGCATAATATAAAAAAAATGGTTTTTGAAATGTTCATTGGTTACATTTTTTAATGGCTCTGAATTTTTAAAGAAGTGTTATTTAGATAATCAGGCAAGCGCAAGTATGGTAAAAATGTGCCTTCCGAATAAAGATAAGTTTATTGAACTAAATGAGAGTTTCTTTGTGAACTAATATCATTCCTGCGAATGAATAAAATTTACAGCAATGTATTTGTGCAGCATGCATGATAGCAATGTGCTTATTTGGAAATCACTTTTTTATTATATTCAATATCACAGTTCTTCATCTTTTGTTGCACAGAATAGTATCATTTATTATGATTGTCCTCTTGCTTTTTTGTAGCATCTAGTTAAGATGTTTGTGTGCTTAATGTCCTGTTGTTTTTATAATTTTGTTAAATTCTTTAATTTTTGAAGTGGTATTAAGTGGAAATGGTAGAATATATATGATTGTGGTATTATTTCTAGACACTTCAAGATTATTTTGAGTTTCACAGGTACATAGTTTAATTAACAGGCTTGTGCAACAATGAGGTATGTGATACTGTTTCTTACAGAAGGAAGGTCTCCTTATTCTCTCCTAAAATCTCTGGGGTTGGGGTGGGTGGGGGGAAATAATTCAAATGCTCCTTTGCACTGGTAATTTCTCACTTCATTTAGAGATAGTTTAATTGTTCACATCTCATGATCTAGCATCATTTCTGCATTAATTGCGAAACTGAACAGATGGAATAGAAGAAAAATGTCGAAGCTAACTAAGCACTGTGAAATTAGCAATCTATTCAAAATTATTTGCAGCATTTTATGCACATAGAAATAAGCATATTTTTAACTTTATTTTTCTAAATGAAATTGTTTCTCTTATTCCAGCAGTTCCAAAGTGTCAAGTAAAAACCCAACAGCCGAACAGCTTGTTAAAGCTATGAGACAGAAGAATCAGGGAGTAGTACCCATCGAAGATATTAAAAATGATGTCATTGTCAAAGCATCTGCTGTGAACTTCGAGAGTTTTGAGAGCAACACTCACACATCAGCATCTTTGGTATCTTCACCAGTCCAGACTAAAAGCAGTTCGGTTTCATCTGTGCTCCATTCTACCACACTAGAAAGCAAAACAAATCTATCACAAACAATTTCTTTGCAGCATCAGAAAGTAAATAGCAATTCTGGTTCTTCAGCTATTTCCACTTTTCCAACGAACAATGGTCATCTTCATCAGAACTCCGAAACAGGGATACTAACTTCATCACCTGCTCAGTTGACTGTGCCAGAACAAGTATCAGTTCTGCCAAGCACTCCTGGATATGAGCTGAATATAAGCTTCTCAGAACCTATGGTACTTTCAGACATGGACTGTGGCAAAAGCAGTGAGAACTCTTTAAATCATATCACATCACAGTTGGAGGACACTTCCAACCCTACACTTGATGGCTATAAGGATCAAAAACCTAAGATGAAAACATACACTCTATCAGAGTCTTCTAATAACAGTTTTAATGAATTTGTAGATTTTGACAGTGTTGCCTCAGAGATACCATTGTCTGAGAGATGTTTTTTTGTCCAGGAGTCATTGGATACTGGAAATGAAATAAAACCATTCCCCGCTGTTGCAAACATTCCTGCGAAAATTTCAGAAAATGTCCACTTACCTTCTGCATGCATTTCATCATGTTGTCATGACAATCTAATGGCAATAACTTCATCAAGCCCAGCATCAATCAGTCTTTTGCAGAAAGCAGTTCATCTCATAAAAGAAGAATTTGCATTTGATGGTTACTTAGAGAATGGTGAAGAAGCCCATGCCATGGGTAGATGATCTTTATTTCAATATAGAAATTATCTTATGAATAATTATATAAAGGGGCAACATCTTACTTTAATAGGAGTTTTAGTTTAATTTTTTTAAAATATTTGCTTTAATTTTGTCAAACACCCTAAAGTGGCAGCTAAAGCATTGGTTATTTTAACCCCGATTTTAACTTAGCCTAGTGGCACATATGGAGCGAATACGTAGTTAAAATGGCATTTGGAGGGTTTGCACTTAATTCCCATGCACTGCAATTTTAATCAGTAACATTCGAGGCAAGGAAGTTGTTCTCCCCAGACAGATGGGGGCCTACTTAATATGCTGAAGTCATGGCCTGATGATGTCATTGGCACTGAAATGTGATTTACAAGTAAAAGCTGTGGGATGCCAAATCCCACCAGTGAAACCTGTCAGTAGACAGCAGAATAGCCATGGTAAGTATCCAAAAGGAAAAAAGAAGATGCTTTGTTGACTAGGAAGAGCAGGAGTGCTCCTCCGGGCCTTGCAAGGAATCTTTGGGCCTCTCCATTCCTGGCCTCCCCCTTCCCACTCACCAGCAGCATCACTTTCGAGACTCCACTTCCCAGCGCTAATCTTAATGGGGACTATTCCCTTGAGCCTACAGTGGCACCAGCCTCCTGCCAGATTTCCTGCTTCCACCTACCAACAGTTGGTCCTGCCATGTTCCAATGGGAGACAGCGCTGACATGTTTATTTGAATGAGGCCTTGAATGAGAGTTAAAATGGCCCCAGCCTCACACTTGGGCATCTCGTTGACGTGAAAATATTGAGTATTATTGACAGTGCAGTCCTGATTGCTTCTGATTCATTAGAAATAATCATAGATCAAAGTGAAAAATCTTAATCAGAAATTAATAAGGAAAATTTCCTCACTTTAATTGGTGGCTAATTATAAATTTAATTAATGGCTTTGTTTGTGATAAGTGCATATCTATAAACAGAAGTACTGCTTGGAATAGAAAATTAATCATTCTTAACGTTAGTGAATTTTCAGTACACTCATGGGGTTTTCCCAAAGCATGACCAAAGTGAGATATGGCATCTTGTAAATAATTTAAAATATTATTTTACAAATGCTGTTGAATTAATTTTTAGACTGCTAAAAGTCTGAGCACCATTGATGTTCTGCCTCACACCATTATGTGTATCATTTAGCCTGCATGTGCTACCATTCGGTCGCTGGCTCTTATTGCCTACAGCTTTCGAACTCAGTGTGGTAGAGTGTATCATATTCACGGTCTGGGCAATTCTGGACAGTTTGCGTTACGGTTGTAGATTCCTCCCCACCGCCGTTTCATTCCATTGAAATCTGCTCTACCAACTGCCCAAGTGGTGAAGAAAGAAATTCTGTTCCAGTGTGTCTTTTCTTTCATTGCTGAATTTATTTTTGGTTTACTTAAAAGCAATTTGATTAATCCTTGGATTTTTTTTTTTAAATCAAAAAGAGTTCCAGTTCAGAATAAATGCTGTGTTTTAACCAGGGCTTTTCTTGTTTGGAAGGTCTTATTTTGTACAGTAATTTTGTACAAGAGGAAAAATACAGCATTTGAACCATCAACATCCATCTGAACAATACATTACATTATGCATTCATTAATATTAGAAACATATGAAAGTTGATTTCAATTCAAACCTCTTACAAAACAATATATTCAGGATTGGTTACAAGCTGCAATATTAATTTTAAGACTTATTAGCTAAATGATAATATTGAATTGTTGAAATTGATCTTAGACTTCTGATTTCTTTTTTATAAGGTGAGTACATCTTATCCTTGAAAAGTCTTAAATTCAGTACATTCAGTAATGCTATATCGGAGAAGTTTTATGACCTCTACTGGGATGACAAACTACTGGAACAGCTTTATGAGGTAGTTAATGGGAATCCTCCTCATCCTGCACCATTGTAAGTATCTGCTTATGCATACAATTCTGTCTTTTTTAAAAGAAAATTTCTGCACAAAATGTCCTCGACAATCCTTAAAGGTGTGATTCTGCGAATTGCACCCAGGCTTGTCCCTGCTGCAGGACTTAGCAACTGACCCCTCCAAAGTTCATGGGCTCAGGGAAAGGAACCTTTTCTGCTGTAGGCCCTGAAAAACTGTAGTTGTGTAGTCACAGGGGAAATGTTGAATCCCCCTCATTCCTCCACAAGAACAATGAGCCTTCCTCGAGGGTTCCCTTCATCATTTGAGGGTCCAAGATCCAACTTGGCTTGGACTGCAAATAGGCCCCGCTCAGACCCCATTTTGGCCAGGTATGTCTGGTGAAAGCAGGCTTACGTTTACCGATCGCACACTGGGTCCGACTGAGGGCCAGGACTCAGGAACTCATAACTTAGGGAGGCCTTGTATATTTTTATACCATGGTCTTGTAGGGGTGTGCAGATGCCCACATCCCATCCCAGAATTTTTAACTTAAGGATTATAATTATCTTAAGGAACTCCCATTGAAATTGGTGGGTGTCCATTTGAACATTCACATAATTTCCAGGTCATTTTGCAAGCAGATATATGGTTAGAGATGCCTCAAGCCTTAGTACGCTCAAAGTTCATTATGAGCACACCGGCTTAGAAATTCAGCTGTGTAGTTCCCATTTCTTAGGTGGTAAACAGCACACTAAGCCTCCAATATGAAAGGTAGGTAGCCTGTTATGAGACAGAGGTCCATCTCCCGTCATATTGGTAAAGCTCAAAAAAATCTGTGCGGCGCTCATGCCTGAAGCAGTTGTCCGTCCCTTTCCATATACAAATATGGGCCATAGCTTCTGTTTGAGGCACCCATTCTGTGCCCAAAACTATGCAGATCTGCCCGAGGCCCAACTTAAAAGGGACTGCTGCTGCAGGCTGCAAGCAACAAAAGAAGCTTCGCCTAATGGGGACTGGGAGGAGCATGGGAACCATGTGACATCTAAGCAGAAGTGCTCCTATAAGAACAAATTATGCTGCTGGCAAGCCTTGTTTATTACTGCAGTTCCCCATTGATCATTTTCTCCTGCTGCTTTTACCTGTCATCAATCATTGACTTTCTAGGCTATTGTATCAAAATGCACTTAATATCAAAGTTTTTAAAAGACACTGTCTAATTTTCATTTAAGGTTAAGTTTCGTTTTTAACTTGTGAACAACTGTCATTACCTTTATTTTTCATGTAATTTAAATCAGTATTTTATTTAATATTAAGTTATTCTGGATGAAATTGTCTTCACCTAGAACACTGAGTGTCTGTTGCCCTTGTACACTAACAATACGATGTAGTGAAGACGTTTCATGTGGTTAGTTGAATGGCCTTTAATACTGAAATCGCTTGTGTAATTATCCTCTCAGCAAGGTTTCTGTTGTATCTCCTGAAAGTATGGTTGATTAAAACTTACTTCAGAGGAAAGTTTGTTATATCATAATTTGCAATGAAATGGCATAATATTGCAAGTGACTGTGCCCTAATGTGGTCAAGTTAACAGACAGTGACAATACATAAATCTCTCAACCTTAAAAGGTTGCTAATTGGAATAACTTAGCTTTTCAAAAGGAGTTCTTAAAGGATTACTGTCTTCATTGTATTATATTTCCTACATTATATAAGTGACTAGATGTCAAATGTACTTAACTGGCTGTAAAGAAATTTGGAATGCCCTGAGGTCATAAAAGGTGCTATATAAACGCAAGCCTTAATTTTAACTTCCTTTCATTAACCCTTACTGTACCATAGACAGCCAGTAATGGTATCATTTGATGAAATAAAATCACTTTCAAGATTTACCACATGGCATCTATAACCATTTCAGCTTCAGAGCTATGAAGGGAAGAGAAAATTACCTCTTGAAGCCAGCATTTAATCAGTTGGAGATCATTTTTTTAGTATTACTCCGACCTCTAAAGTAGTTGGTGGGGCCAGGGAGATTCCAAAAATAAAGTTAGGGTGCTGAGTAAATACCACTCCTTGTACTTCCTTCACACCGCATTCTGGTACACTCTACCTAGGGCTCTGTTTATTTTACTTTCTCTTTCCCTCCTCAAAAGCTAAATCTTCAATCTTGCTTTCAGCCATCCCTGCTAATTGTTCTTCCTCATTTCTTGGTTTCCTGTTATTTTCTGCCCCTGTGAAGCATGTTGAGCATTTTAATTACATTGTCTCAATTGTTAGTTTTGCTGCATTGACCGTGAGGCCTGTAAGGGGCATTCAGTCACGGTTTCGATGACACTAGTTATGGATTTGAAAGTTCAACAATCATGGGCCATGAGAAAATTGTCATCATCCACAAAAGAGGGCAGACCTGCCAGGGAAGATGGTATCCCATCGGATTGCCTGCATCATTTTGGCCCACTGGCAAAACAGTGGCTCCTGGCATTCTTTTCAACTGTAGTGGAGAATGCCACATTCCTCAAATCTGGCGTGAGGCGATGGTAATAGCCCTTCGAAAACCTGGAAAGCCCTAGGAGCTACAGGCCCACTTTACTACTCTGCAAAACCAACAGGCTCCTGGAATGGCTTATTCCTTTAAGTATTAGCTCTATTGCCAACTCATCCCTCTCCCAAGAGCAGGTTGGTTTTAGGCCCCAACACAGTTGCTGTGAGCAAGTGCTTGCTATCACCACAAAATATTGAGGCTGGTTTTCATCGCAAGCTCAAGACTTGGGCCACTTTCACAGACCTTTCCTCAGCCTGTGGTACTGTGTGTAAAAATGGACTGATGCTCAAACTGTCCCTTCTGGTGCTTTGTGCCAAACAACTCCGGCTACTGTGGACATTTCTGAGCAACTGAAGGATAAAGGTCTACCTACGAGATAAGGTCAGCACAACACTCAACAACAGTCTCTCACAGGACGGTGTCCTAGCACTGACACTTTTTAACATCCACATAAGTGACATGCCCACCACGTCATTATGAAAATTTATATACGCCAACGATAGTGCCTTGACAACTCAGGCAAAACCTTTCCTGGACATGGTAGCCACTCTGAACTCTGACCTTGCAAAAATGGCTGAATATTTCTACAAGTGGATACTGCAACCAAACCCAGCTAAGTCCATCGTGCCTGCACTCCACCTTGAAAATTGCAAGGCACATGTTACCTTCTGGTGGAGAAAGAGTGTGGCATGACCCAACTCCCACCTATCTGGGAGTAACCCTTGACTGCTCCCTAACTCACCATCGCCACCTCGAAAAGACCAAGACATGAGTGAACATCATCTGCAAGCTCACGAGCACAAACTGGGGGTGCAAAAATCACTGTCCTTCGTACTTCTGCTGGAGCTCTGGCCTTCCCTACGGCTGAGTACTGTGCACCTGTATGGGCCTCAAGTTATCTCACCAAACTCACTGACACACAGCTTCACTCAGTAGTGAGGATAACCTCTGGAACTTTGAGATCAATGACAGTTCAGTGGTAACCAGTCCTCTCAAATATTACTCCTCCCTCCATTCGATGGGATGCAGCAGCATGCAGAGAAATATCTCGTATCAGCAGCAACTTGGACCTCCCCGTCCATAGAGACCTTCAAGACCCACCCCCCCAACTTGCCACATGGCTCTATGAAAACCCCTCTAGACACGAATCAAACATCTCCAAGTCCATGAAGCCTGGAGGAAAGCTTGGGCAGCAAACACTCTTCCAAATAAATACCTTGGCCCAAATTTTTGCTTCCGGGTCAGATGCGCAGTGACAGGAGAATTCCTGGCACCGCGAACCCGCCTCAAAAAATGTTTGCCTGAACTTCCAAGTTTCGGTCTGGGCTTCAGGCTAGAATAGGAGTCAGGGTGGGCGACTCTGGATGTTGTGAGTGGTCAGAGGTGGACCCGGTGTCGGTCAAGCAACTCGGGTGCAGATTAAAAGCAGGCTTCCAGAAAGGCCCATTTGAGAGGTCGGTCATCAGTCATAGCTTCGTCAGGTAAATATCCAAGCTGTAAGTGTTGTCCAACTGTTAGCTGACCCTGGAATGGTTAGCCCAACATGGGTTTTCTCTAGGGGGGAATTGTTATTGTTGCTGCCTAATCAAAGTGTACTCTACTGAACCACTGAAAACATGGAGTGGATTCTCAAGACACGGATGAGGAGATGGCATTGTCTTGCCACCACTACCTGGTGCAGATATTAT
This sequence comes from Carcharodon carcharias, assembly GCF_017639515.1. Classification (NCBI taxonomy): domain Eukaryota; kingdom Metazoa; phylum Chordata; class Chondrichthyes; order Lamniformes; family Lamnidae; genus Carcharodon; species Carcharodon carcharias. Next base: position 92,709,245 of record NC_054483.1, read on the forward strand.
ACAGTCATGCAGTTAGCTGCCAAGACTCAGTGGGTAGATGAATGATGAACAGTGCCATACTGATTATCCATCCATTTCTCTTTTACCACCCATCCATCAGCATGCGCCCACACTGTTGACCCTTGATCAGGACCCTCACAGCTGCACTGTCACAGCATAAGGGTGTGACAAAGAGGGAGTAAACCAGCAAGGCTGTCAGTGGTCACAGAGCACAACATATAACTTTGGACTCTCAGCCGCAACGTACGTGGCACCAAGCATTTGCATAGAGCCATTTTCTCCAGCAAACCTCACCAGTAATCATTGACAATGTGGTGAAAATGGTTAGTGCATGTAAACTTACAAAAATAAAGGAGAGCATTGTAATCTGAATAGCTCACGACCCTTTTCACGTTACATTTTAATTCATAGAATGTCACACAGAGGAGATGCAGGGGGAGAAGGGATGGGTTCAGCTGCCCATGATTTACTGACCAGGATCTTCACGTTTTGGTGGAAGAGATAGAGAAGACCTGCTGGACACTGTAGTGCCCCTGCAGCAACCACGAAGGCCTGGATTCAAATTGCGGCTATGGTGAGTGCAGCAGGAGACCATCAGCGCTCATGGATTCTGTGCGGGAAAAGATTCAATGACCTGCTGTGTTCTGGAAAGGTGAGCAACTTGGCTCATCCACATAGGGTCCCATGGGAAGGGTCATATTTGCATGCTGCAGCTAAGGTGTGAGACATGGCACATATCTCTGCTTCAGCATTGAGGCTTATATGTGTACATACCTCTTGTAGGTACACACAGAACCCATGTGAATGAGCACTGTGATGCACAGACACAGTGAAGAGCAATATCCTTCCCTGCACTGTATATCAAGCTAACATAAATTCATGTTGCCTTTGCTGTCGAAAAGGGTGAAGGATGCCACAGAGATGGCCTGGACTGGGAGTGGGTCAGTCTAACTGAGACGCATCCGACTCATAGAACATATAGCCATAGAGGTTACCAGGGTGCCTGAACAGCTGTCTATTGATAATGGTGAATCAATGTTAGCAAGTAATAAAGGTGGTGTTGAAATCACCTTGGCAGATGGTGGTAATAATGGTGGAGGTCATGCTGTCATTTCACTGAGCACAAGCGGTCATTGGCATGAGAGTGAGTGTAAGGATGGGGTTGTGTCATGGACAGTGTGAGCATGTTCAAGGCAATGGCATGCATCAGGAAATGCATTCACAATGTGAAGGGCTAACTCCTTTTGTGTTTCACACAGGGCCCAGCTCTGCTCCCTCACCACCGCATTCCACCCCCACTCCACCAGCTGCAGTCAGATAATCCCTCAGGCATCAAGAGGAAGAAGAGGTATCTGTGGAAGCAGCGTCAGATCTGACTAGCCTGCTCTCCAACTCAGATACAAATGCTTTGGAGGCCGATGTAGCGCGCATGTAGAGTCGATGAAAGTCACTGCAGCACAATGGTGTCGTGCCAAATTTTGAGGTGCCAGATCTCAAAGAAAATGTGTTGGCCATATCATTTCTAAATCCACTTTTACATTGTTTTCTTATGTATTCATTGTGTGAGTCTCAAACATCAGTTAAACTATGCTTTTTAAGTGTAAAATATTAATGCCGGTAGGTATTTTATTTCGAACCATGTGATATTTGAATCATTAGCCTTTAGCATATCCAGAATCTTATTATGCAACAGTTTAGTTATTTAATTCAAGCCTATTAAAAACATGAATTACAGAAAACTTTGCTTACTTCTGATGGGGGGAGATTGTATATAGAGGGACGACTGCTTTTCTTGATTTATATTCATATCCTAGACCTGGGTGTACAGGGCACAATTTCAAAATTTGAAGGTGATACAAGACTCAGAATTGTTTTGAACTGTGAGGAGGATAATGATAGACTTCAAGAGGATATAGACAGGCCGGTGGAATGGGCAGACGCATGGCAGATGAAGTTTAGAGAAATGTGAAGTGATACATTTTGGTCAAAAGAACAAGGAGGGGTGACATCAAATAATTCTAAACGAAATGCAGGAGCAGAGGGACCTGGGTGTATATGTGCATAAATTGTTGAAGGTGGCAGGGCAAGTGGAGAAAGCAATTAATAAATTACACTGAATCCTGCATTTTATAAATAGGGCACCAAGTACAAGAGCAAGTAAATTATGAACCTTTAAAAAGCACTGGTTCAGCCTCAATGGGAAGGATGTGAAGGTTTTAGAAATGGTGCAGAAAAGCTTTACGTGAATGGTTCCGAGGATGAGAGACTTCAGTTATGTAGATAGATTGGTGAAGCTGGGGCTGTTCCCCTTGGAGAAGAGAAGGTTGAGAGGAGATTTGTTAGACGTGCTCAAAATCATGATGGGTCTGGAAAGAGTAAATCAGCAGAAAGTCAAAAACCCTAAGGTGATTAACAAAAGAACCAGAGGAGACATGAAAGAAAATCTTCTTTATGCAACAAGTGGTTTGGATCTGGAATGCACTGCCTGAACATGTGGTGGAGACAGATTCAATTGTGGTTTCCATAGGGGAACTGGATAATTACCTGAAGAGAAGAGATTTTATAAGGCTACAGGGAAAAGGCCGAGGAGTGAAAATAGCTGAGTAGCTGTTGCAGAGAACTGACACAAAGGCAGTGTGCTGAATGGCCTCCTGCTGTGGTGTAACCATTCTGTTATAGGTACATCCAAGGAACTTGATAAACATATGAGGAGGAAAGAAGCTGAAGGTTACCTTGATAGTCTGATCAAGAAGGGTGGGAGGAGGCGTGTGTGGAACATAAACACCAACATAGATGAGATGGGCCAAATGGCTTGTTTCTGTGCTGTAAATTCCAAGTAAAGCTGCCAGCAGGGGAATGCAAAAACTATACTGTGTTTCACATCCTCAGGCCATCACAGCCAAGGAATTAATGTCCAGTAGGCAAACGCAGCAGGATGTTTGGGGATATTGATGCTGCTTTAGGTCCCAGGGACCTTGAGCTTCAAAGACCCTGAAATACCTGTTTATGAGAAAGCTGACTCTTCTTTGGAATAAATACTGGCCCTGCTAGAGATGCCCAAATCCCATGAAAGAGTAAAGAACTCTAACAAAGCATTGAGGCCACATTGAGAGGATTGGGTTTTAGTTGTCTTTTATAGAAAGGTTATTAAATATATATGATTATAAATAATATATATAAAACTTTATAAAGGTTATTAGAGTTATTAGACTTTAAGAAAGCATTGTGGGCTACATTGAGAGGATAGGTCACAGTTTTGGCTGCCGTACGAAATAAAGGTTATTAAATATTATATGTAATTATATAAAGATAATCTCAATCACTACAGAAAGGAGATTAAAAGCTGTGTATATTGAGCTGACACCCACCCTCAGGGCTGTTATGTTACTGACTCCTGGTGGTAAATCCTTGATCAGGTTATTGGAAACGGTGAAGTTCCGGAGGGAGAGGTCAAGTTGGAAGATGTCCCCAGGCAGGGCCTGCAGTTGGCTTCCAGACACATTGAGACTGCTGAGACGGAGGCAATGGCCAAGGCTGGGGGAAGGGTGCAGGGTGGCGGGGTGGAGGAGCTGGCTCAGGCTGTTAGCGCTCACATCCAGGCTGCTGAGCTGCTCCAGGAGGCAGAGGCTGTCGGGCAGGAAGCCGAGCTCGTTCCCAGATGCATCGAGGATCTGCAGGAGCCTGAAGGTGGCCCAGCTTGGCGGGGAGGCTGGCTTGTTGGCGTGACCTGAGCACCAGGCTTCAGAGCTGGCTCAGGCGGCAGCTGCCCCAGGCTGGCCCTCACCTCAAGTGATAGAGCAGCAATGGCCGGTACAGCCCGGGGCCCAGGCCATCCTCCCAGACCTGCTCCTCCCCCAGCTTCCGCTGTCGCTCAGACAGAGCCAGCCGGACCTCTGGCCATGTTGCCCTGGCCACCCCCGACATCACAGCCGGATATGGAGCAGCAGAACGGATGGCCAGTCAGCAGAATTTACCATCCCGTGGTGCTCAGAAGGTGCCGGAGCAGCGCTCCACTGCGCTCCGGTAGCACTACACCCCTGCCGCACCAGAGTGCAGAAAGAGGTGTCAGAGTCAGAGACATCTGTGCACAGACCCGTCGGAGAAGGGTGGAAATTCATGATGGTGCTCCACTGGGCAGGAACTTGGAGCCTCAGGAGTCACCTTTTAGGGCATAGCATTTAGATAATCAGCAGATGTGTGGACATCAGGCTGAGTTCCTGAGGCATTGGGAGTCTTGGACTGCGAATGGAGGAGTCCAGTGCCGTCATGAGCTCCATATTGTCCCAGGGGCTCAACTGCATGAGCTCTGACCATAAAGGAATGGCCATTCTCATGGAGAGACAGATACAGCAGCACTTGGAGTGGATGCATGAGCAGTGTCTCAGCCAGGAAAGGGCTCAAGTCACCCTCAGTAGCCTGGATCAGTCCGTTCAGAGTATGAGCACTGACATCCATGGAATACATGAGGAGCATTGTACCTTAAACAGGACAGTCACACTGTTGGCAGAGCCATTGCTGGAATGGATGACTGCTGTGAACCAGCAGCCAGCCCCATCAACTCAACCTAAAGGCAGACCCAGTGCTGTGCAGTTCACTAAGGATGCTGGAGGTACCAAGAGCTCCTTAGCACCTTCATTTTCCTCCACCTCCCCAGCCCCTCCACTGGAGCCCTCATCTGCTGCACACGTGTCAGTGACCAAGGCTGCCCATGCAGAGATGCAGAGGCTGAGTTTGAAGGAGGTCCGCAACGGGTACCTGCATAACAAGGCAGGCCATCACGATCCTCATTGCCATTTAGACAGAGAAGTGAGCAGCCTGCCCCCTCCTCCGAGGCAACACAGAGGGCACTTCGTAGGAGTGTGCAAGAGTGAAAGGCGTCATCTCACCTCAAGCACTAATGAATTCACCATGGTTGCACTTTTCACATTGTATTTAGCACACCTGAACACTTCTTGAATATATTTACTTACTCTTGTACATGACTTGGTGACAACATTATGAAGTGCAGTTCCTAGCATTAACAATGAGGGTGGCATGCCACGGTCCATCTCGACGTGCCATCAGAAAGACCATGGTTGTCAGATAATTTGTGATGCTTCAGAGGGCTTCTTTCTCTGCGGTATGACATAGATTCACTGTTAAAGGGCTCAAGCACTGAAATGCTCCTTGTATCTTTGTTTGTCCATCCAAACTTGATTTTAAGGGAGACTCAATGATCAGACTTCACAAACAGATGCAGGGCAGCTGAAGGAAAGGCATTCATCTGCACTGCAGTGTTATACATTGGCCCAGGTATAGGTATCACAGCTCGAGAGGCCATTTATTGTCCAGGTAATATTGTCATCTGCTGTGCCCACTCCTTTGGCTGCATTTGCATTCCAGGTGTCACAGGATGTGCTATGTGTGGTGAACAGAGGTCCATGGAAGCCAAGACTGTTGCATGTGGCACCCACGTCAGAAATTGGACCATTGGCCAGAATGGATGGTGCACAAGTTCTTTCAAAGAGCTTTTATTGCACAGTTATGGGCTCCTCATGCATGAGTTGCTTTTTTTGCATGTATGCTACAATATACAACCCTATCAGCAAGTATGGGGTTTGGATTATGATGTTGGGTCATCATAGTTATCTCAGCGTTGTGGGCATGGTTTAATTATTAACAATTTGGCATCATGGGCCTCTCATTTACAGCCATTGGTGTTCATGTGAGGAGGCCAGGTTGTGAATGACTTTTGACCATGTTTGTTTGCAATATGATGAGGCCCATGGTTAGGATGGGGAGAGTTTCAGCAATATTAATGTGACTGAGTCCAACTTAATGTTTATTGCTTCCTTTGAGTAAATTTGGAGTCAATGTACAAGCTACTTTAGGTGGAAGTATGTCACTAGGGTCTGGCTGATGGCAATTGTGATATGGAAGGACCTTTTGAGAATTTATTTTGCACAAGGACTCCCCTGGCAATTATCCCCTCCTGCACAGAGTCAGCCCTGGTTATATAACCATGCCTTCCAGCTCCACTGTCATTGGTGGCCTCCTCATCCTTTTCGGAATCTTCCAAATGGATAGGGGCTCCCTCTTCCTCCTCATCTTCCTCCTCCTCAGAGATTGGAGCTCTGCCCATGGAGTCATTGCGCAGCAAAGGGGCGTATAAATCGATGACAATGTTATGCAGCAGGCAGCACATCACTACTGTTCTTGATACCCTTGCTAGGGCATATTGCAGAGCTCCATCTGAGTGATCGAAACACCTGAAGCGCACCTTTAAATGCCAATTGCCTCTTGCTGATGCCGCTGGTGGCAACATGGCTGCTGTTGTTCTTGTGCTCTGCAGCCGTTTGTGGACTCCCAAAGGGGGTAATCGGCTAAGTTCTTAAGGGGCAGCTGTTGTCCCCTAAAAGCCAACCACAGATTTGCACTGAGGGCGGAAATAGCTGAAGGAGATGGGAACTCCTTAGTATGGAGGTGTCATGATAGCTATCAGGGAACCTTGCCAGAAACCACCTGTATATTGGTTGAGTGGAAGGACTTCTGGTTGACCAAGAAGTCCGCATTTTGAGCTGCAGCGTTTATGGCAACATGGGTGATCAATAACACCCTACACCTGAGGGAAACCTGCTCATTGGGCAAAAACTGTGGGTCTCTGCATCTCAGGTGCCAAATCTAAATGGAAATTCTTTTGATCCCCGCATGAGAAAACGGGGCACTAGTTACAGCCTTAAAGCAGCTGTGTGTTACTGACTGGGATATACCAGACAGGTCTCCTGATGATCCCGGGAAAGGATCCTGAGGCATAAGATTTGAGAGTGTGAGTTACCTTCACAGCCGCTGGCACGGCATGGGGGTTGATGGATTGTGGCTTGAGGTGCCTCTGCACCATGCGACACATGTCTGTCTCTGTAAAATGTGCATGCGTGAAACAAGCTGGGAGGGGGCGGGCCCCATCACCCCATTCCTATCCCTGAGAAAATGGGAGGTGCCATGTTCGGGGGGTGGGACTTACAATTTTTTGGGCAGTTCCGCTATTTTTGCCTCAGTGGAGAAGCACTCTGTCAGAAAATCTGGGCCAATGTCTCCGACCCAATGCCTCAGCAACTAGGCTTCCATCTCCCCAAAGCATGTGGACAATCCCCAATAGAATATGGACTGGACATGGCTGACGTGGCCATCTGATGTACAAGTGGCACCTCAAAGCTTTGCCTGGTTGCAACTGCAGAAATCCTGACCAAACCATGGAGTCCATAATCACATCGTGTCCTCAAACTTGGGTGGGAGCAGCAAGCTGGAGATACACTAGCTCTCCAGCAGGGCATTGGACTGGTTAGGGAACTTGACATTAAAACTGTGACGGCAGCTTCTGCTGCTAAAGCCATACAAGAGAAAGGATTACATTGCTGGTGCTCTATGTGTGTACATTGTGGTGACAGACAGACAAGTAATTTGATAAAAGCATCTGAAACTTTATTTTGAGGATAAATTTGGTGAACCTAAACATCATAGTCCATGGGCAAAACAGATAGTTTTCTACAGGATATTTAAGGAGCATTAATTTAGTCATCATGCAGTTATGTATTCAAGAATGCAGCAGCATCCAGTTTAGTTGCCATGAAAACACAAGGGTATCCTAGACAACCAGGGTTAGATAAATTGTAAATGAGAAACAGAGTACAAGTACACCAATTTGTGTAGCTTTCTAAAGAAAGCATTTATTCGGATTAATACAATATTAATGTTTCTGATCAGTCTTGCATTTTATAGTAATTAGGAACTAATTCTCCATTTAATTTAACAAGATTATTTGATACACATTTTTTAAAGCATTAGCAATATATTAACATTATGGACCACATAATTTATAACCCCAGATTTGCATGCAGTCAATTACATAGTTTGATAGATTTTTATTGTAAGTTGTTGCAAAGATTTCCCTGAGCTGTTGCAAGTCAAATAGATGTATTTCATCATAAAATTATATGGTCTCTACTTTATGAAAACTATACTTATTTGCTGGAAATACATCAAAAAGCTTTTCCCTATAATTTCAAAAGTAATTTCAGCAGCAGGACAATTATTGAACATTTTGAGTTTCTATGTTACATCGTATAAAAACATAAACTATTGTAAAGCAGTGGTCCTAATCAGACTATATATTTAAACTCATAACAAATCTCTGTCCTTAGCCATCAATTGAAATAGGTACACCGGCATAGGTGACTGCAAAGCTGTGACTTGAGCATAGGTTTAATGTGATGAGGGTGAAATTTGTTTAGGAAAATACTTTTGATGAACACAAATATTAGCCAGAATAATGATGGATTCAACTTAAGGAGTTGAGTGTAAGTACTGCATAAATGAAGCAAAAGTTGGTGGCACAGGCTACGGATCAACCGTGATCTTATTGCACAGTGGAATAGGCTTAAGGGGCTGAATGGCCTATTCCTACTATTCTGCTAATGAAGTTGAAATAGCTGAGGATGAAGTTTGAAAAGATCCAGGAGTGTTATTAGGTTGATGAGGTACCTGTCCAACCAATGCCAAGCAGTTATCAACAGAACATCAATGTTGAACTGCACAGTCAAAGCAATAAAGTAGAAATTATAAGATGGTTTGATCAAACTACGCCTATTAAGTGCAAATTTTGGCTGCCCATCTCAATTTGAACTATTTACTTCTATCTCCCTTTTCTATTTCTCTTGGTCCATCTCAGAACATTCTGTCCTGTCTCCGCCTCCTCTTGTCATGAAAACTTTCATTTCTTTCCTCATTTTTATTTCCACTCTCCATTTCAGGATTAAATCCGCTTGGGACTTCACTCTGTGCCTTTCTTGGCATTTTCTGAAAGCAACATCACTGCCTCTTCATAAGCAGCAACCCCATCTGCCCATCCTCTTCTCTCAAAAACCTCCCTATCCATCATGCCCACCCCACCAACCTGCGTTCCATCGCAGTTATCCACCCGCCACTACTCCCTTAGATTCTGAGTGAATCACTCGCCATCTCCTGCACATTTCCTTCAGATGGTCTGTTCACTCATGAACAAGGCTATTGCCATCCACAGCCTTCTTGTCGATAATTGTATTGAAATCCTGGCTTTGACTGAAACTTACCCAATCTGTGCCAACATCTTACTCCTTACCAAAGCCTTCTCACCTAGTATACTTTTCACCACTTGCCCCCTCCAAACCGCTACAATGGTGGGGTGCATCTTAACACCAGGTCATACCTTGATCTTTCCTCCTACTCTTGTGACAGCTTCTCCTTTGAGTATTTCACTTAGTTCCATCCTTCTTAACTCCTTATAATTGCTGCAGCCCCAACACGAGATAACCCAGCTCCATTCCAACCTGAGGCTCTCTAGAAAGGACTTCTCATCTTTAATGAATTCAGTCTTCATCTCAGCTGCCCTTTTCCACTCCTCCCAATTCACTGGGCTCCTGTCCTCCTTAACTCTTTCCCTCCATATAAACTGTCCTACCAATATTCATGGTCACCCAATTGAACATGCTATTATCAGCGGTCTCTTTACTCCTATAGCCTTGGTCATTGACAAGGCCATTTCTAACCAAGGCCATTTATCCTTCACCACCTATATCACCCTATTCCTTTCCACCTAACTTCCACTGCATCTGTCCTTGGGAAAATATGTTGCATGTGAAAGGGTGACAAAAGAAAAGACATTGTGTCAACATTAGCGCAAACAGATGATAATGAATCAGCAGTCTCTTTTGCACTGTGCCAGAAAATCAGATGCTATCTAAAACTGGGTGCTGATTCACTAGCACGTATTTTACACTTGCCAAAGACAAATTTAACCCCAAGTCTTTTTTTTTTGTCACCCTCTTACATAGACACTTATTGTCACTGTAAGCTTTTGACATTTTAGTCTTATTCAGAAAAGGTGTTGTGCAGGAAATTAAAGGAGGTGAAGAAAATATTACCTCAGTGCAGCTGAGTTCAGGTTTAAGATAAAGATTGAGAAGGACATATGTAAAACAATTCCCAAAGTAAACATTTTAGGAACTGATTTTAAGGGGATGTGAACACAGCTAGGAAAAGTAAACTGAAAAAAGTTACAGATAAGCTTAGGAATAACATTGAAATTGTTTAAACCTTTCCTCCTTTAAGGTACTCCTTCAAATCTACTTCTTCAGAAATAGGGCTTTAAAAAGTATTCCTTGATATATTTAAGAATAATAACTTGGTGCAATTTAATTAATACAGCTGAAGATGGGTTTATCTCAAAAAATAAGCATTTTTAATCAGAATATCTACTCCCCTACATATATTACTGAAAATGATTTTCAAAAAACTATACATGACCGTTTGCTAATTACATTGGCCTGCATTGGTCAGCTTCTAAGAAAATTAAAATAACATTATATTCAGCTTTTAAAATGTGCCTATTAGCATCCTTGTGTCAAATAAAATAGCAAATTCATTTTATCAGCTTCCTGGAAGGCCTGCCAACTAGCACAGATAGCAAAAACTTGCCGCGGTGGTTAATTCAATCTAGGGGTAGCTTGATCAATTTTGGGGGTGGGGCCAGCTTCTGCTGCAATGGTTTTAGCTAGCGCAAAAGATAGGGGAAGATCAGTTTGCATTGAAGCTAAGTGAGCTCAAAATTTTGCGATCTTTTCTGCTGATGGAGAATAGTCCATCCTAATGACAGTGCAGATGTACAATTGGAAGCTCATCTTGGGTTCATATATGACACCAAGGTTGCCCATAGTCTAGTTCAGCCCCAGACAAGTGACAGGAGATGGTTGGAGTTGGTGACTAGGAAACAAATTTTGTGGCGAGGACCAAAGACAATGACTTCAGTTTTCCCAATATTTAGTTGGAGGAAATTTCTGTTCATCCTGTAGTGGAAGTGGGACAAGCAGCCAAGCAATTTAGAAACCATGAAGGGTCGAAAGAGGTGGGGATGGGGGTAGAGCTGGGTGTCATCAGCATATGTGTGGAAGCTGATGCTGTGTCTTCTGGTGCTCTTGCTGAGGGACAGCATGTAAATGAGAAACAGGACAGATTCTTGGCAGACACCAGAGGTAACTGCACAGGAGCAGGAAAAGAAGCCTTTGGAAGTGATTCTCTGGCTGCGACTGGACAGTCAAGAATGGAATCAGCCTGGTAAACGATGGAGAGGTGTTGGAGGAGGATGGTATACTGAATTGTGTCAAAGCCAATAGACAGGTCAACAAGGATAAGGAGGGATAGTTTACAGTAGTGAATGCATTTCATTAAGTACTTATTTTGTTATAAAGCTCTTTGGAACATTCTAGTGAAAAGTGCTATATGAACACATATCCATATGCCTGGCATCACCCCTCCCTGCCCCTTTAACCTCCTCTATTTGAACAACACTTCGAAATTTCTGTATTCCTTCAATTCTGGCCTCTTGCATGTACACGATTTTCTTCACTCCACCATTGGTAGCCATGCCTTCAGCTGCCTATGCCATAAAGTCTGGAATTCTCTCCCTAAATCTCTCTGCTACTCTTCCTGTCTCTCCTCTTCTAAGGTGCTCACTAAAAGCTACCTCAGCTTTCCAAATGCCTCCTTTAGTGGCTCAATGTCAAATTGAAAATCTTTCCTGCAAAGCTCCTTTGAGACAGTTTACTATGTTATGCACTATGTAAATGAAAGTTATTGTTTATTTAAATATATATCCATGTGTATATTATATATTTTTTTTACTTTGGCATTTACACCTAAAGGTTGCAAGAGTTGTGAAACTGAAATGCTGGGGTATAAACAGAGTTGGCATCTTTACTATTTCCAGTCAAGTTTTAATATGCAAGTTTGGACTGCTATCAAACTATCTATTATTTATGTTTCAGATCAAAGGCCGCTTCAAGGCCAAACCCAGAGTATTTCAACACCACACTACAAAACACCGTGAAGATAAAGAAAACACTTCCTGTGCATGGGAAGCAAAGAAGTAGTGAAGATAATTGGGAGAAAGCAGTTAATCTAGAAACCAGAGAGATGTGCAGAAAAGCTCAGTTATCATCAACAGCATCACCAGAATGCATTGTTTTTAAAGCGAACTATCTTTCTGACAATCTGTATTCAGGTATTATGCAACATCCAAATGAACTAATTAATTGATTTAAAATTGGCATGGATCGATGTCTCTGCCTTTTGTAAAAGTAATTTGAAATAATAGATGTTTCAGAAAAATGATCAGTAACACCTGTTTCCCCGCTCATATGCACATAGTTTATGCAATGTCAAGTAAAAACAGCTGCACTGTGTGTACCTGCAAAGCATGTTCACTTAACCTCTAGTTACTGAGAAATAATTAATTACTTAAATAATATTTAAATCAAGATGCCTCTTTCCCTGTAGACACAGGTTCATTCATTCGTTCATTCATTCATGTGTGCTCTTTCCAAAGACAGGTCTTTGGCTTATTGTCTGCTGATGCTTCATCCTGAGCTTCACCTAGAACTAGGGGATAGAGTTTAAAAATAAGGAGTCTCCCATTTAAGATGGCGATGAGAAGAATTTTTTTTTCTTTCAGAGGGTCGTGAATCTTTGGAATTCTCTTTCCCAGAGAGTGGTGGAAGCAGAGGTAGATAGAGTCAAAGGTTATCGGGGGTAGGCGGAATATGGAGTTGAGGCCACACTCAGATCAGCCATGATCTAATTGGATGGCGGAGTAGGCTGAAGGGACCAAACGGCCTACTGCTCCTGATTCATGGGCAGGACTTTGCCCTTGGCAGGGGTGCTCGGCGGGGATGGTCAGGAAGCTGACTGCCACCCTTGATTGGCTTCGCACTGCGATTTCACACTGGTGGGCTAATTAAGACACACTCAGCGTGGAACACAAGCGGTAGCGCTGCCTGTGCGGGTGGGGGGGGAAGGAGGGCAAGCAGCCTAGCTTGATCTTCACGCATGTGCATGAAGGAGCGCCTCAATCACCCTGAGGCACAGAGCTGCCTCCAGGAGATGAAGCGCGGTTTAAAAAATAAATAAAGGAAATAAATTTGTCATAAATCATGTCCCCTCATGTGACTCTGTCACATGAGTCAGGAGGTGTTTTTAATTGAAAAATATAAATTTTATTTGATGTTTATTTTCTTTAGGAAACCTCATCCTGCCCGTGGCTGCTTGGCCTTTTTGCCTGCCCGCCGACTGGCAAGTTGGATGGGCAGCATAAATTTGAATTTAATTAGCTTCTGAATGGCTTTAATAGGCCTTTTAATTGTCAGCAGGCATGCAGCCAACTCTGGCGCATGCCCACCAAACAAAATATCACGAGAATGCGCAATGCTCGCCCAACGTCATCGCATGTCATTTTACACTTGGGTGTGTCGGGCATGCCGAGCGTAATATTCTGCTCCATACGTATTTTGTCAGTGGTAGTTTGCCATTTCCTTCCACTCTCGGGTAGGGTGAGGAGGCAGGTCTCTGGTGTACCTCAGCCAGAACAGGAATTGAACCTGCACTGTTGCTGTTATTCTGAACCATACACTAGCCAACTGAGCTAAGCATCCCCAGACACAGGTTATTCCAGCTTAACTATTTTGAAAGTTTATGAACAATAGTGAAAACACACAGAGCACATAGTTCAGATGGATCTTTTATCTGTGCAGTTGTCCAGATCCAGGACATTATTTTCAAATATCTTGCCATGAGATGCACTCAGTGGTGGCAAAATTCAACTTCAGTAGGTTGGGAAACGAAGCAAGAGGAGCGAGGTAGTAGATGGCTACCCATCATGCACCTCACAATGGAAAAAGTGGTGGAATCAGGTTCAATTGTAACTCCAAAAAAGCAAATTCCATATAGAAAAGAAAAAATTTGTAATGCGATGGGAAAAGAGCAGGGAATGGAACTAATTTGGATGGCCCTTTCAATGAGTCAGCACAGACACTATGACCTCCATCGATGCTGCATGCTTCTATAATACTAATCTATAATTCATACTTTGACAGATTTGTGCTAGTTTTAAAATAAATGCCCCACGTTCTGTGCCTGTGCCTTTCTAATGGGTGAAATATGCATTTGTTGGCACGTGTGTATAAAGAGATGAGTCACCTCTAAAGAGGTGGATTTTTAACAAATATTACAGAATATTTGTATATTCTATTATAATTTGTATATTGTATATTACAGAAGACTGTCATTAAGGTGGTCAGCCCATCTGGGCTAGTAGCTCACTGTATCAAGGGTTGTTTCACATTTGTAAACATATCATGGATATCATGATCGGCTGTTAAGGCTACAGAAGTGTAGGCAAAGTCATGTGCCTCCCTCAGGGATGTGCTCCTAACCTCAGCCATTCGTATAATTTTGGCAGGCCACCTGCCGTTGTCAGGGAATCCATGTGGAAAGGATTTGGAGATTGGCTGCACCAGAACTCAAAGGCCTGCTGCTTGAAACTGGGCGGCAACTTCAGTGAATCCCGTTGAAACAGGAGAGCAGAAATTAAATGTAAAAAAAAAGAATAATGGGGCAAAATTTTCCATTCTGGAGACTAAGCACGGTGGTGGGCGGGAAAATCAGCACGATTCCCGCTGAACGGCAGGTCGGATGAACTTGTGCGATCTTCAGATTTTCAGCTCGTTAATTATGCATCAGCAAGGGGTTCATCGCATCTTGTGGTGGAGCAGTCAGGAATTCTTCTGTCCCGCATTACCTCATGGGCTCGAAGGTCCTGGCACCATACTTAAATGGTACCTGGACAGATAATCAGTGCAGGCCAGGTGTATTGTGTCGTTCAAGTCGTCAATGGCATCTAAAAGAACCAAACTTTCTGCTTCACGATTCAGCGAAGCCTCCCTGGGGATTCTCCTCCAGGCCATCCAGGAAAGGCGGGAAGTCCTCTTTCCTCAGAATGGCAGCAGGAGGTCCTCTCACCTGACCATGCCAGCCTGGGAGAAGGTCGCCGGGGAGGTCAGCGCCCATGGGAAACAAAGAAGGACCGCTCTGCAGTTCAGGAAAAGGATGAATGATCTGATGTGCTCTGCCAGCATAAGTGAAACTTCTACCCACTCCAAACTCACACTCTCATAAGAGCATCAGGCAATCTAAGAGTTAGTGACCACAGGGATGTCAAACACTATCAGCAGGTGGGACATCAGCACTATGTGTCTGCCAGCCACTTTAGGCTCACCGTGTCATGTAAGTTCTGGCACAAAGAGCATTTTAATCCCTTACAATGGAGGGCTCAGCACACACAACAGGCATACATGCTTCTGAACTGCTCTTTCATCTGTAGTGCTCATCCACCTATCTTTATGCAGGAACAAGACTGGAGGGGGGACCCAGAGTTGAGGGCATGTGCCACCCATGAGGAGCAGACCGCAGAGCTTGCTGGATTGGATAGGGATCATTCCTGTGCAGAAGGTGAGATTGGCCTCCCCCAAGGGAGGTAGTGGCATAGTGGTATTGTCTCTGGACTGGTAATCCAGGGACCCAGGATAATGGTCTGGGGACCTGGGTTCAAATCCCACTACAGCAAATGGTGGAATTTGAATTCAATAAAAATCTGGAATTAAAAGTCTAATGATGACCATGAAACCATTGCCAACTGTTGTAAAAACCCATCTGGTTCACTAATGTCCTTTAAGGAAGGAAATATGTTGTCCTCACCTGGTCTGGCCTACATGTGACTCCAGACCCACAGCATTGTGGTTGACTCTTAACTGCTCTCTAAAGAAGGGCAATTAGAAATTGGCAATAAATTCTGGCCTAGCCAGTGATGCCCATATCTCATGAACAAATATATTTTAAAAAACAAGTCAGTGAGGGTCCATCCAGTATACATCAGC
The DNA here is from genome assembly GCF_017639515.1 of Carcharodon carcharias. Taxonomy (NCBI): domain Eukaryota; kingdom Metazoa; phylum Chordata; class Chondrichthyes; order Lamniformes; family Lamnidae; genus Carcharodon; species Carcharodon carcharias. Next base: position 92,725,021 of record NC_054483.1, read on the forward strand.
CACATGTGGACAATGACTGTGAGTGACCTATAATGTTGGAGCCTGCCTAGTCAATCACTAATTATCTTCTCTCTATTCGAACTACCAGCAAGAAAAGGCAAAAGAAGACTTCTAGCAAGCGCCTCAGTCCCAGCCCCCAGACCACCTCAGATGAGGATGCAGAACACCCATCTGATGAAGATCATCACTGTGTTTGCCTTCACCCTCCACCAGCACAGAAACATACACCTCTGGAGTCGGTCCACATTCACAACCTGGTAATCTCCTCACAGACACATGTCCATAGCAGGTGGCGGCAGTGACAGCCAAGGTCCCTAGCACTCGGAGGACTGCTGGAGATCAGGCCCTGCTGAGTCCAAGTCTGATGGCGAACCTCTGGAATCAGTCCTGAGAGAAATGTTGGGAGATACAAATACAGATACAGGCAGAGGAACATCAGACAGAGTTGTCAGAGGCTGTCACCTGACTGGAACAATGAACTTCAGAATCTTTTCTCCCAAGTGTACTTTGCAAAGGCATTTATTTTATGACAGTGAATTTTTGCGAAGAGTAGAATTCATCATCGAGCACTGTAGGTTTTTATGCCTCCCTGCAATCAGTTTTCAACTCAGCGTTTAAGGCTGAACATTATTCATTTCTTATTCCCAACTCTCCCCATGCATGACACTGAACACTGGAAGTTAGTTCCACTCGGTGACATTAGATATGTTTACTAGAGGAGAATGGATGTGTGATGTCAGAGGTGTGTGCTCATCCTGATGAAGCCGTCTACTTACCTGTGAGGATTTTACTTCGCTCCTGAATGGCTGCCTAGTGGTGCTTTACAGAATCCTTCTGTAAAGGCACAGTATGTAACTTGATATGGAATTCATTGCATGACTGTGCACTCATTGACTTAGGATTCATAGAAAGGATTGGCCTTCATGAGATGGACAATGTCAAGGACTGTAAAGCTATGAAAGTGATGCTTCAGCACATCTCCTGAGTGCTCAGCGGGATCTATGAAGGGAAGAGGTTGTCATTGACTGCTATGTCAAACCTGACTGGGCCATGTTTTTCCCAAATGCCAAGGAAATGCAAGATGTGGACATTGCAGGTTTCTGAAAAATGCAGGGCCATGAGTTTTTGTAAATAACCAAACAATGGTCCTGCTGAGCCACTCGTTGTGAAGAAAATGTGAACCTAATTCAAAACTTTGGATGTTTGCTGTCGAGTAACAGGTCATTGCGTCCTGATGTCAGAAGGCATATTGGGGCTTGGTTTCAAGATGCGGCCTGTGCATTATTCATTCATCAGAACTGACATTTTCAGAGATGTCGCTGTCTGGATATTGCTTTCTTGAGACAGTCAAGCGCTAACCATTGTTGAACATTTTCCCTGTTAGCTTCGCCTTGCTAAGCTGTTGTCACATTGGCATGATGTATCCGTGTCTGCAATGGCATCTCAGCCACTTGAAGGCTGCCATGACCACTGCCTTATTGATGCCATGATTGAAGGGACTGCACTATGTGTAGTTGCTTAAGGAGGCGCACTAGTGGCCTGCTAATCACATTCCATACTGGCCACATGTTGCCAAAGATACTCTCCCATCCAAAGATGAGCCCATTGTTAGGGCATAAGGTGATTTATGCTGCTTCTGTGATCATTGTGAGATTTCTGACCTTTTCTCAGATGTTCACGCTGAGAATGAAGGATTTGTTGTGTTCCCTGCATCGAAGCCTGAAAAAAACTTGAGTTGCGAAAACTTGCCTTCACCTTTTTCCTCTTGAAATCTTGTAGCTATGAGCTTGTCAAGGGCACATCTGCCATGTCGTGCCCATGCAATGGCATCCTCTTGTAGCTCGTCTGAATTCTTGCACTCCTCAGAGTCGTCCCCTTCCAAGTCCCTTCATCCGAGGAGACGCCTAGCTTCTCAACGTCTCCCTATGGTAACACATTCCCCCTTTGCAGCACTAGGTTGTGCAGGGCGCAGCAAACAATCATGACGCATAACACTCTGGTGAATATTGGAGAGCCCCACCTGACCGATCCAAACATCAGAAACGCATCTTCAGAGACCAATAGTTTTCTCTATTAAAGGACTTGTGGTGGAAAGTATGTCTCCTCAGGTGCACTTTATGGCCGACGAACGGGTGTCATTAGCATTAGCCATGTCTTATCACTGAGGATCCAACCCTTTAAGCACTGAGGTCCCTCAAATATGTCTGGCACCTGGGAGTGACTCAAAATGTAAGTGTTGTGTGAGCTCCCTGGGTACCTAGCACAGACATGCTGTATCTGCTTTCTGTGATCACAGGTGAGCTGGACGTTCAGAGAGAGAAACCCTTTCCCACTAAGGAATCTCACAGGCTGCTGCCAGGGAGCTCTCAAGGCCACGTGTGCAGTTGAGGGCGCCCTGCACTTGCGGGAAACCTGAAATCGTAGTGAATCCAATAGTTCTGCCATCCTGGCTTGCTTCATCCATGCGGAACTGCACATAATGGTGAACTTTATTGAAAAGGACATCTGTGAACTCCCATATGTGTTGCTGATTGTTAGATTCTACAAAAGTCCCCAGTGGAGCCCTGGAAGGATGCACTGGCAAAAAAGTTCAGTGCAGCCATAATGTTCAGAGCAACCGGTATTGGATGCCCTCCAAGACCGTGTGGCATGAGTTCCTCATGAAGAATGTGGCAAATGTGAGCTACCACATCCCTGGACAAGTGAAGGCATCTAAGGCACTGTCTTTCACTCATCTCAGTGTAGGAGGGCTCTGTCTTCCATAAACCCTTGGTCACACCAAATGTCTTTGTGGATATGGACCCGCCTCAGCAGCATCTGGGAATTCCTGGGGCCCTGCTCACTCTTGATCCTCAGGGCGATGGTCTTCCCTGAGCTATGCCAAACAGCAACGGGCTCTTCTTCTCCTTGTGCTAATCATAGCTATCAACAAGGAAGCATTGCCTGAAGCCTGCAATTTCCACTCCTCCTTGTATGTGTGAACAGATACAATTGAGCAATCAATGGTAGTTCCCCTTGAATGGTCTTCCTCCATATACCAGGCAGGAATGCAGCCTTGAGCCCTTGACTTGTACTCAGTCTGTACAAGCCATACCAAAGCTACTCCTTGCAGGATGACATCATCCTGGAGGACAACATGGCTGAGCATCCTCTCAGATGTATTGTGCATGTACAATGAGGGTCTCAATGACTCATGTCCTATAACCCACAGCCAGGCTTCTTTGTTTGCCCTCCTTTGGCCTTGACAATAACTATTGATACCCAATCCTAGCACTTATGTCATGGCTGCAAGCATGATGCTTTGAACACCCTGATCAGTGCACTGAGAACATGGAGGTTTGTAACGTTCATGCTGCTTCTGCACAGCAGCCATAGCCCTTGATTGTTTGACCCTACATCTACAGATCTCTGTAAGGATCAGATGCCACTTAAGACTATATGCACCGCAACATCTAAACTTAATGGATTCTCACCTAAATGTGCAACATTAGTAAGGGAGCCAAGCTAGTTCATTGTGCATTAGACCCTCGAATCCAGCAATCAACTGACCCATACTCTCCAAGGTTTGAGCAGGAAATTTATGGGGTGCCCCTTCAATCAGCCAAAAAATGTTTGGCTGAACTCCTCCTACATGCCCAGAGATCCCTCCAGGATTGACTTTTTTGTAGCTTGTTTTTCAAACTGCATCATTCTTAGGTGAATGCGAAAACAGTGCTGTTGACGTTTGTGAGTGAGACCAACTTCCAACCTCCTCCTATCACCCATCAAGTTCCTCCCAACCGTCTCCAAATTCATCACCTCCTAATTCCCCTCCCCCTGTCACTATCCAGCCTCCCCCTCTTACTCTTGGCTCCATCATTATTCATGTGGATATTCCTGTTCACCCCCCGAACCCGTTAATGTTGATGTCCCCATGCTGTTTGTCGGGCTGACCCCTCCGCTTCTTGGGATCACCTGCACCCTTACTTTTCAGGACTACACCTCCCCACCTTGATGAGAGCATCCAATGCCCCCCCCCATGACTTTTAGCTACTGACTTACAGGGTCCAGATGCCTCCCCTGAACATTACTGTGCCCTCTGCTTCACAATACCATGACTTGAACCCCAGGACCAAATTCCTTAGGTGACTTACCACGCCCTGCACACCATACTGCATATGACTGTCACTTCCCAGAGAGGCCTTCCCCCACCCAAGACCTGCACTAAGACATGCATGTCATGCAGAGCCCTCTAACATGGCCTGTACAACCCCAGGACAGTCTCTTCAGTATGACCCTGGCATTGTGGCTTCAGCCCTAGATCGGTCTCTTCAATATGCCCCCAACAGCGTGGCCTCAGCTCCAGGACAGTCTCTGACTCTCCCTTGGAAAGTCTTTTAACTCTTGCTCCAGGATAGCTGTGTATGGCACACATGTTTTGGTCCTGGTCTTAGGAGGGGGAAGGCCTCTCTGTGTCAGTACTCAACTTTGTTCCTTGACCACACCCAGTCCTGTCTCTGTCTCAACCCTCTCCACTGGTCTTGCCTCCTGTGCCCAGCCTTGGCGCAGCTTGTGCTACAGGCACCCGATATCTCGCAGCTGCAGTCTTAAAGGAATGCAAAATCATTGTTGACTGACCTCCGAGTTGTGAATGAAGTGAAGCTCGCTGGGTGCATGCCATTTATATATAACTGTAAAGCAGACCTTTCTAATTATCCGCTGGCGGGGGGGCATTTAATTTGGAGGGGGACGTAATTCTGGTGAGTTAGCCTTTTAATGAGCATTTGTGAGATGCAAATGAATGCAAATGTGGTTCCCAACATAGGTCAGTGGGAAAGTCGACCCGCCTTTAACTCGCCATCAAAGTTGGGAGATCAAAACTCCAAACTAATTTTCCACCGGTGGGAATCTGACTTTTTCAATCACGCCAAATTTAGCGTCCCTGGCTGCCACAATTCCCGCTGCTAGTGGGAGCAGAAAACTCCCCTACACCCCCCCCCCCCGCCATGGAGTCAGTTACTCTTTGATTGACGGCATAGGCTTTTTGAATTTGAATTTTAAAGGTCCATTCTGCTGCCCCACACAAAGCTTTTCCTCAGGTCAAACACACTTCTCTTGGATCCAGTGTTGCTATGCCAGAAAATGCACTGGATAGCATATTCTGTCAGTGCTTTAAGATTTTAGTATACTGGCTGCTTATGTGTTCTCTTGGTGTAACTCCAAGGTAATTGTAGTAATCTTAAATGTAATATACCTTTAAGACAAGTATTGTAATGTAAGATCATATGATCTTAATGTCCAATAGCAGAGTAGCGCGGGCTACCTCGATGTGGGAGAGTCTTGAGTTAGTCACTGATGAGTGGAGACAGTGTTTTATGTTGTGAGCACATAAATGTTGCTGCAGAATTTAGTTTGTAAATAAACAGCATGTGTTTATTCTAACAACGATCTCCTGATGTTCTCTATCTTTGTACCAACTCATTCACCCTGAAACAAATGTCCAACCCGGATCCTTTAACCCCAACAAACCAAGAGCACAGGATCCAACAATTATCTTAACTGAAATCAGGCGGTTAATTTTGATCCACTCTTTTTTTGATAGTTTTGTTTTGTTGTGCAATACGTTTTAATGTTTCTTCAGGAGTAAAATTCTACCTCCGTGGGGTATAAAATGGTAGTAGTGGTTTGGCCACCTGTTGCACATCCCACACAAATTCCCTTTCTATCGATGCCCTTAGAATCCCGTCCCCACACTTATCAGAGCGGGGAATCGAGGACTGTCTAATTTTCCTCAGGTTAACCTGCAACATGGTAATGAGGCCCAGGCATACGGGAAATTAATTCCTGCTGGAAACCTGCTCAGACTTCAACCTGACCCCTTGATTTTCCAAACAGTGCTCACAGTGAGCGCCGCCCTTTGCTGAGAAGACTTGATGAGGGACACTTATCTATTCTATTATCCTTGAATGTATATGTGACAACGTGTAGGATACAAATATAGGCCCAGATCTTGCGGTCAGTGGAAATCCTGGGCACACTGCCACCCCCCAACAAAACTTTCCATGCCCCAACAGAACCGCTCATTTTCAGCTGGGTCTTTTGATTCCTCCTGAAGCTGAAATGGAGCAGATCTCCCCTGGTTAAATCCAGTGAGTGCAGGAGAATCAAAGGAAGGAAAGGACATACCCCCCCCCCACCCGACTTTTGAGCCACTAACTGTCATATTCAGGTAAATAATTAAAGGTCTCAGGTCTTTTAATGAATGAGTGTGGGTGGGTGACCAGGTGGATGAGTTAATGAGTGGGCATTCAGGGTCGGGCAGGCAATCTGGTCGGGTCAGTAAGAGTGGTCAGGTCAGCTGGGTATTTGGTAGTGGGCGGGGGTAGTCTGTTCAGGTAATTAGTCAGGTTGTCAGGGTAGTTGGCTTGAGGGGGGTGAAGGTGTTGATTGGGGCGGGTACTCAGTGTTGGTGCTCAATTCTGTTACACTAGCTAATCTCTGAGTTAGTCCAGGTATTAACCAGGGTAATATTTCCTGGGTAAGTCTGCAGGTAAGTCCCATGTCTCTGGCTCAATTCCCTGACACTGAGCTCGGAGTTGGAGACATTTGTTGATGATCCCGAGCAACACAAATCAGCTGATTGGAAGTTTAAACTTTGTGAGCAATTACAGTGAATGTGTGCATGCCAGGACTTCTGCAGGTTCCTGATGCGCAACACAGACTTAAATCCAGATTTCACTGCTCTGGACATTGAGAGATTTGGGCCATAATTTATTGAACCTATAAAACATTGGAAGCTGAGCTATATAATAAACAAACTAAAACCAATGCTGATGGGGATTTGACGCACATCTCGGCTGGTGCTGGTTGTCCTGGTAACTGACATTTGAATCAAACTTGAAATATTCTGTCTCACACAGAGCACACTAGTCACTGTTAAGTACAGTCTTGTTAGTTTACAGAAGAGTTGGCTGGATGAATTGCATAACCTATTAATGCAAATTACCTTGTTATGTATTATACAGCTAAATGTAAGGGAGACCAGCTACACAGCAATGTTGAAGTGACCCTTGGGCAAGATATCAGCAACATGGTACCTGAAGAAATTGACTTTAAGAAACCTAAATCAGGTAGTTGTGAGGAAGAGGAAAATGAGGCAAAATATTTCCATCAGATGGAAAATAACTGTAATTTTGCTGGTGAAAGTTGTAATCCATATCAAGATTTAAAGCTTAGCCACAGCAATGAAGAGAGGAAAGAAAGCACTGGTCATACAACAAAAGTGTCTGAATCCCGAGTTTCTGAGCTTTTGTGGCACATGAAGTCAAACAGACGGAAAAAGAGATGCAATCCCGGATGGAGTACTGCATTTTTTGGGATTGAGTATTTTAACCAGCAAGTGAAGACCTGTGTAAAGCAATTGGGGCAATATAACTTCAATGAAGAAGAGAAGATAGAAACCAAATTGTTGGTAAGTGCTCTATTCGTCATTGTGCTTAAATGGACTTCAAAAAGAATTTTAAATAGACTGTTTGCCACTCAGTGAATCATGGATTTTGTTTAAAAGAAGACTTTCAAAAAGAGTACCTTTGATTTTTGTGTTTCCTCTGAATTTATTTTGAGTAAAACATGTAAATTTTCATTTTGATTCAGCTGGCTGTTCTTATGAATATTCTAAGTGCTGTTTTTGTATGTTTTGTATGTGTTTGAGGAAATATCTTTATCATCTAGCAAGAAATTAATTTTTACAACCAATTTATAAAAATATATCAAAGCTAACGATAGCAATTAAATTACCAAAATAATTCAGTTATAATTTTCCTTGTCATGTCCCCTGTATTATGCAAACCTGACAGCTAAAATCTAATGAGCACCTAAATTCTTAATGACATTGTGCACTTCCTCGTTTTGAGAACAAAATATGTTAAAAAGCAGCCTTACAGAGTATTACACTACTGCCACACAATAAACATTACAATTGCAAATGAAACAATGCTTTGAGACCTCAGCTTGTCAAAAAACTGATATTGACAGAGGAAAGTAACACTATTATGTTTAAAATAGAGTATTTTTAAAAATATTCCTTCCTGAAAGCTACATCCTTTTTAGCGCATCTTATCTGTGATAATCTTCATATGGAAGGCCAGTGAATGCTATAGCAATGTTTTTCACTGATGTTTTAAAAATTAATGCAAAAAGGAACAATTATTTTTGTTTCACAACAAGAAAATTGTGTTGCTTGTTGCTGATGGATTCTCGCTTTGATGAATGAATGTTCAGCAAAAAAAAAGACCGGTTTATAACCTAGGTTTGTCATCGCATGTGTGACATTGGGCTAAATCTCGATTTGCAAATCCTCCGCATATGAAGTCAGTGTTGGTGGGATGGATGGAGGTGTTGTCTTTGCGCTGTGCTCAAGTGAGGACACTTGACTCTGTTCCCCTCAGATGTCAAAATGGCTTGATGACAGAGACTTCTCCATTGGATCTGTCCAAGGTTGTTTTTTCTCATATAACCATAGAAAAGTTACAGCACAGAAGGAAGCCATTTGGCCCATCTTGTCCATGCCAGCCCGAGGACACCCAGGTGCCCTTTCTAATCCCACCTTCCTGCACCCGGCCCATAGCCCTGCATCTTACAGCACTTAAGGTGCAGATCCAGGTACTTTTTAAAAGAGTTTAGAGTTTCTGCCTCTACCACCAAATTGGGCAGCGAATTCCAGACACTCACTACCCTCTACTTAAAAAAGTTCTTCCTCATGTCCCCCCTCCACCTTCTGCCACTTATCTTGAATCTATGTCCCCAGTTCTAGAATTCTCCACCAAGGGAAACAATTTTATCCTGTCCACTCTATTCCCCTCATAATTTTGTATACCTCAATCAAGTCACCTCTCAGCCTTCTTTGTTCTAAGGAAAATAACCCCACCCTATCCAATCTCTCCTCATAGCTACACTTTCCTAACCCTGGCAACATTCTTGTAAACCTCCTCTGCATTCTCACCAGAGCTATTATGTCCTTCCTGTAATGTGGTGACCAGAACTGCACTCAATACTCCAGTTGTGGCCTCACCAATGTTTTATACAGTTCCAACAATATATCCTTACTTTTATATTCTATACCTCTGCCAATGAAGGAGAGCATTCCATATGCCTTCTTTACAACCTTGTCCACTTGAACTGCTGCCTTCAGGGACTTGTGTATTTGTACGCTAAGATCTCTCACTTCATCTACCTCTCTTAGTATATTCCCATTTATTTTGTAATCCCTGTAACTGTTTGACCTCCCTAAATGTATGACCTCAGACTTCTCTATGTTAAAATCCATCTGCCACTTTACCGCCCACTCCACCAACCCATCTATATTGTTTTGGAGATTATGGCTATCTTCTACACTATCCACTACCCGGCCAATCTTTGTGTCATCTGCAAATTTCCCAATCATGCACCCCACGTTCACATCCAAATTGTTAATATATAACATAAACAGCAAGGGTCCCAACACCGAGCCCTGTGGAACACCACTTGAGACAACTTTCCATTCGCATGGGCATCCATCGACCATTACTCTTTGTTTCCTGTTACGAAGCCAACCTTTTGTCCAGTTTGCCACATTACCCTGAATCCCATGGGCTTTTACTTTCCTGACCAATCTGCCATGTGGGACCTTGTCAAATGCTTTGCTAAAATCCATGTACACATGTATTGAGATCCTGCTTGCAAGTATTTGAGGTTGGCTTTCAGATTGACTTTATATCTGAGTTTGGGACATTCTGCGGTGCGGGTTCCTGTGGTCAGCTGCCTTTGGAATGCGGGAATCCTCCATGCGAACCACATGACCGACCCAGCGAAGCTCAGTTCTGATGAGTCTGCTCTCAATGCCACTTTGCAAGAACCTCGATTTTGGGGATTTTGTGCTGTCACCTGATGTTGCAAATAGATCTCAGACAGTAGAGATGGAATGCTTCTAGTTTTATGTGATGTGGGCAGGTTGTCCAAGTCTCGCACCCATTAAGAAGTGATGTAAGACTAAGTGATGTAATACTGCCTGGTAGACTTTCATTTTTGTTCTGAGAGAAACTCCATGTACTTTACAAAGTCTGTGAGCGAGCCTGCCAAAAGCTGAGCTTGCTTTTGACAAGTGATGATTCATTTCATCATCCAGTGTAGTATTATTGGGGACGATATTCCCAAGATAGCAAAACTCCTGTACTGAACGGAGGGGCGTGTGGTTGATAGCGACTGTGGGATCTTCAACCGGGCTTTTAGTGCAATATAAAATGCCACAAAGATTGGCAGTCAAAAATCAGTTTATGGAGTAGAGCACAAAATGAAGAACCAATTTCAATAAATTCTTCAAAGAAGCACCATCACAGAACCTTTACAGTGCAGAAGGAGTCCATCTGGCCTATCAAAAAAGCATTCTACCTAATCCCAATCCTCTGCCTTACCCTTATAACCTTGCACACTATTTGTTTCCAGGTAGCAATCTAATTCCCTTTTGAATACCTTGAATAAACCTGCCTCCGCCAGTCAGGAAGTTCATTCTGGACCCCAACCACACTCTGGGTGAAAAAAATTTTCCCCACATCACATTTACTCATTTTGACAATTATTTTGAATCTGTGCCCTCTAGTTCTTGATGCTCTCTTGAGTGGGAACATTTCTCACCATTTACCCTGTCCATACCCCTCAGGATCTTGAATATCTCAAGTCTCCTCTCAACCTTCTTCTCTCCAAGGAAAACACTCCCAATCTCTCCAATCTATCCTCATAGCTATAGTTCTTTATCCCTGGACTCATTCTTGTGAAACTCCTCTGTACTCTCTCCAATGCCTTCACATCCTTCCTCAATTATAGCACCCAGAACTGGACACAGTACTCCAGATGAGGCCTAACTAGTGTCTTATACAAGTTCAACATGACCTTACTCTTGTACTCAATGCCCCTAATAATAAAGCCTCAGATACTATATGCTTTATTAACTGTTCTCTCAACATGCCCTGCCATCTTCAATGCCCTTTGTACATATACACTGAGGTCCCACTGTTCCTGCACCTCCTTTAGAGGCTATTCCTTTACTTCACCATATTCTTCCTTCCAAAATGGATCACTTCACACTTCTCTGCATTGAACGACACCTGTCACTTGTCTGCCTAATCCACCTACATGTCTTTGTTATTTTAGGAGAGAATTTTCTCCCGGTCGGGGGGTTGTGTGGGAATGGGCGCAGGCATGCACACAGCTGATTGCTGCTTGCGATCGGCTGGGCGCTGCCATTTTATGTGGGCGGGCCTTAATTGGTCCACCCAGTGTGTCGTGCTGAGCACTACCTGTGCAAGTGGAGGGAGGATGCCTGAGTTGCAGCCTGCGTTCTTTGGCGCATGTGCGCAAAAGAGCACAGAAATCTCACTGAGGGTACAGAGTTGCCTCAGGGAGATTGATTTCAGTTTAAAAAATTTAAATAAAGGAAAAAATTTTTTTTAAGACATGTACCCTCATGTGAAACTGTCACATGAGCTGGGACATGTCTATGAATTTTATTTAAAAAATTTTCAAACCTTTAAAAACCTTCATGAAACCTCTTCCTGTCTGTGGATGAGCTTCCATGAAAAATGCGAAGGCTGCCTGGGCTCCTCAGCTGCCCGCCAACCTTAAGGTTGGACGGGCAGCTCAGTTTATTGTTTTAATTGATATTTAACTGGCCTTAATAGGCCTTTGACAGTTCGGTGGGCGCAAAAATCTGAATGACTCACGGTGATGTCAGGACACATACCCGACGTCAGCACACGTCCGTTTATGCCCCAGTGAGTGAGCCCTGTCCCCGCTCGCTGAGCTGAAGATTCTACCCTTGAAGTTCAAGACTATCCTCATCACAGTTGACAACATTTCCAATCTTCGTTTCATCTGCAAATTTCGAAATTACGCCCTACACACCACATTCTAGGTCATTAATATATATCAGGAAGAGCATTTTAAAGAATTGTTTGTTAAACCCGTCATATCCTTAACTTACCTTAACTTCATCATGATGGTATCACATTCAAATAGGTATGTGTTTGCTATTAAATGCTAACACGTTTCTGTGAAATTGGGAGGCACTTTTCACACAGGGGTCAGTGGAGACCTGGATTCTCTTCCCTGTGGGGCTGTGGATGCTGGCAACATTTGGAGCTTTCAAGACTAGGAGCATTGGGCTATTATTGGGTGGGGGGTGTCAGGAGATGTGGAGTGGGGACAGGCGGATGGAACTGGGTGAAGATCATCCATGATCTGGTTGAGTGCTGCAGCAGGCTTGAGGGGCTGCATAACTTGCTCCTGTTCCTGTGACTCTTGTAAAATATTAACTGTTACAATTTAGCAATTATTATTTCTTCAAATACTCTTGCACATTATCAAACAGGACTGACGCAAAAGGTAGTCTCTGAATACGTTTTGTCAAGTATAAATTGAACCAGTTTAGGCCATTTGCCTCTGAATTTAATCTCTTCTTCACTGAGTGTGATTCTCATTACTGTGCAAAATTATCATATAGTGTTAACATTTCTTTTGAATTCTTTGCACACTACTTAGTTTGTGAAGGAATTTTAAAATTCAGCCTGGTACGTTTACTGTTTTTCAGCATAAATCCGTTAGTTATAATAAAATGATAGGGATCTATTTTTCTAACTGACACAAAGCTATGTTTAAGTTCATGGTGTTTGAAGCAGAGACAATCTCAGAATTTAAGAATAGGTTTGAAAAGTGGTTGAAGGAAAGGGAAATGAAGGGGATATGGGAACAAGGGACGGCAAATTGGATTAGGACGACTGCTCATATGGAGGGCAAACACCAACATTGGCTGGTTAGGCTGAATGAGCTACCTTCATGATATTATGTCAATGTAGCACTAAACTGTATGGTAGCAGCTGTTGTGATTGTACAAATTGTGGAATGCATGGAACAAATTCCCAATATACACTGGCAGTGGATGAGGCCCCCTGGCCGTGGGGAGGGCTCATACAAATTGCCAAGGTAGCAGCATTGAGGATCCATCTGAAGTCCTATGCACGGGACTATGAAGCTGCTGAACTGGTCCGACATCTCGAAACCAACAAATGAATTTCCTTTTGCTACACGTGTTGCATTTCAGTTTGTGTACTCCTCTTGCTATGTGTTGCATTAGACTACCAGTTGAGTGAGAGAATGTTGCAGGAAATTAATGTGTCCATCAAATCCATTGTAACTCCCTGCATTACACAAGTCTCCTGCGACAAATGTTTGTGATTATGGAATAGCAAAAAGTAGAGCCGATTGAGGTTGAAAACAGCCAGTAAATAATATGAACTAATATAGCTCTAATATTCATTGCCACATCACAAAAAACTAGCTATTAATCTGCATTTGAGTTTGTTTTTAAAAAATATGTATATTATTAATATGTAGTAATTTATACATTAAGGGGCGTTGTTCTCACAAAGTGCCACTGTAAGAATGAGGATGCATTGATATTGCATTGCCTGCCAAACCTTCTGCTTTCAACTAAATGTTAGGGAAGCTATAAGAATCTGTTGTTATTGTTATGGATAGAATGATTAGGACAAAGGTGAGCTAATCAGAAGGAAACAGCATGACTTTGTAAGGGGCAAGGCATACCTAATGAACCTAGTTGAATGCTTTGAAAATTTAATAGCATAGAAGAAAGAGAAGTGTATATTGATGCTATTTTTATGGGCTTCCAGAAGGCGTTGGATGAGATTCCACAAAAGAGACTTAACAAATAATGAGAGAGCATGAAATTGGAGACATCCTATTCACATGGGTAGGGAACTGTTTAGGAGAAAGGAGGCGGAATATGCATTTGGGTAGATACTTAAATTGTCAGGATGTGACAAGTAGTGTCACCCAGATATCTCTACTTAGATTTTCACTGTATTCATAATGACTTGAATGAAGGGTAGAGAGCGTTAGGTCCCAGGTCTGCTGATGCCACCAAGTTAGATGGTTCAGTAAAGAGGGAGTTGCAAAGGGATGTTAGTAGATGCATTGAGTGGAGAAAACTGTTTCAGTTGGAGCTCAACATGAATAAGTGTGAGGTCACCCACTTTAGACCTAAGAAAGGTAGATCAGAGTATTTTCTCACTGTTAAGGAGCTAGGAACTGGATTGGCAGAGACATTTAGCAGGTCAAATACAGAAAACTGTAAAAGTTAGCGGAAAGGTACAAAAAGTAATTCAAAAGGCTAATGAAATGTTGTCTTTTATCACAAAGTGGACAGGATATAAATGGATGAAGGTTACTGTCATAGTTAGATAAAGCACTAGCCAGGTTCCATTTAGAATACTGGATCAATTCTGGGCACTGCATCTCAGGAAAGATATATTGGCTTTGTAGGGTGTACAGCACAGATTCACCATAATGATACCAGTGTTAAAAGGGTTAAATTATGAGGACAGGATGCATATACTACACATGTCGGCCAGAATTTTTTTCCTGAAGTAATTTAATGAACCCAAAGGGTTTTATGACAATCTGCTGGTTTGATGGTCATCATTACTGAGACCAGCTTTTTATTCCAGATTTAATTTTATTTAAATCCCACAAGCAGCTGGGGCAATTTGAATTTAAATCTTTGGAGCATTAATCCGTGCCTCTGGATTTTACAGTAACATTATCACTATGCTACTGTTCCTGATTGTTATAACGCAAGGGATTTTGTTCTATCTTCTGCAAATATACTGATTTTGTTTTGGTTTCACAGGAGCTTGAGCAACAACTGATGATGGAGACCAAGAATTTTAGAAAAACTAAAGTATTCTACCAGAAACTCCAACTTCAGGAAAAAAGAAACAAAGGTTAATGAGTACATTCATGCTTAATGTCCTATGTGTTTCCCTTTCAACCTCCAGGAACGCAACCCTATCATAAGGTTGCTACACTTCTCCAAGTGTGGGGCAACTTCACCATGCCACATTTCTGGCACATGAAACTATTGAGGGTGTGGCAGACTGGTGTACATGTACTATTATCAGGGGAAACAACTATATCATTCATTCCCAGGTTTAGTCAGACTCTTTCCTGGCCTCCCATGTCACCATGCCCACTGAGCAGTTCCCAAGACATCATTAACAACAGCAACTTATATAGCAAAATTTGGCACAAAACCAGGGAAGGTGACATCAGAGCAGGTGGCCAAAAGCTTGGCCAAAGAGATGGGTTTTAAGGCGCGTCTTAAACGAGGAAAGCAAAGTAGAAAGGCAGAGAGGTTTAGAAAGAAATTTTCAGAGCTTGGGGCCTAGGCAGCTGAAGGCATGGCCACCAGTGATGGAATGATTAAAATTGGGGATGCTCAAGAGGCCAAAACTAATGGAGCACATTTATCTAGGAAGATTGTAGGCTGGATTAATTAAGTTTCTGCCCTTGGCTTTCTCCATTTAGCCAAGATGTCCTGGAGAAGGTTCCTGTACTATCCTCGCTGTTTACAAGAGCATACATTGACTGGTTGAAATTTGTGTGACAAAATGATCTTATATCCATGTATCACCCATAGTTATTTTGAACAGGGAGTGAAAACATGCAGTTCATGGCCATGCAAGCAATTAGCAGTTAGATTTCTTTTGTCTTCCTGCTGAAAGAAATGGGCTTGGTAAGAAGGGTATTGGAAAGTACACAGAGCAGCATAATTCTTACATGTGGGAAGGTTCAGGCAAGGTCATGGAATGCAAATGTAGGAAAGGCACGTTCCTGATACTGATAGTTGGCGCAATGCATATAATTGAGATGGTATGCTGCCATTCTTTGCCCTCCTGATGTCATTTCATTCTTTGTGACACTGGAACCAAATTTAGAAAGTGCTCAAGGTGTGTCCATTTTGACATTGTACTGGAGCTATTTTCCGTCCAATTATATAATATTTGTTTTTACTCCCTTAAATCTCCAAGATGAGATCGACCAAGACTTTGAACTTTTCTAGTAGTTTTGTCACTATTAAAACAGTTTGGGCAGAAGAAGCCCTTGGCGTGTGGGCAAGGCGGGGGGACGGACAGGGGTGATCAGGAAGCCGCCCACGATCGGGCCCGGAAAGCAATTTCATGCTAGTGGACCAATTAAGGCCTGCACGGTGTGAAACGCGAGCTGCAGCGCTGAGCACTGCCTGTGCAGACAAGGGGTGGAGGCCGACAACAAACTTGGCGCATGCGGACGAGTACACACTACATAATTTCCCTGAGGCACAGATGAGGATATACGAAACAAAATAAAAATGTAACAAAACATATCCCCGCTTGTGACTCTGTCACATGAGCAGGGACATGTTATTAATGAAAATTGAAAGTTTTTATTTTATTTTTATTTGCTTTTGGAAACCTCATCCTGCTCAGGGATGAGGTTTTCAAAAAAGTGTCTGGCCTTTTTGCCTGTCCACCAGCTGTAAGGTTGGATGGAAAAATTTATTTCAATTAACTTATTAATGGTCCTAATAGGCTTTCTAATTGTCGGCAGGTGCACTGCCAATCCCAACTGGAATATCGTGTGAGTGCACGATGACATACGGATGCACGCCCGATATCATCGCTCATTGCTTTACACTCTGTCGGGTCGGGTCAAGCACACACCCGCCTGCTGAGCTAAAAATTTTACCCAATAGGTTTACATAAGATGCATAAAACCTTTAATTCAGCAGCACAATTCAAACTCAGAATGGGCAATGCTCCTGATTTGCAAACATTAAAAAGTTAATTCTCCACTGACACCCTACATGGTAAGCGGTTAATAACGCACCTACTTCCTGCATTGTGTCCTGGCTTGACTTGACTGAACACTGGTCAGACTCATGGTCTGTCTCTTTTACCATTCCTGCTGACAAAAAGAACCTCTTTCAGTAAATTTCCATTCTCTCTTTCTGATGGTTACACAGACAACATCTGGTATTTATGAGGCTTTCCCACCTTCTCTTCAGGGCTCTTTATTTGTAGCCTTCCAGTAAGCTTGCATCACACTTACTGAATTTAGTCAACCTTCCCAGAATGCCCGCTTAAACAGTTGGTTCTTTTAACCTAACTCCTCTCCTCCAACAGGTAATTAAACCCAGGTAAAGTCCAAAAATGGTTCAGAGTGCCACCTTAGATATTTTAAAATGGTCGCCCAAATATAACCTTGCACTCTTGTATTCCAGAGTCAGATTGACTTGTTATTCTATTATTGCTGAATCACTGCAAACTGGAAACTACTTCATGTTGATGCAAACGTGGCAACAAAATAACATCTTCCACAAGTAGCACAAACTTGAGTTTGCCAAAGAAGGAAAAGGCCAACTCAAGCTTTTGTTCCTACTTGGTTTAATAGTGGTTCATTCCGAATGTAATGTTGCATTTTAATTTAAAGGAATTGATGCGAAGGTGGTGCTGCCCAAACTGAAGCAACAGCTTGAAGAAATGAAGCTGAAGGTGGAGTTTCTTCAGCTGGCAAAGAAGTATCTTGAGGTATTTTAAATGATAAAACTGCTCTGAAAGAGTGACTATTATATCAATGGGAACTACATTTGTTAAGCTTTTCATTGAATAAATATTTTTGATCATCATTGTTTAGAAACAAAGTTTTATAGGTTGTATATATGTTGCTTAGACTAAGTATCACCATTTGTGTTCTTGCAATTACTGCAGAACTCTCACATCTCTGCTCATTCTTTAACTAACCATATGTTCTTGACAATTCTGAAATCATAATTTAACTCCCTGCACCTAGGTTTGATGCACTGCAAGTATCCTTATTTTATAAGCCAAACCCAGGACAAGGAGCCACAGCTGTTCAGGCATGGCTGACATATCCTGACTTCTCACTGAGGAATATCAAGCTCCTCACATTCTCTTCACATTTCACCTGTGTGAAGGGGCTGCACAAGGTGCAAAACGCCAGGGCCTGTGCCCTAGGGGGGCCTGCACTCAAGCTCATTCCAAAGACATGAAATTAGCCTTTTTTTAAAATGAGCAAACAGAAGTGGTTTCAGTCTATGAAGGGGAATTTCCTCCACATACTGTGGGATGAATCCCAGAGATGTTTTGAACAAACATTAGCTCTGGGACCAGTGCAGCTTGGTTCAGAGATGTTGGTCAAATACCACATACCTGTCAATCAACAGGCTCCAGGCTCTACAGGGAAGAGGAGGAACCACTCTCCGCACTCACGCGTGATCGGTGCCAGCTCATGCTCGAACTCCATCACCTGCTCCCGACAGCTGTTGAGGGTTGCAAGGGCATGAGCAGATAAGCTCCTGTGACAATAATAAAGCTGCAGAGAGCTTGCTTCAGTGTGGCAGTGTGACAATCGGGGGTGGGCAGGGCCAGAGTGCGCCAGGATCTGCAAGGACCGGTGAGCGGCATTGCAGTAAGAAAACAAGATTAGCAGGAGAAAGATGGTGGAGAGCAGGTGGCAGCAGGACAGCGGTGTGAAGTACCATTGCTGTTAGTGTGAGTGGAATAGTGTGAGGGGCCAGTGCTGTCAGCATGAGTGGGACAATGTGTCACAGTGTGAGGGGTTATTGCTTTCAATGTGAAGGGCAGTGGGCTGCATTCTACAGGGTTGGGCAGGTGGAAAGCTCTCCTCCCCAGAAAGAAAGCTGGCTCGAAACCAATTCACTTTGTGCAATCCCGTCCTGCAGCCATAATGTGCTGTGGGTGGGCTAAATTGTCTTAACAGTGGGACTTCTGCCCCTCGGCAGTCCTGGCAGAACCAAGAGCTCAGTAGTGGGTGCCACCGGCACGGCAACCAGTTCCAAGAAGAAGGACAGTGGATCATGGAGTGAGGTAAACCCGGGCGGGGAGGATTTGGTCAGCTTACAGAGTGGGGTGGATGTTGGGGGGCTGTGGCCTTTGGAGAGCAGGCAAGTAGGAAGTAAAGGGGGGGGGGGTTACTATCTTAGGGGGGCTGCCGCCAATGCACAAAGGGCACCCCCTAAAGATAGCACCTCCCCTTTCCTTCCCACCCTTCTAAAAACTTTTCCAAAAAAATGGGCTGCCCACTCCCACCTGCCAGT
Organism: Carcharodon carcharias; assembly: GCF_017639515.1. NCBI lineage: Eukaryota > Metazoa > Chordata > Chondrichthyes > Lamniformes > Lamnidae > Carcharodon > Carcharodon carcharias. The sequence continues at coordinate 92,744,006 of NC_054483.1, forward strand.
CCACACTAACCACATTATGGCTTGAGTAGTGTATTATTGGGGTCAATTGACTTGTTAACAAGCTTAATTATTTATGGTCCTTAATTATTTACCTACACATGGTGGACAGGCTGCCGTTATTGGCACCCACACTCTTACTGTGTTATAGGAGTGGGTTGGAAGGTGGTGGGCTGGACACCAGCCCTATTTTACGTGCCCTCCTGCCAAAAACATGCCTGGCAGGGGCACATAACATCCAGCCCAGTGTATTACAATGTGAGGTGCCATTGTTTTCAGTGTGAGTGGGACAGTGTGAATATTTCTCTACCAGACCCTTAGGCTTACTTGACAATAAGTAGTTCCCCTCCCCTCAGGCACTGTCCTTCTGCCTTCAAAGCTACTGTTGTTGACCTCTCCTCAAAAAAACCTCACACTTGACCTGTTTTTCCTCACTAATTAGCCCCATTTGCAACCTCTTTCCTGTACAATCCTTGAGCATCTCAGACCCATGACTCTCTCCCACAATTCAGTTTGACCTTCCATCAGAATTCTACTTGTCACCTGGCATAAACTGGCCCTAACCAAAGTCACAAATGACTTTCCCTATAATCATGTACATTAGCTCTCCATGACCTCTCTGCAGCCTTCAACATGATCAATCATATCATCATCATCCAGGGCTTCTCCTTCATTAATCACCGATAGGACTGGGCTGGTATTTTTACCAATCCATTCATAGCCGGAGCATCACCAACAATTGCTGCTTCTTCCCAACCCCATATCTTCATCTCAGGGGTAATCCAAGGATCTATCTGTCTTCCCCTCTTCTTCCACTACTATGTGCTACTATTGGTGACATCAATGCATACATGGGTTAGCTTTCATACCTATATTGATGAATCTCTCCACCCAACTCTTGACCCATCAACTTCCTCTGTTCTACCAGTCTGCTTGTCTAACCTAACATCCTGTCTAGGATGAGCTATAATTTCCTCAGGCTAATGTTATGACCAGGTATGGAGGGAAGAATAAATTCCTCTTCCCCACTCCTGAGGTTGGCTATAACGGAGTTTGAATTTTTAACAAATTGTGATGTTTCAATTCAGTATGTACTTGACCTATATAAAGCTATATGAAGAAATAAGCCAGCCAGACCCCTTGAGTTAATAAGAAAGGAGATTGTTTTATTGTTAAAACTCACTCAGGTAAATGTGTAAGACTTATTAAAAAGATAAAAACACATCCTGAATCCTGTGACACACAGACACAAAACAAGATGGAGGAGGTGGATAAAAGTTAAAGTCCATAAGGAAAAAAGTAGTATATGTTCCTATATCCCGACGTTCCTTTAATTATAATCTGTCTTTTTCCAACATAGATGCTATAGCACTTGAAGTTTCTTTTAATTAAGATTCTCTGTTTCTGTGGTATAATTCCAAAATGTAACAGAGATGGGGTCCGAACTTGAGAACACCAAGGAGAGAGAGAGAGATGGTATTACATTTTGCAGTCGTCTTCTGGATGTTACTGGCACACTACTGCAGACTGCTCTTTTGCTGTAACAGATAATCATGTAATCAAAAATTTTCGCAAGTGGGGTTCTGATCATGTGACAACTGCTCTCGGTGCACAATGGAGGGCTAAGGAGCTTTGATCTCCCATAGATTGTTAAATCTATCAAGATGCAATTGAAACAGATAGGGGGTCCTTAGCACCCTCCATGTATAGTGAATTTCGTTAGTCGTTCTTTGTTTCTGGCAGTTTCAGGAGTGAGGGAGCCTGGTGGCCTATTGTCCTTATGTTTTGCAGAGAGCACAGATAGATTTGAAGTCTATCAGGGAACTGCCTAGACCTGTCCCCTGATAATCTGCTTTCAGAGGTTGCTAGAACCACCGAATCTTTACAGTGCAGAAAGAGGCCATTTGGTCCATCAAGTCTGCACTGGCTCTCTGAAAGAGCATCCCACCCAGGCCCACTCTTCTGCCTTATCTCTGTAACCTTACACATTATTTATTTTCAGGGGGCAATCCAATTCCCTTCTGAATACTTCAATCGAACCTGTCTTCACCAATCTTTCAGGAAGTTCGTTCCAGGCTCCAACCACCTTCTGGGTGAAAAGAAATTTCCTCACATCACATTTACTTATTTTACCAATTATTTTGAATTTGTGCCCTCAAGTTCTTGATGCTCTCGAGTGGAAACAGATTCTCAATATTTACCCTGTCCATACCCTTCAGGATCTTGAATACCTCTATCAAGTCTACTCTCAACCTTCTCTTCTCCAAGGAAAAGAGTCCCAACCTTTCCAATTTATCCTCATAGCCACAGTTCTTTATCACTGGATTCATCCATGTTAATTTCCTCTGCACTCTTTCCAGTGCCTTCACATCTTTCCTCAAGTATGGTGCCCAGAACTGGATATAGCACTCCAGATGAGGCCTAACTAGTGTCATATACAAAGTTCAACATGACCTTACTCTTGGGGCAGGATTTTACCATCGGTGAGTGGGGGCGGGGCCCACTTGCCGACACATAAAATGACATGGGATGATGTCGGGCGGAACTCCTGACGTCACCCCGCCCAATTTAAATTTTCTGGAAGGCGGGAGCGTGGCAAAATCAGCTGCGTGCCTGCCGACCTGTCAATGGCCAATTGAGGCCATTGACAGGATCAATTAAGCAATTAAAGGGCCTGCCCGTCCAACCTTAAGGTTGGTGGTCAGGCCAGGAGCCCCGGCGGCAACTAGAAAAAACATGAAACCTCATCCACCAGCGGAATGAGGCTTCATGTAGGGTTTTAAAAATTTTAATAAAGTTGTTATGGAAATTATGAACATGTCCCAACTCATGTGACATGTTAGGAAAATTTTATTTTTCTATTTTTAAGTTTTTTACATTTTTAACCGATCTCCTTGGGACACCACTTTACCTCAGGGAGATGAGTGCACTCTTTTGTGCGCATGCGCAAAAGACCGCACTCTCGATTTTAGGGATTCCCCCCGCCCGCACAGGGAGCACATAGCGCTTCCATTGCAGACGTCACGCTGGGCTGGCCTTAATTGGCCCGCCCACATAAAATGGCAGCGCAGTCCCGATCGCCGGTGGTGATCGGGTCTGTACCCGCCCGCGATTGGGTCAGCTCCACCCGCCTGACAAACGGAAACTTCAGCCCTTGTCCTTAATGCCCCTATTAATAAAGCATAAGACACTGGGCTGAATTTTCCATTTGGTGGGCAGGCGCTGACCCGCGCCGCCATTTTACATGGACGGGCCAATTTCACGTAGTTGATTTTGCTGCACCCCCGCCTTCCTGAAAATTTAAATTGGGCGGGGTGACATTAGGAGTTCTGCCCGACGTCATCCCACATCTTTTTACGCGTCGGTGAGCGGGCTCCCGCTCCCGCTCGCCAACAGTAAAATCCTGTCCACTATATGCTTTATTAACTGCTCTCTCAACATGCCCTGCTATCTTAAATGACCAATGTACATATACACTGAGGTGCCTCTGTTCCTGCACCTCCTTTAGTCTCTCCCTTTATTTTACTGGGTTTCACCATATTCTTCCTTCCAAAATAGATCACCTCATACTTCTTTGCATTGAACTTCATCTGCCACTTGTCTGCCCAAATCACCAACATGTCTAAGTCCTTTTGAAGTTCAAGACTATCCTCATCACAGTTGACAACATTTTCAATCTTCATATCATCTTCAAATTTTGAAATCATGCCCTGCACACCACAGTCTAGGTCATAAATATGCAACAGGAAGAGCAAGGGCCCCAACCCTGACCCCTGGGGAACTCCAGTCTGTTTCCTGTCACTCAGCCAATTTCTTATCCAAATGCCTACTTTCTCTTTTACTCCATGATCTAGAATTTTGCTCACAAGTCTGTTGTATGGCACTGTATCAAATGCCTTTTGAAAATCCATATCCCACCGCATCACTAGCGTTTCCCTTACCACCCTTCTCTGTTACCTCCTCAAAAATCTCCAAGTTAAATATGATTTTCCCTTAATGAATCCATGCTGGCTTTCCTTAATTATCCTACACTTGTCTAGGTGACTATTGATTTTATCCCAAACTATAGTTTCCAGAAGTTTCCCTGCCACGTCAAATTGACTGGTCTGTAGCTTCCAGCTTTATCTTTGCACCCCTTTCTGAACAAAGGTGTAATGTTTACAATTCTCCAGTCCTCTGGCACCTCCCCTGTGTCTAAGCAAGACTAGAAGATTATCACTAGTGCCTCTGCTATTTCCATTCTCACTTCCCTCAGTATCCTTGGATGCATCTCATCCAGCCCATTATCTTATCTATTTTAAGCAAAGATAGCCTTTCTAACACCTTTTCCTTCTCAATTGTAATTTCTTCTAGTTTACCATTTACCCCTCTCTTACCTTGGCCTGGGTAACATCTTCTTCCTTCGTAAAGACAGATGTAAAGTATCATTCAATACCTCCGCTATTTCTCCAGCCTCCATGTGCAAGTCCTCTTTTTTGCCTCTACTCAGCCCTAATCTTTCTTCTGCTACCCTGTTATTATTTACATGCTTATAGAAGATCTTGGAATTCCATTTTATGTTAGCTGCCAGCCTCTTCTCATGCTCTCTCCTTGCTTTTCTTATTAGTTTCTTCACTTCCTCTCTGGTCCTTCTATATTCAGCCTGATTCTCCGTTATATTTTCTATCTGACACCTGTCATACCTGCACTTCTTCCTTTTCGTCTTCAACCCCATCTCTCTCACCATCCAGGGCGCTCTGGATTTATGTGTCCATTGTTCAGCCACTGTCTTTTCTGCCAATATTTGATTCCAACTCACTTGACTCAAAATGCATTCTCATCCCATCAAAGTTGGCTTTCCCCCAATTAATTATCCCTGCTCTGGATTGTGCCCTGTCTTTTTCCATGGCCAACCTAAATCTTATGATACAATGATCATTGTCCCTAAAGGTTCTCCCACTGACTTTTGATCCACTCGGGCCAACTCGTTCCCCAGAACCTGGTCCAAAATTGCATGTCCTCTCATTGGACTGGAAATATACTGCTGCAGAAAGTTATCTTGAACACATTCCAGGAACTCTTGTCCCTCTTTTCCCTTTATACTATTCCTATTCCAGTCTATATTTGGATAATTGAAGTCCCCCATTGTGATTATTCTATAATTCTTGCACCTCTCTAATTTCTCTGCAGAATTGTTGCTCCACATCCCTTCCACTTGTTGGTGGTCTAAATACTACACCAATCAATGTTATTGCGCCTTTTTCATTCCTTACCTCTAGCCAGAGAGATTTCGTCCTTGATCCCTCTGGAACATCCTCTCTCTCCAGTACTGTAATGCCACCTTTAATCAATATTGCCTCTCCCCCAACCCCCACCACTCTTCCTTTCCTGTCTCCCCTAAACGCCTTATACCCAGGAATATTTATGGCCAGTCCTGCCCTTCTTTGAGCCATGTCTCTGTTATAGCAATAATGTCATAATTCCATTTGTCAACTTGAGCCTGCAGTTCACCAATCTTATTAATCACACTCCGTGCATTCACATACATGCACATTAGCCCTGATATAGGCATTTTTACTTTGCCCCTTTATTCTGACCCCATCTAATGACTTACTATTGCCTACTGTAATTCTATCAAACTTTCCAAGTATTCTATCTACCTTGATACTACTCTCTGATATGTCCTCATTATCAATTGATACTTCTCTACTTCCCATTGCCAGTTTTTCTCCTCTCCAGTCTGAATTTCCCCTCAGGTTCCCATCCCCCTACCAATCTAGTTTAAACCCTCCCCAACAGCACTAGTAAACCTCCCCGCGAGGACATTAGTGCCAGTCCTGTTAGGGTGTAACCCATCCTTCTTGTACAGGTCCCACCTGCCCCAGAACTGGTCCCATTGCCTGAGAAATCTAAAGCCCTCTTTCTACTCCATTTCTCCAGCCACGTATTGAACTTTTCAATCCTCCTATTCTTATGCTCAGTAGCACGTGGCACTGGGAGTAATCCTGAGATTACTGCTCTTGAAGTCCTGCTTTTTAATTCCTTTCCTAACTCCCTAAAATCTGCTTTCCAGACCTCATCCCTTTTCCTACCTATGTCATTGGTCCCAGTGTGGACCACAACCTCTGGCTGCTAACCCTCCCCCAAAAGAATGTCTTGCAGTTGCTCTGACAGCCTTGACTCTGACAACAGGGAGGCAACATACCATCCTGGACTCATGGCTACGGCTACAGAAACGTCAGTCTGATCCCCTAACTATGGAATCCCCTACTACGCTAGCACTTCCACTCATCCACCTCCCCTCCTGTGCAGCTGAGCCACCCGTGGTGCCGTGAACATAGCTCTTGCTACAGTCCCCTGAGGAACCATCTTGCTCACTTGTATCCAAAATGGAAATGTGGTTAGAGAGTGAACTAGACTCAGGGAATCCCTGCACTACCTGCCTGTTTCTCTTAGATACTCTGGTGGTCACCCATTCCCTCTCTGCCTGTGTACTTCTTAGCTGCAGTGTGACCACCTCTCGCGACACTCCCTGCAGGTGTAGTCACCGAGGGCAATTTACAGATCAAGTGGAATCGTCCCAGATTTGCACAAAGTGCGGTAACAGGTGGGAAAAAGTCATTTGATCCATCGGCCGCAATGACAGGTTTTCGCGCCATATTGTTCCAGTCCCAGCATGTCCCGCCTCATTAGTGATGCATTCACGGAAAACACTCCAAATCATTTGCCGGCAGGTTCGGATTTGCCTGCCACACCGCGACCTCAGTGCTTCCTCAGTCCAGCCACCATATTTAAAGCACAGCCTACTTCATGTCTACAGACCAGGACTGCTCCAGACAACTGACGGCCCCGAAAACAAAGAGGACGGGCAGACTCCAAATTTAGTGACGCTTCTCTGGTGTGCCTGCTGGACGCAGTGAAAGGCCGCTGCAATGTCCTCTAACCCTGCTCTGGCCACAGGAGATCCACCAGAGTCACCAATCCGGCCTGGCAGGTGGTGGCAGTGGCAGTCAACATCACCGGAGCATAGAGGAGGTCAGCCATCCAGGAAGAAGATGAATGCCAGGGTAAGGCAACCACCTCATCACTCTCAACTCACACTCTCAAACACATCACACATCCACAGGGATCTCGCACCTCAGGGGACAACACCACTAATTCTCACACGCGCCCTTACATCTCCATTAGGCTCATATCCTCTGGTTTTCACTTCCTCATTCCATCCATGGCTCCACTCACCACACAAAAATTGCATACAGCGCCATGCGTCCTGCTCACACTCCCTCCATCTGTTTTCAGGCAGAAACTGGCTTACAACAGCAGGGAGATGTCCCAGACCAGGGGGTGAAGCGGCCCACACTAGCCCCCTCATTCTGCTGCCATTCACTAATTATCTCTACTTTGGTTCACAGGGAGCTCTGCCAAGCGACCGACACTCTGAGCCAGCCAGTCGCTCAGCTCCATCCAGGCCCTCACCTCCAGCCAAGAGGACACCTCCATTGACGAGCTGGAAATAAGCAGCTTGGAAGACCTGTCACAGCGCTTACCCACACCCTCCACCAGCACAGAGACATACGCCTCGGTGGGACCTAAACCTAGAGCATGCTCGGGTTCACTTTCTGGTGGTCACTGCACAGACTCATGTCTGCAGGAGGAGGAGGCAGTTTCAGCCGAGTTCCTTGGCCATGGAGGACTGGTGGGGAAGAGGCATCTGTGAGGTCTGAGTCAGATGACCAGCCACTGGATCTGGCCTTCCACCTCATTGTGGAGAATCAGCAGAAGGTGGTGGAACGTCACGCAGAGCTGTTGGAAGCCCTCAACAGAGTGGCACACAAATCAGAGGAGTGCGTCCGCCTGCTCTGATGATGTGGTGCCCACATGTGTGCGCATGGAGATCTCCATGGGAATAATGGCAGATGCCATAGAGACTCTGGTCCAGCAGAATGCAGAGAAGCATTCAGACCTGTACCCCGTAGTAGCCGTGGGCGAGTTCCTGCAGTGGCAACACGACAGGGAAATGGAGCATCTCGATGTTCTTCCAGGCGCTCCTTTCCCTCAAGAAGTCAGGTTGGTGCCCTTGGGCACCCAAAGGGTGGAGGAGCAGCAGCTGGACACCCCTGGGTCATTCACTCAGGAATCTCAGAGGCTGTCCTCTCCCTCCAAGTCCCCTTTGCCTGTGACCCCCTTAACCTCATCCTCTGTCACCGTGGGGGAGCAACTAGCCCACAGGAGGACAGCCAAAGCGAGCCAGGTCCAGCATCAAGCCCAAGTCATCAGAGGCAACAGGGCCAGCGATTGTACAGGTTATCTCCCCTGCTGCAGATGTCAGGGCAGCACCTAGAAGAAGTTGTAGGCCTAGAAAAGTTAAGAAATTCTGATCACAAGTGGTTGCACAGATGAACACATTTTGTCATTTTATAATCTGAAAATATATTCACTTTCACTGAATAGTGTGTAATGGGGTCTTTCAGCTTCATTGACAGGCTTTACACGTCCTCCCACTGCATCCCCCCTGCCCCCCCCAATAGTAGTTCAGCTGCACGCAGCCGAACAACGAGTGATCCTGGAAGGAGAAGTGTGTATGTGGCAGGGCTTTTTGGATCCCCTTGCAAGCTCTCTCCCACGCACGGGGCTTTCATCCACCACACTCATTTTACTGTCCCGAGCATTTTCATTATTGCGTGGGGTTCTCTTTCAGTTGTCCATCTGAGCTGACCTGCATCCCCTCCCACCCACTGATCACACTCCCAAGAGGCACCTGTGCCCATCCAACACGAGGCTCCGCTCACTTTCGATATGATAAGCATCATCATTGTCAAGTTTTTGCTCACCCCCCGTCCTTTACCCTCCACCAGTCACCCATGTCCTTTCCTCCATCACTGTTGACCCCCCCTGGCATTACCTTCCACCTCCCCACCATCACCTACCAACCAGAACCCTTTCTTTTTCAGGATGTCCAGGTGAACGTGCATGTTCCCTACCTTCCTTTGAATCCCACCTCCATCTACATTGACCTCCTCAACCTCCTCCTTCCCATCCCCAGGGGGCGTGTCTGCCTCTGAGTCCCCACAAACCACCTTTGCTGTCCTTTCTGCAACTGCCGATGCACACTCACCCTCTCATACTCACCATTCCCTCCTACTACACCCACCCTCAGTTCGCTCCCCTGGAGGCAGTCATTGACCCCACTGACCCATGCATGTTCACCTGGACATCCCACACACCTTGCTCCCTCCTCCACCCTTACTCCTAAATACCCGCCCCAAACTCCTAACCCCCCCTCCCGAACTCCCTCCCCTCTCCCAACTTCAACACCCCCTGACACCTTTGACTCTCCCTTCCCAACCTCACCCACCCCTGACAACTTTGTTAACCCCCCACTCCCAACCTCACCCCCTCCTGACAGCTCCGTCTCCCCATTCCCAAGCGAATCCACCCAGCATGCGATACACATGTTCCCCCAGGGTCTGTACCCCCTGTTGGGCTCCAGCATCTTCTGCTCCTCGGATGTCCACGATCTGAGCAAGGCTCTAACGGTAAGTCCCGATTTCTGCATTTCACATTTGTCCAGACGTGTTCTGGGCCGGCATTACCCTCTTCTGCCCATCTGCCATTCATTCATTGTTTTTGCAATACCAGACTCAATTATTCCAATGCACTGCTAACTGATCTCTCCTCCTTCACTGACTGTAAAGGAGTTGCAGAGATCACAGTAATCACTTCGCTATGCAAAGCTGCAGTTGGTGTTCTTGAGAATCTGCTACTGTGAATCCCAATCAAACCATACATCCCTGTCTAATCTCCTTTGAGGCACCATTGTTCTTAGTGTAAAATTGGCAGCACAGTATCCTTAAGGGGGCCCTGTTATTCTTATGGTTTCTGATGAAAGATTACTGACATGAAACATTAACTCTGTCTCTCTCTACACAGATGCTTTCAGACCTGCTGAGTGTTTTCAGCATTTCCTGTTTTTATTTCCAGTTTCCAGCATCTGCAGTGATTTGCTTTTGTTGTAGCAGAAATCATTAGATGTTCTTAATGGTATTTTTGGTCTCTCTAGATTTTGCAAATGGAGCAATGGGGTCTGCACTCTACTGTGCTTCTTTCACTGGTCAGCTTTTCATTCCAGTCAGAGACATTAGAGCTCACACCTACCGATAGCAATTCTCTCCTCACCTTCCACTCTTCAAAAGGTGATCAGAGCCAAAGCAAGAACAGAACACAAGTACTTCAAGCTGGAACAGCAGTGGGTTTGATGGCTTACCTCTACAGCAGGTGAATGGCACAAAGCATGGCATATTAAATGTTATGTTAAATATAAGTATTAACCAAAGAAAAGGAAGAACTTTTGTTTACATGATACCTTTCATTACGTCAGGATGTCCCAAAGTTAATATCAAAACTAATGCTTGGGTAGCAACCAGAGTCCCTCTATTCCCTCTGATTGAAACTCAGGGATAGGCTGTCCCTCCAAAATCCTGAGGCTGGATTTTCTAATGGCAGTAGGGCCTGGTCCCAGTACAGGCAATTTGGAAATCATGACCCTGGAGATCACCTCATCATCCCAATGCCTCTGAAATTTTCAAAGTGCTGACACATGGGGAGGGAGCAAAATGCCTTCTTGCTGCTAATTATCAGTCCATTTAACTCCTTTGGGAGCTTGGTAAGGGGCCGGGGCATTGGGAAATGCAACTTTTAAAGCTTAATTTGGCAAACCTGCCAGGCTGGTGCATTGGTACACAGCTGTCAGATTTGCTGCAGAACCAATGAAAAGTTCTTCTTGTGATAGTGAAAGTTATGGGACCCCCAGGTAACTGGCACTGGAATGTGTGCATTATCTTCATTTAGCCTGGTTGCCCTCATTCCAAACTATTTATCCTTCATGGCCAATTGATGAGCTGTCTGTTGTCTTCAGCAAGCCAGCAGCAGGACTCAAGCGGTGACATAGGTGAGGTGAGAGGACCCTGAACTCATCCAGGTGCTGGGTTCCCCTCTCCGCTTTGAAAATCTGGTTCCTGACATTCCTGAGATCTGTGTTGTATTCTGTAACTGAGAATTTAGAGAGAGCTTTAAGGCCTAAAACAGCTCCTTCCCAGCTGAGAGCATGTATCCCTTAGCAGTGCTCCACAGTCATCTTGTGTGGTCCACTTTCTGGTTATAACTCCTGACTAGAGCTGGCTATAGCTAAGTCCAGATGGAGTACATTTCGAGTAAACTCTGCTTACTATGTCCTGAAAGGAATACTTGCCCCTATAAACACATGCCTCACAATTTCCTAATAACATCCCAATACCTGCAAGATATCTTGTATTTATATAAAACCTTTAATGTAGTACATACTGCAAGGTGCAATCTTGAGAAACAAATACCAGCAATAACAGAAGAGTTCAGGGAGACAACCAGAAGCATTTTCAAAGAGATATGTTTTGAGGAAGTTTCTGAAGTGGGAAGAAAAGTAGAAAGATGAAGGGATTCAGGGAAAGAGCTCCAGGTCGTAGGGGTGAGCTGGCTGATTCTAGATGTACATTACACGAAGTATGCGGTCTGGGAAACAAAGCAGAAGAGTTTTCAGATATAGGGTGTGGTGAGCTGAGGCCAGGAAAGATTTGTAAGCAAAGATGAGGATTTTAATTTCAAAACAATGGGCATGGGTAGCAAATTAAGATTGGTGAGGACAGGATTAGGCAGATGAGCAGAACATGGTGCAGGATGTAGAGAGGATGGAGTACTGGGCAAATTGGAGTTTATTAGAACGGAGTTTAGGAAGGATTGCATTGAAGAAAATAAGCCTCAGTGGCAGTGTAATGAGGTAAGGATAGAGGCAGGCAATGTCATAGATGCACTTAAATGCAGCTGCAATAAATATCAGGTCCAACTTTTTTAATTTTTTGACTAATCGAGCTTACTTCTTTTGCTTAAAACTTTTATGGCTTGCAGCCACGAGTTATCACATCAGCCCACTCATGAGAAGTAATTCCAGCCTACTGATTCTCTGTCATGTGCTATTTTGTAAATTTATACATTATTTCTTAATTTGGGCAATTGAGGAATATTTAAATTTGTTTTTCACAGTTTTGGCTCAGCCAGTCAAATTTAACTATTGATTTTAATGAATTCTAAATCTCAAAATATCTTATCAGTTGAACAGAATAGATATGGCATTATATATACTTATTCAATAATCAATATCAAAATTCCACTTGCTGCTGTCTTTGGACAATGTAGATTTGTCACATCTTTGGAAATTCTACTTAATCCCACAACCCCATTATAGAAATATAATTTTCCTTTATGACACACAAAAATGTAATAAGAAGTAAACATGTAAATTATGCCTTTATATTTCAGAAATGCTGGTCATGGCAACCTTGATTTCAGCAACGTTGCAAATGCAAACTCAGTAATGGAGTTCATATGTGTTTTGGATGCTGGTTGCATTTGCTTAATGTATGCATGTCAGAATTGTAATGATATTAAGGTAATATTTCAATAACAGGTTGTCATACAAGAGAACAGCTTTACATAGACAATCTCCAAGCTGTGATGTGTGCATCCACTAATCAAGTTTACTGGTTCATTAGTACATAGTAATTACAGAAATGTGGCATTCAGCCCAACAGGTCTATGCCAGTGATTAGCCCACAATAGCCTTCTTCCACCCTGCTTCATCAGCGGTATTTATGACCTTGATTTTATCAAGAAAGCTTCCTATTTGAAATTAATTATTTTTAGAAGTCTTTACAGTTTTCTGTTTATTTTATTTGACTTTATGTAATGAATATCTAGAAAAACGAGGATCTCTCAACCAAACTCTTTTTTTGTATAAAAACAGTAATTGATAAGATTACAGATATGAGTATTTTTCGTAATAAGTTGGGAACGTATTGGAGCACAATTTATTCAAAGCTTTGCTGAATGTGATTGTTGGTGATTTACAAAGGCTTTTAACTTGATACTCCAACTAAACTTCAGCAATGGCACAACAGCTGAAGGTATCACAGTCAGCTGCCAGCATTCCGTTCTTAGAAAGAAAGCCATACTCCAATAGTTTAAAAATCACTTTGATGGAAATCTACCAAAGTAAATTTAATGTTTTGGAAGAGTGATTGGATTCCAAAATAATCTCCACTTACACAATGTTACAGCAATCTAAAGTATATGTGGACAAAATCACTTCTACATTTTGACATTAATCAGCAATTGTGTTACAGGAAACATCCACTTTGCTGAGGATGCCTGATGTAATCTCCATCTTGAGATGAATTGTAGATCCATACCACTGTTGATGTCTCCTTGGTACATCCACATGTTTACAAAACATTCTGTTGTAGCTACCTGAATAATGGTCTACAATTTGGGAACCAGAGTGCTGTTATCAGCTGTACCACCAGCAATGCCTGCTGACTATCAAGTGAAAGAAATGACTTTGATGATAGAAATTTACTGGGTGCACTGATGTGTTGCAAAATTGTAAAAACCTTTTTTCAAAGAAAATGTTTTTAGTTTTGCGGCACGCAGCTCACAAGGGAAGTGTTCCCCTGTTGTGAGTTATCTATTTGCAAGGGAACAATAGAGGTTGAAGTAAGAAAACTTGATTATTTATTGTATTATCCTCATTTTTCTGACAGATATTTCTATTGGTTTTAATCCCATCCTTATTTCCTTATAAGCTAACTATATTTTGGAAATTATTTAGAATCGGTTCCAAGTGCAGAACAACAATCTCAATAATTCAGTAGGATGTAACGTAAGCATATAAAATGGTTCAGAAGGATTTATTTTGACTTCTAACCAGAAGGAGACAGCAAAAACCCATTTGTATGGGATTGGCACCTTTCATCTACGCAATTAAACACCGATTTTTCTTTGTGTGCTAAAACAATTAAAGCTATCTTTGGCAGAATGTTATGCATATCCTAACAGATGTTGTTATTTTTACAGTAATGCAGTAATAGAAGGCTATGTTCAGCAGTTTTTTTATACATTTCGTTATTTCACACCACCCTGTGAATTTCTACAGTTTCTGGAAGACAGATTCAATAGCGTCATTGATATCAGGTATTGTTTAATTTAAAGCATACTTTTCTATTTAGGACTCCTCCGTTTAATACTACCATTTATAACTTTGCCTTATGTTGGAAAGTTTCTAACTTATCCAGATTAAATGATAGGATTCTGGCTACTAACACTGACCCCAAATTTAAACATGTCATCAAAATATCTCAGAAAAATATTCTTGGGGCTGAATTTCTGGAGAGACGGGAAGACTTTTAAAAATGGCGGTCGGGACCCAGATGTGGAAGTCCCGCTCCCATTTCCAACAGATGCCATGGAGAAGGGTGTGGGGAGTGATTCATACAGGAGGAAAACCCAAACTCAGAAGGGCTATTTAAGCTTAGTGCTGAGTTCAATCAGACCCCATTTTGGCCATTCCATGGGCCTTATCCTGCAGTGAGAAAGTCATGAACTGATGGAGTAGGTATGAACACTCTTGAAGGGCAGATAAGGTCATGATCTACAGCTTTTAAATCTCCCGCTCTTTAAATATGAAAAAGCCAGGCTAAAGCTGTCAAAAAGAGTTTAAAAATACCTTCTGCTGGACTGCTTTGATTGACAAGCCAACTGGCATAGGTTGGAAAAAAATATGACCATCTGTTCATGAATTTTCAATAGAAGTCTTTGTTAACATTTCCCAAGGGCTTTTAGGATATCATTATGAATACTTGGCTGAGTTTCAAAAGCTACAATTATCTCAACATGGAGTTCTGAGTTCACAGTTTGATTGACAGTTTAAAGAGGCTATTGTAGGGCTAGCTGTCTTTGATGTGATGTCTGAATAGAAATTTGTTTTAAGAGGTGAACCATTTGAGGAAATTTAAAAACTTTAAATGGATTTCATGAAAGGGAGCGTTTTTTCACTATCAAATGTGTCTGAGTGAGAGCTGTATTAGATTGTTAGAAGTTTATGTTTTTTCATCTCCACATGGCTGCTGACATCTCCCATGATGGATACTGGGAATGACTATAGAGGTAGCATGGGGGAGTATGAAGGGACATGGGGCAAGTTGGGGACATGAGGGCTTGAGGGCCTAACAGATTCTAAAATAATTGGGACAAAATCCCAGAGAACAGAATCAGGCCTTCTAACCAGCCTGTCTCAGCATTCACCTACTTCCAGGCTTGATCTCACCGCTGACTTCCTGGCATGAAAATTGGGCCTAATGGGCACTTTAAAATGAGGCGGGTCTACCAAGTCAGGAAATTTCCCAACTCAAGCTGCCCGCCTCGGTAGTGAAAATCCTGCCTGCACCTTTTTAAATATTTAATGCAGGGTGATAATTACATTATAATTATTTATATTATGAAAGTACTAGTTAATACCTGTTGGATGGAACTGCAGGGAGAACAACATTCAGGAGTTCAAGTTATCAATGTTAGTTTGCACTATATTGAGGTCAATTTTGTAGAAAATTTGTTATTTTTAAAAACATTATACATCTTTTAACCAAATTATGTTGATTCAGAAAATCAATGCAATTAATTATATCTTATTACTATTCTAAGTGAGTTTAATCTCAAGACAACAGCCACAATGTCACAAAAGCTGCAAGTATAAGATGAAAACCACCAAAGAGGAAGAATGTGTACATTTGTACACTAACATTGTGGCTGTGCTATCACTTCAATGTTGCTGTGAAATAGAAAAATGTAAAAAATGAGAGTGTAACTCTGGATCTGGGACGAGGTCTGTCCTAAATGAAGCTGTGTGGTACCCTGTTGGCTTAATATTAAATTACATTTGTATGGTGTGTTTGGACTTGAGATCACAGAGTGTGGCTCCAGAGTGGCATTAAACCAAATTTTAAAAGTACTTTGGCAATCACTTGGTCCAAATTGAAACATCCCTTTTCTTATTTGTGAAAAAATTGATACTCAGCATATGTCTTCAAAACATTCAAATTTATCAGCCTGCAGCAGACCTTTCTCTTGGCATCCAAAACATGACTCAGGTCAGGGGCAGGATCTTAAATGATTGTTGACTGCCACCTTTAACACGTTCTTATCCTTTGGAATATTGTAAAGGTCGTTATATAACGACATCACTATTGCTAATTTTAATCCAACATTATTACACATGAAAAAATAAAGTTATTTTTACAATTCCAGAGCGAACCAAAAATGTTCAGCTGACTGCATCAAGGTGCACAACCGAAGTTTAGATCTACTGCAGGCCTGGATTGAAGAGTGCTACAATGTAGATATTGCACAGAATACTGAGGTTTTACAGAAGCTAGAAACTTTTATTTCCTCAAAGGTATTTCTAAACTGTATGGATATAATTATACTACTTAAAAACATTCACTTACAAATATGCACAAATGCTGGATCACTTCTGAGAGACTGGATATATGGTGAATGATAATATTGCAACATTCAGCAATCATATACAAAATTCATGCTTCCTTGGCCCTAGAAAAATACACATTATCCTGAGGTCAGTATGCCAGGTGAAATGAAGATGTACAGCCCTCCAGAAGGATCTGAGTCATCCCCACCAAGGGGGGAGCTCATGACAGGGTCTGGATTTTTATTTAATTTTTTAAAGCTGGCACAAGGATCCACTGGGACCTGAGTCCACTGGTTTCTGGGTAGGGAAGCTCTGACATCTCTCCAGATTAGGAAAGTTCCACCAGCGTTGCCAGCCTGCGGAGCAAGATGAGAGCCTGGAATGCACCCCTCATTATATAACCACTAGCTAGGTGTGTTTGGGTTATATGCCCCCAATGCCCTGCCCTCTAGACTCTGGCTAGGTCACTGCTGGATGGCACTGGTGAGTGCAGTCCCAACATAGTTGCCACAATCCTGGCCAATATATATAGGGCTATTGTCTTTTTGCTCAAAATAAACTTAACAAATATCATTATACATCTTTCATCTGAATAATACCATGTATATGCAAAATATCATTGATAAAACATGAGCAAGAACGCAGCAGTGCAAATCACTTTACAAAATTATGCATTCAATAATGCTAACTAATGGACTGTACTAGAGCAAAGGTTGGCTATGGATCCAAACAGACACAGAATTCAGGATAATTATATAACATGAATCATTGAAGAGTAGTAACCCAATTTACTTAATGTGATCTTTCTTTTAAAAGGTTATTCAACATGACAGCCGGGGTCAATGTTTAATAAGCTTGCTTCAAAACTTCTCCGAGGAGAAAAAAGCCCGGAAACTGCCTTATTTCAGCTTCAGTCTCGAGGACGTGACGAATGAAGAGGACAACCAGTCAGTTCACTCAATGTCCAAAAAGGTTTTGAATGAAGATATTTCTAGAAAGGTATGCCACTCCTTTTTAACTACAGATTGGTATGTGGTGGTAGCTATTTCTTTTTGGCATGCCCAGGGAACATTCAGTTCCAAAGCACAGTGAAGAGG